>NC_052146.1:121379611-121679611 GCF_902713615.1 Scyliorhinus canicula | reverse complement strand
AATGTCTCTGTGAGAATCATTTGATCAATTATTGCTGCATGTAACTGTCTAAATATTGTATTGTCAATAAAAAATCTTCAGCAAGTAGGTGTAAGTGCTGCTTAATATCACTGTCAACAACCCTTTCCATCATTTTACTGTAAACTAGTGGTAGACCGATGATGTGGTAATTGGTCAGGTTCCATCTGGCCTGCATTTTGTGAACAGGACATATTTGGACAAGTTTCCATATTGTCAGGGACATTATTTGATCCCAATAGATCAGGGTGGTCGCAGAGTTGAACCTTGGATCACACCCAGTTAGCTGCTGTCAGGAGTTCATCGTGGAGGGGCCATGGCAAAAATCTTGACATTGAGATAGGAAGGGGAAGGGTGGCACAGTGGTTAGCACTGCTGCCTCACGGTGTCGAGGACCCGGGTTCAATCCCAGCCCCAGGTCACTGTCCATGTGGAGTTTATGTGTTCTTCCCGTGCCTGCATGGATCTCACCCCCATAACCCAAAAATGTGCAGGGTAGGTGGATTGGCCACGCTAAATTGCCCCTTCATTGGAAAATGAGAGATAGGAAAAGGAATAATTATCTTCTGATAGATCCAGTGCGATTTAAAATTATATATCTATGCATGTATGCATGTACATGTTAGGATGCAGACAGGATTGAGCTTGACTTTTCCCCAAAATTCCAATAACAGATCATCATTGTGTCTGAGCCCCCTTGTGCAGCCTGTCCATTTGACTAAAATGAAGTGCCAAAGTTAATGACCACAAACCTTGAAGTGGCCATCCAGGTGGTGGAAAGCGTCATAGATAGCAGTTATAGAGATGTGGTCACACCCAAGGTGCAGGCAGACAGATGGGTGATGCTAGAAAGGGCAGGCAGTCAGTGCAGGAATCCCCTGTGGCTGCCCCCTCTCTAGCAGGTATATCATTTTGGATACTGTTGAGGGGGATACCCTATCAGGGGAAAACAACAGCAGCAAGAACAGTGGCACCACAACTGGCTCTGTTGCTCAGCAGGGGAGGGCAAAGTTCAGGGGAGCAATAGGTATAGGGGACTCTACAGTAAGGGGCACAGATAGGCGCTTCTGTGGGAGTGAAAGAGACTCCAGGATGGTGTGTTGCCTCCCTGGTGCCAGGGTCCAGGATGTCTCTGAATGAATACAGGAGATCCTGAAAGGGGAGGGTGAACATTCAGAGATCGTAGTACAGATAGGTACTAACAACATAGGCAGGAAGAGCGACGAGGCCCTGCAGAAGGAGTTCAGGGAGTTAAGCAGTAAGTTAAAAAGCAGGACCTCTAGGGTTGTAATCTCAAAATTACTCCCTGTGCCATGTGCCACTGAGGCTAGAAATAGGAGGATAGTGCAGCTAAACACGTGGCTAAACCAGTAGTGTAGGATGGAGGGTTTCAGATTTCTGGACCATTGGGATCTCTTCCGGGGCAGGTGCGAACTGTACAAGGACGGGTTGCATCTAAACTCGAGGGGCACCAATATCTTCGCTGGGAGGTTTGCGGGTGTCACTCAGCTGGATTTAAACTAGTATGGTAGGGGTTGGGAACCAGAGCGTTAGCTTCGAAGGTGTCATAACTGAAGGGGAAATAGAACAACATCACCCTCAGGCAGAGCAAGAAAGGTGACAAGTGTGAGAAGGGAGATGGTCAATGCAGGACTGAGGGTATTGTACCTTAATGCACACAGTATATGGAACAAGGTAAATGAGCTTGCTGCGCACATTGAAATTGACTGGTATGATGCTGTGGGCATCACAGAGACGTGGCTGCAAGGGGATCAGGGCTGGGATCCAAATATACAAGGATATGTGTCCTATCGAAAGGACAGGCAGATGGGCAAAGGGGGGGGGGGGGGGGTGGTGCATTGTTAGTAGGGAATGAAGTCAAATCGATAGCAAGCAGCGATATAGGATCAGAAAGCATAGAATCTCTGTAGGTAGAGTTGAGGAGTCACAAAGGTAAAAAGACCTTGATGGGAGTTATGTACAGGCGCCCTAGCAGTAGTCAGGATGTGGGGCAGAAAATAAATCAGGAGATAGAGAAAACATGTAAAAAAGGCAATATCACAATAATCATGGAGGACTTCAATGTGCAGGTGGACTAGGAAAATCAGGTTGGTACTGGATCCCAAGAAAAGGAATTTGTGGAATGTTTAAGAGATGGTGTTTTGGAGCAGCTTGTGGTAGAGCCCACTACGGAACAGGCAATTCTGGATTTGGTGATGTGTAATGAGGCAGACTTGGTTAGGGATCTTAAGGTGAAGGAACCCTTAGGGAGCAGTGACCACAATATGATATAATTAGCTTTGACAAAGAGTCATCGGACTCGAAACGTTAGCTATTTTCTCTCCCTACAGATGCTGCCAGACATGCTGCGATTTCCCAGCATTTTCCCTTTTGTTTCAGATTCCAGCATCCGCAGTAATTTGCTTTTATGATAGAATTTACCCTGCAGTTTGAGAGGGAGAAGCTGGAGTCAGAAGTAACAGTATGACAATTAAATAAGGGTAGCTACAAAGACATGAGGGAGGAGCTGGCCAGCGTTGATTGGAAGGGGAGCCGAACAGTGAAGTCAGTGGAACAGCAATGGCAGGGGTTTTGGGGGTTATTCGGGAGGCACAGCAGAAATTCATCCCAAGGAGGAGGAAACATGCTGAGGGGAGGACAAGGCATCCATGGTTGAAGAGGGAAGTCAAGGACAGCATAAAAGCAAAAGAAAAATCATACAAAGTGGCAAGGATTAGTGAGAAGCCAGAGGATTGGGAAGCCTTTAAAAGTGAGCAGAGGACAACTAAAAAAGCAACAAAGAGAGAGAAGATGAAATATGAGTGCAAGCTAGCTTATAATATAAAAGAAGATAGGAAGAGTTTTTTTCAATATATAAAAGGTAAGAGAGACGCAAAACTGGACATTGGACCACTGGAAAACGTGGCTGGAGAAGTAATAATAGGAAACAAAGAAATGGCAGAGGAACTGAATAGTTACTTTGCATCAGTCTTCATGGTGGAAGACACCAGTGGGATGCCAGAGCTTCAGGAGGTGGAGGAGGTGAGTGCAGCGGCCATCACTAAGGAGAAGGTTCTGGGGAAACTGAAAGGTCTGAAGGTGGACAAGTCACCTGGACCGGATGGACTACATCCCAGGGTTCGAAAAGAGATAGCTGAAAAGATTGTGGAGGCATTGGTGGTGATCTTTCAGGAATCACTGGAGGCAGAAAGGGTCCCAAAGGACTGGAAAGTGGTCATTTAATACCTCTGTTTAAGAAGGGAGGGAGGCAGAAGATGGGAAATTATAGGCCGGTTAGCCTGACTTCGGTCATTGGTAAGATTTTAGAGTCCGTTATTAAAGATGAGATCGCGGAGTACTTGGAAGTGCATGGTAAAATAGGACTGAGTCAGCACGACTTTGTCAAAGAGACGTCATGTCTGACAAATCTATTAGAGTTCCTTGAGGAGTTAACAAGGAAGTTAGACAAAGGAAAATCAGTGGACGTGATTTATTTAGATTTCCAGCAGGCCTTTGACAAGGTGCTGTAAAGGAGGATGTTAAATAAGTTAAGAGCCCATGGTGATAAGGGTAAGATCCTGGCATGGATAGAGGAATGGCTGACTGGCAGAAGGCAGAGAGTGGGGATAAAAGGGTATTTTTCAGGATGGCAGCCGGTGACTAGTGGTATACCTCAGGGGTCTGTGCTGGGACCACAACTTTTCACAATATACATTAATGATCTTGAAGAAGGAATTGAGGGCAGTGATAGGTAGCATTGAGGAAGCAAGGGGGCTGCAGAAGGATTTGGACAGGCTGGGAGAGTGGGCAATGAAGTGGCAGATGAAATACATTGTGGAAAAGTGTGAGGTTATGCACTTTGGAAGGAGAAATTTGGGCATTGACTATTTTGTAAATGTAGAAATGCTTAGGAAATCAGAAGCACAAAGGGACTTGGGAGTCCTTGTTCACCATTCTCTTAAGGTTAACATGCAGGTTCAGTGAGCAGTTAGGAAGTCAAATTCAATGTTAGCATTCATGTCAAGAGGGCTAGAATACAAGACCAGGGATGTACTTCTGAGGCTGTATAAGGCTTTGGTGAGACTCTATTTGGAGTATTGTGAGCAGTTTTGGGCCCGTATCTAAAGAAAGATATGCTGGCCTTGGAAAGATCCAGAGGATGTTTACAAGAATGATCCCTGGAATGAACAGCTTGTGTGAGGAACTGTTGAGGACTCTGGGTCTGTACTCGTTGGAGTTTAGAAGGATGAGGGGGGATCTTTTGAAACACAGGATACTACGAGGCCTGGATAGGAAAAACTAGAAGCAGAGGACACAATCTCAGACTAAAGGGACGATCCTTTAAAATAGAGATGAGGAGGAATTTCTTCAACCAGACGGTGGTGAATCTGTGTAACTCTTTGCCGCAGAAGGCTGTTGGAGGCCAAATCACTGAGTGTCTTTAAGACAGAGATAGATAGGTCCTTGATTAATAAGGGGATCAGGAGTTATAGGGGGAAGGCAGGAGAATGGGGATGAGAAAAATATCAGCCATGATTGAATGGCGGAGCAGACTCGATGGGCAGAGTGGCCTAATTCTGCTTCTATGCCTTATGGTCTAAGTGAACTGGAAGGAAACATTGCAATGTCTTTTTTTCCGGTGTGAAGCAATCTCGTAAGGCACCAAGATAGCAGACAGGAAGTCCATGCCCAGAACAAGCCAGAAGTGTACTACCATCCACGTTGGTCAAGGCCACAAAACCAGCAAGCTGGTGCCCGTGACTGAAACATGCCTTATGCATTTACAAATTAGGAGCCCAACAATGCTTGAGGCCTCTAAAACTAGATTGGTTTGTCCTGAAGGAGCCAGTGGCACTGAGCGGAATCAAATTCACGTGCAGTTTGCAGGTGCCCCTTAAAAGGACCAAGGCCCAATCCTGGGCACCTCAGGCCTTCCATTCAGGTGCAGGGCTTATTTCCATTGCCTGCCCAAAGATGGACCAGTTCGAATTTCTGAATCAGTACCTTCAGGAGAGCAGGTAAGAAGACAAATTTCAAATTTCATCTCTTTTTTTTTAAGAGAAAGTCGATTCGAAGTATTCCTGTCCTGAAGCTGAATCTGAGATGCCACAGCTAATAAATACGGCACAAATCCGTTCATTCTTGCATGTGGCTGCTCACAGTTTGAAGCTCTTTTCTCTCAAGGACAGACAGGATTGAAGCAAACTAGCAAACTCTCTCAGGGATTTGTAACCCACTTCTTAACGAGTTTTTAAATAGTTATTTTGTCCATTTATATATGTGTGTGTATATATGTGTGTGTGGCTGTGTGTGTACAAAGCAACTTTTCATCGGTGTCACTGACAATTAATCGGGTCAGTACATATTCTGCAATTTCTTTTGCATTTCCTGGAAATCATTGCTGCAAATAATCTAGCTTTAGTCACGATGTAAGCTGGGCTCTGCCTCATCCCCAGCTCCACCATCTTGCACCACAGTCCCCTGTCAGTATTGCGCTGACTGAATTTGCCACAAAACAGTGAGAAAGCTGACCTAATTACTGTTGTTATACTGGTTGAGGTTTTCCAATAATGTGCTGAAATCATGCAGCAACCTGCAGTTGGTGAAGAATATGTTACTGTATGAAACATCCCACAAACCCCTGGGTAACAGTGGCCATCACAATGACATCATCAAACTCACAGATGTTCTTTTGTTGTCAGGAGAATTTTTCTTTGTAAGATTAATGTCCATAAATTATTTAATTGTAGGTACCAAGGGAGCCTGCTTCTCTCATTTACTGCATCTACTACATCGGTGGGCACCGATGGCGGGCAGCTTTTTGTTTTTTTTGCAGCTCTTTGTTCCTCCGCCGCCCCGCAGGATCAGTCCACGGGGCGGCTGAGGGGCATGACGGCCCGCGCATGCGCAGGTTTGACGCATATGCGTGGTGACGTCATCTGCGCATGCGCGGGTTGGAGCCATCCAATCTGCGCATGCGCGGCTGACGTCATCGTGCGCGTCAGCCACCGTGACCCTTGGCGCGCGGGCTTAGCGACGGTCGCCAAGCCTGCGATGCCGTGCTTCGCGGGGCCGCGCTGCTAGCCCCGACCGGGGGGGGGAAATCGGGTCCCGGGAGGGGGCGCGGAGGCTGCCGTGAAACACGGCCAGTTTCACGGCAGCCTTTACGACTCGCCGCATTTGCGGAGAATCGCGCCCCTTATATTTCCGAAATTTCCTCATCAGCCCCCGGAGTATGAGAAAAATTGAACAGAGGAGTTCACATGACAAGGTTGGACAAGCCTGATCTATACTGTTCACTTCTGTGGTAGTGAGTTCTACATTCTCACCATTCCCAGGGTAAAGAAGTTGTTCTTCTGAATTCTCAATTTGACTTCGTAGTGACTATCGTATATTGCTGACTGATGTGTTATGTACTCTGGGATAACACAGGCTGCAAATGGATGCAGCTTTAACCAGAAGATACTCCAGACCTTGAAGTTAGTTCAATCTGATTTATTGAACCAGTAGCACAGTTAGCACAGATCTCTATGAGTTCAACTCTCTGCTAATCTAAGTGTGGTTACTCTGTCTGACTGAACCAGACTAGTTCTTAGCCACGTGCTGGAGGTGTGATACTATAAATACATCCTGACTCACTCTGTGGATGTTCATCAGTGGAAAGAGGCAGTGTGAGCAACTCGTGCCTTTTAAATGAAAAAAAATGAAAATCGCTTATTGTCACGAGTAGGCTTCAATGAAGTTACTGTGAAAAGCCCCTAGTCGCCACATTCCGGCACCTGTTCGGGGAGACTGGTACGGGAATTGAACCGTGATGCTGGCCTGCTTGGTCTGCTTTAAAAGCCAGCGATTTAGCCCAGTGAGCTAAACCAGCCCCTTTATGGTGAGATACCACCCCTGAGTGTCCTGCCTGCTCATTGGTTATGTCCTGTTCTCTGTGTTCATTAGCTGCCTGTCTGTGCCTGTCTGTATATCATTGTCTGCATGTCTGCATATCATGACATCTCCTTTTTTTAAATGTTTTGTTGGCACATGGGAACATACTTACATGTGGTGGCATTTTTAACATATTTACAAGCGTTGGCATATGTGAACATATTTACATGGGAAGACAGCTGTCTAATGTGAGAAAACAGAACTTGGCAAACAAAATAAATGTTCATAAGTCCAGTCTCTGGGGCTTGCGTCTTATCCTTGTTGACCGCCGGAGAGGTGGTGGTGGGGACGACGGCGCCTTGACAGGCGGGATGGAAGCCTGACCGGTGGCCTCATGGTGCGAGGTATCAGGAGGTGGCAAAGCAACGGATGGAAACTGAGAAGAAAGCGGTTGCGGACAGGAAACTTTGCGCAGTGCCCGTCTGTTTCGTCACACAACAGAACCATCAGCCATACGTACAACATATGTTGGGGCACAGCCTGTCGAACAACGACAGCTGGAGCAGACCAGACACCATCTGGTATCTTGATCCTGACAGTGTCTGCCGGGGATAACACGGGCAAATCGGTGGCATGAGCATCATAGCCCTGCTTTTGCTGGTTTCAGAGCTGCTGCCCCTTCTGCAGCACGGGGAGGTGATCCAGGTTGGGCAAGTGTATGGCTGGAAGTGTCGTCCGCAGCTCCCTGTTCATCAGGAATTGAGCTGGCGACATGCCAGTGGACGTGGGTTTGCCCTGTACGCAAGCAGCGCGTGGTAGATGTCAGAAGCAGAATCCGTGGCCTTGCAGATGAGCTGTTTCACAATGTGCACCCCTTTCTCAACCTTCCCATTGGAATGCGGATAGTGTAGGCTGGAAGTGAGATGTTTGAAATGGTATGACTTGGCAAACATAAACCACTCGTGGCTATTGAAGCACGGGTCATTGCCACTCATGACAGTGAGTGGGATACCATGCCTGGAGAACGTTTTCTTACAGGCCTTGATAACGGTCCGAGATGTGAGGTCTGAGAGCTTTACGGCTTCAGGGTAGTGGGGAAAATAGTCAATAATCAACACGTAGTCACGACCATTCGCACGAAAGAGGTCGATGCCAACCTTGGACCACGGGGAGGTCTCGATTTCATGCTGCTGGAGCGTCTCCTTGCTCTGCACTGGTGGAAGCATTGACAGGTTGCACAGTTGAGGACCATATTCGAGATGTCCTGGCTAATCCCAGGCCAGTAGACAGCCTGCCTGACTCTGCATCTGCACTTCTCGACACCCAGGTGTCCCTCATGGATTTGGCGGAGCACCAAGCTCTGGAGACTGAGTGGAATGACAATGCTGTCCAGCTTGGGGAGGATACCATCAATCACCATCAGATCGTCCTTTACATTGTAAAATTGAGAGCACTGCCCTTTCTGCCAGCCATTTGCAAGGTGGTGCATGACACGCTGCAAGAGGGGGGTCTTTGGCTGTCTCCTCACGGATACGAACGACCTTCTCATCAGACGCTGGGAGGGTGCTTGCACATAGCTGCACCTGTGATTCAATCTGCTGGATGATTTCCAGCGGTTCACTAGGAAGTTGATGGAGCGGGACAATGGATCAGCGATGATGAGCTCCTTGCCAGGCGTGTACACGAAGTCAAAGTCATACCTTCTGAGTTTGAGGAGGATGCGCTGCAACCGAGGCGTCATGTCGTTCAGGTCCTTGGGGATAATGTGGACCAAAGGCCTATGATCCGTCTCCACAGTGATTGTCGGCCGTAGACATAGTCGTAAAACTTGAGAATGCCAGTGAGAAGACCAGGCATTCCTTCTCTATTTGTGCATACCTTGTTTCGGTGGGCATCATGGCCCTCGATGCGTAGGCTACCGGTGCCGGGATGAAGTGTCATCACGTTGACACAGCACCGCACCGATGCCATCCTGGCTCGCATCTGTTGAGATCTTTGTCTCCCTGTCTGGTTCAAAAAGTCTCAAGACGGGTGCAGTGATGAGCTTGGCTTTCAGCTCTAACCACTCTCGATGTGCTGCCTTCCACTCAAAGGCAGTGGACTTTTTCACCAGGTGTCGTAGGGCCGTGGTGTGTGAGGCCAGGTTTGGGATGAACTTGCCAATAAAATTGACCATGCCCAGGAAGCGCAACACGGCCTTCTTGTCTTCAGGGACCTTCATGGCTTCGATGGCCTTAACCTTGTCTGTGTCCGGGTGCACGCCCTGCTGAGAGATCTGGTCACCTAGGAACTTGAGTGTCGACATGCCAAAGCAACATTTGGACCTGTTCAGCTTCAGGCCATTGGCATGGACACGGCGGAATACCTGCTGGAGACGGGAAACATGCTCTTCAGGGGTCGTGAATCATTTGATGTCGTCCACATACACACGAACCCCTTCAATGCCCTCCATCATCTGTTCCATGATACGATGGAAGATCTCCGATGCTGAGGCAATACCAAACGGCATACGATTGTAGCAGTACCTGCCAAACGGTGTGTTAAAGGTGCAGAGCCTTCTGCTAGTCTCATCCAGCTGGATTTGCCAAAATCCCTGTGACGCATCTAACTTGGTGAAAAAGCGTGCGTGTGCCATCTCACTGGTGAGTTCCTCCCGCTTTGGGATGGCGTAGTGTTCACGCATTATATTCTTATTGAGGTCCTTGGGATCAATGCAGATGCTAGGTCTCCCGAAGGCTTTCTAACATATACCATCGACCTGACCCAGTCAGTCGCTTCGGTTACCTTGGAAATTATGCCCTGTTGCTGAAGATCCTTGAGTTGTGCCTTCAGGCACTCCCTCAGCGGAGCCGGGACCCAGCGTGGTGCGTGGACCACTGGCTTGGCATCAGGTCATAGCAGAATCTTGTATTGATATGGCAGCGTGCCCATCCCATCGAACACATCCGGGTACTGAGCGAGGATGTCGTCAATGCCGGCCTGAAGATCCACATTGGAGGATGTTGTGTAAACCCGCAGCACAAGGTTCAGCTCCTTGCAGGCATGCGTGCCAAGTAGGGATGCCCTGTCTGGCTTGACAATTTCAAAACGTAACCGTGCATAGGTGCTCTGGTTGGAGACAAGTAGATGGCAGGATCCCAGTGCCGTGATGGCATTTCCATTGTAGTCCAGGAGCCTGCAGGCTGCTGGAAGGACCTTGGGGGGCTTCTTGATGTGTTTGAAATCTGCCTGCGAGAGGAGGTTGGCAGAAGCACCTGTGTCCAGCTTAAACTGGATGGAGCAGTGGTCGACCTGCATCACCGCACGCCATTCGTCCGCAGAATCCACAGTGAGGATGGATTGAATTTGTGATGAGTTGGATGTGGCATATTCACATTTGGTAATGATTCCCACACAGTAGGCGGAGTCCAGGCATTCTTCCTCTGGATCCGTTGTGCTGCCAGGATCAGGGGCTAAATTCTCCCCTACCCAGCGGGGCAGGGGTTCCCGGCGTAGTGGAGTAGCGCCAACCACTCCGGCGTCAGGCCTCCCCAAAGGTGCGGAATTCTCGCACCTTTAGGGGCTAGGCATTTTAACATTTTTCAGAGGGATTTCCTACCGGTTTCCCACCTGCCCCAAGCACTCCGCAATTTTAAACTGGATTGGGCAAGATGTAGTTCAGCCTCAATTGGTTCCTTGGAAGTTCAATATTGACCACTTAAGGGCCATTTTCAGGCTGATGGGAGGATTTCATGTGTGGCTGAAAACCCCCCATAAATTAACCCCGTTCAGATCTCAGGCAGCAAGGTGGGGGAGCTGCCTCCTTTTAACATTGGCCCTCACCCCGGCACCCCCCACTCCCCCACCCAACGGTCTAATTCCGCTCACCCAGCCTCTCCACTGACACCCCAAATCCTCCCCCCCATCCTGAGATCGTCAAATCCTACCTGGTCCTGGGCTCCCAGGACTTAGAGTCTGGGGACTGCTTGCACTCCCAGAGCCATTCACTGCAGCATCTGGAGTTGTGAGGATGAGAGAACTGCTGGGAAATCAGATCGATCGGCAGCTCTCAGAGGCCAGATTTCCTCACGACCGAAGGTGGAGTTCCTGTCTCCATCCAATTTATGCTCTGCTATCCAAAATATCCTGGCCATTCTCACTATGGCTACTCTACCAAATCTTTCCATAATCTCAAAGACTAAGTTTAGGTCATGCAACCCTTACGAGACCCACAGGGACACCCCAATCGATCTCCCCATGGGACACATGGAATAGAAGCTCCACCATTAGTGGGCGGAGGCCCATCAGCTGGGGCTCATAGAAATCACCTCATAAACACTGAGCTGGACAGGGACCACGTGAACAGTAATCCCAATTGGGACTATGGAACTGTAAACCCCGTTGCGGACTTTACTTTTGTTGTCAAATTAAATTTCTTTTGGATTTACCATCTCAGGCTTCCTGAGCTTTTATAGGTCACTCCTCAGCCTTCTTTAATCACGAGAAAAGAGATGCAGTCTGTTCGTACAAAAGCAAAATGCTGTAAATACTTGAAATCTGAAATAAAAATAGAAAGTACTGGAAACATTCTTCCGGCAGCATCTGCGGGGAAAGAGAGACAGAGTTAACATTTCAGGTCTGTGACCTAGTCAGAACTCTGGATTATATCCCATCTACTTTCTTGTACAAAACCTCTTTGTACATATAGATTTTGCGCATCCATAACATGTTTCTAATGTAGAATGATTTTTCATAAAGTAGGGTTCACCACAGATTATCCTATGTGCTGTACAATTTCTGCAGCTTTGCATAACTACTGCGCTCTTATTTGTAAATATTTTAGGTCGACTGTGATCACTACTGGCATGGATCTGAATGGCCATAAATTAGGAGAGGGGAATGCGCACCGAGAACTGGGTGTTCCTTGTACACCAGTCAGTGAAGGTAAGCATGCATGTACAGCAGGCAGTAAAAAAGGCAAATGGTATGGGCAGCACTGTAGCACAGTGGTTCGCACTGTTGCTTCACAGCGCCAGGCACCCAGGTTCGATTCCCGGCTTGGGTCACCGTCTGTTCTCCCTATGTCTGCCTGGGTTTCCTCCAGATGTTCTGGTTTCCTCCCACAAGTCCCGAAAGATGTGCTTGTTAGGTGAATTGAACATTCTGAATTCTCCCTCAGTGTACCCAAACAGGCGCCGGAATGTGTGGTGACGAGAGGATTTTCACAGTAACTTCATTGCAGTATTATGTAAGCCTACTTGTGACACTAATAAAGATTATTATTATTATTTGACGTCAAAGCTGAAAGGAAAAAGAAAGAATACAACAATGACAGCAACATTTTATATTAAATAATGCCTCTGGCAAAGCAAAAATGCTCCATGCTACAAGAAAGACATTTAGACATAGAGCATGTATTAGAGAAGCATGAGGGGTGACAAAAGACACCGTCAAAGAGTCAGGATTTCAGGATGATTTTGAAGACAAAGCTATGTACTGCTTCCCTCATCATGCAGTTATTGTCCCCTTTATACCACCAGTCACCTGGAGATGTTTTTAGCTGTGGCGCTCCACCAGACCCTGTACAATTATACTTTGCCTCAATCTTTTCTCTTTCTTGTACCTCAGTCAAAAAAGCTGATTGATTTCAATAACATGTGCAGTGATCTCTATATGTGCATGTACGTAAGGGGTTAATGTGTAATCAGTAGCACCACATGATCACTAGAGGGCTGGACCAACAGGGGTATAAAAGGCAACCACATAGGGTCTCGCGCTCTCTCGGGGGTGCATTGTGACCAGTGCAATAGCAGAGTAGTTCAGATGGCTAGCGGAGTTACGTATAGTTACTGTAGTTAGATCTTGTTAATCTTATCACTCGTATCAAAGTTAAAGTAAAGAACTCATGTAATTATTGTTATAGTTATTCAATAAACCTTTTATTACTACTGGATGAGTTTGAGTCTTCTTCATCGAGATTTAGAAGACCTCTTCATTAGCCAAGGATTGAGTAGCACATGTTACCTACCACACAGGTAGCAAAACATGGTACCAGGCGTGTTGGCTATAACAGAACTAGTTAGATTAGGTTAGACAAAAAGAGAAGAAAATTCAGACCGGATATTCGACTGTGGAAGACTTTGCAGCAAATGGATCCTCGATGACTAACTATGGGACTCATTGGACCTCTACAGCAGCTGGAAACAACCGGTAATGTAAGTTATAACTAGAAAAGATTTGAACAGATATTCCAAGTATTTATCGCAGCTAATGATTTAAGCAAGATCTCTGACGCAACAAAAATTGCTCTACTACTCTCAACAGGAGGGCATGAAGCTAGAGAAATCTATAATTGTTTTAATTACTTAGAAGGTGAAGACAACACCAAAATAGAAGTAATACTCAAAAAATTTGATGAACACTGTAAGAGTCAGTCTGGAGAGATGCTGGAAAGATTTAACTCTTGTCATAAATTCCAGAGAAACGGAGGGCCCATCGCTGATTTTAATCACAAATCTCAAGTTAATGGCACAAGGCTGTGATTATGCTGATTTCAGAGACACTATAATAATGGATCAATTCATTTCTGGTCTACCTGACAAAAATTTGAAGGAAGAACTTTCACACGATAAGTATCTAACTCTAGAAATCACTATACAACAATGCCTTGCTTACGAGCAAAAGCAAAATCAATAGTTTGAGTCTTTACAAAGGCAGAATCATTATCTAGAAAACAAAATCTGTAAAAATGGCGCAAATACTCACTATGAGGCAGAGGCAGAATCTCACTCGATGCAACAGCACTTTTTGATTGGCAGCCATCTTGAGCGAGAGTGTTCTGGCCAGCACGTACATGCGCACTACCCGACAAGACGCAAACCGGTGAAACAGTGTTCTGCGCATGCGCAAGAAGCAGCCCATGCACAGTTGCGAAAAGAGCGCACAGAAAGGAAACTCGGATTGTACATTCGCAATCGAATGTACGCTCACCTAAAAGGGAAATGCACGAAAATGAACAAAAAGACATTTAAAGCTGCAAAACCAAATTTCCTTCCATCAAAAGACAGAACAATTCCCGAACTTACACCAGCAGTTAAAAATAATCCCCGCAACATCCTGCCACAAGCAGTTTGCACCACCCAAAGAGGAGAGCACAGTGATTTGTTTGTTGAAGAATACTACTCAGAAGATGATTTATTCATTGGACATAGAAAGAACAATGACAAATCCGAAACAAACAGAGATGATTTGTTCATTGAAGACTACTACTCAGACATGGATGAGTTATTTGGAATTGATGATTATTGCATCAGCAACACGGTCGAAACGCTCAATATGACTCTTCTCATGGTAGATGAATCCAATACCATGATGCCATGGCAGATACATTGGATGACAGCAATACCCAAGAAGAAGACGACACCACACAGAGAGCACAGATCGACTTTGCAGGGAGAACACCACACGGCTCCACAGGGAGAGCGATAACAGACTCCACACAGAGCGTGATGACAGACTCCACAGAGAGAGCAATGAAAAACTCCACAGAGAGAGCGATGAAGGGCTTCAAAGAGCGAGTGATGAAAGACTCCACAGAGAGAGCAATGAAAGACTCCACAGAGCGAGTGATGAAAGACTCAGCAGAGAGAGCGATGACAGACTTCACAGAGAGAACGATGAAAGACTCCACACAGAGAGCGAAGAAGGGCTCCTCAGAGAAAGCGGTGAAAGATTCCACAAAGGGAGCGATGAAAGATTCCACAGAGAGAGCGATGCAAGTCTCCACAGACAACTCGGTGGCAGCCTCAAAAATGGAAGCAAGCAAACACTCCATAGCAAACGCCATGCATGAATAAGACTATGAAAGTCTACCAAGCTCATGTGAACAACAAAAATACTATGACAGCTTATCTGAGCCACCAGAACACAGCTCATTTAACCAACAATAAGACAGTCTACCGAGCTCATTTGAGCCTCCAGAAGAAGACTATGAAAGTCTATCCAGCTCATTTAACCAACAAGAAGACACTGAATGTCTACCCACTGTATGTGAGACAAGTGACGAAGAAATCACAACTCCCATACAGGATGTGCAGGATGAGAGTGAGACAGACAGATCTCAGCTCGTCTGCACAGAAGCACTCAACAATCAGAGGAGGGCTACTCATGAGCCCAGAGAGACCACGTCAATTGAAATCTTGAAGATTTTGACTCCAGAAGAGGAGCACCACGACCTACAACAAAATGAAATCGTGAAGATTTTGACTCCAGAAGAGGAGCACCAAGACCCACAAGAGAATGAAATCTTGAAGATTTTGACTCCAGAAGAGGAGCACGAAGACCAACAAGAAAATTAAATTGTGAAAATTTTAACTCCAGAAGACGAGCACCAAGAAACCAAAGGTGATTCAAATGAACCGGAAATAACTCCAGAAGAGGAGAACAAAGAAATCAATGATGATTCAAGTGAACCTGAAATGGCTCTAGAAGAGGAGTACCAAGTAAGCAAAGAAGAGGAATCAAATCCACCACAAATGACTGATGTCACCAACATCAATGCAACATCAGATCATTCTCACAATTCTCAAGAAGTAACGTTCAATGTAACAGATACCACAATGGACACTGACACTAATAACTGTGACAATTACTCAAATCATCCACACGGAACACTCATTGAGTGCAACAAGAACAACAAACACCGCAAGACGCACAGCAGAAACAAGAACAACAACAGCAACAACAAAAACAACATGAAGCGCAACAAGAACAGCAAAGACAACAAGAAGCATAACAGAAACAACAAGCATGACAAGAAAAATGACAAGAACAGCAACGAAAACAACAAAAATAGAAACAACAAGCACAACAAGAAAAACAACGAGAACAGTGAAAACAACAAAAACAGAAACAACAAGCATGACAAAAACAACAACAAGAATGACAACAACAAGAACGACAATGAAAACAACAAACAAAGAAATGACAGAAACAACAACAATGAAACAACGACCTGGATAACATGGTGCAACTCAGCACATGAAGGACAATGCCACAGCACACTGCAAAACAATGACAAGACTACAAACATGCCAAGGCATGACAAAGCATCTCACAAATTCACATCTGCTCCAGAACAAGCAAGCATGCCAGCTTTCAAGGCAGATGACACACTAGATCAATACCGCAAGCACAGGAAAAAATTCAGGTCAGACAATGGTGTAACACAGAATCGCTACCACAAGTATAGACAAAAAAAAGAAAGTCTAAATCAGACAACAAAGTGATTCGACCATTCGAACATCTCATGATGACTTGATGTCACTTAAACACAAGAACACTGACAACGTTCACAAATAACAACATCAACATCACTACTTCAACAACAGAAGACGAAAGCAACTCAACCAAATAAATTTGTGACGTTTGGACTTACAAATTTTTAAAAAATTAAGATTGGACTTATGGGGGTGGATAAAGGAGCCAGAAGCCGAATGGGTACGCGCGGAGGTGGCCTCCTGCAGGGGGACCTCCCTCATGGCCCTCACCACGGTGGCACTCCCATCCCCACCCAAAAAACACTCCAGCAGACCAGTGGTAATAGCCACCCTCAAGTCCTGGAACCAACTATGGCAGCAATTTGGCCTGACCAAAATGTTGGGTAAAGCTCCCATCTGCAACAACCATAGGTTCACGCCAGCGCTGACTGATGCCACCTTCAAAAGGTGGGGACAGGACAGAGGGACACTGACAGTCAGGGACCTACACACAGACGGCGGGATTGCAACACTGGGCGAACTGACAGAGAAATTCCAGCTAACCAGGGGGAACGAGCTAAGGTACCTGCAACTAAAAAACTTCCTACGAAAAGAGACAAGGACATACCCACAGCCACCACAATAGGCATTACTGGAAGAGTTACTGGACGCAAGCATACTAGATAAAGGAAACTATAGCGACATGTATGACCGAAAGGTAGAAGGTGCCGCCACCGTACTCGACGCAACAAGAATGAAGTGGGAGGAGGACCTCGGGATTGAAATAGGGTGGGGACTTTGGAGAAAAGCACTGCATAGGGTCAACTCCACCTCCACGTGCGCAAGGTTCAGCCTGACGCAACTAAAAGTGGTACATAGAGCCCATTAACAAGAACCCGTATGAGTAGGTTCTTCCCGGAGGTGGAGGACAGATGTGAACGGTGCCAAGGAGGCCCGGCCAACCACGTGTTCTGGTCTTGTCCCAGACTTGTGGAGTACTGGACAGCCTTCTTTGAGACAATGTCCAAAGTGGTGGGGGTGAGGGTGGAGCCATGCCCGAAAGTGGCAGTCGTCGGGGTTTCAGACCAGCCAGATCTATTCTGGGGAGGAGGGCGGATGCCCTTGCCTTTGCCTCCCTGATCACCCGCCGTAGAATCCTGTTTGGCTGGCGGTCAGCAGCACCACCCAGAGCTGCAGACTGGCTGTCCGACCTCTCGGAATCTCTCCAAATGGAGAAAATCAAATTCGCCTTCCGAGGGTCAGACGACGACTTCCACAGAACGTGGGAGTCATTCACCCAATTGTTCCTCGACCTTTTTGTGGCCAACAAACAAGCAGAAGAATAGCCAGGTAGCCAAGAATCAGGGGAAAGTAGCCAAAGCATGAGAGGGAGAGATAGACCGGGAGAGGAGGGGGACAGCTAAATCTAAGAGGAAGGAAAGACAAACCACGGGGGGGGGGGGGGGGGGGGGGGGGGGGCAGAAGCGGGGAGAGGGAGGGGTAGAGGGAAGAGACAGGGAACAATAGTGGAGAGCCAGGGAGGGTGAGGGGGGAGGCAAGGAAATGTTAACAAACTTGGCATCCACAGGAACAGAGAAAACGGGGAAGACAGGAGTGCCGCAGACGACAATGGCACAAACTCCGTCCGGGAGAAGCAAGGGACAACACCATGAACAGGTGCCTACTTATGTGTGTAAATAATTTTGCCAAGTGTACAGAGCTGCGGCTGTTGAGCGGGGGCATAATACCGTCCGTTGACTTCTCGTGGAAAATTAAAAAGTAAGCAGCAGCAGCGATCCATGGGGGGGGGGGGGGGTTAGTGCTCCAGTGGGAGGGTGTGGGAAGACTGAGGCGTGTGGGGTAACATCTAGTTAATTGGTATTGTATATTCTATTTCTGCACTATGTTAATGTTCACTCTATTTTGCTGTGTTAGGATTATTACTATTTATTATGAAAAATTTTGCAAAACTTTAATGAAAATATTTTTTTAAAAAGAAAGATTGGACTCATAAATATTACTTTGTATAATCATCAAGATCATCACAACTTGTACATAACATCATTTGTCTACCTATTTCATGCAAGCAAAAAAACTTTAGAGACTAAATGTATTCACATTTGACAGACTAACACATTGATTTTATGTAATGCATTTGCAAACTGCATCCATTATGTTTGTTCAATTTTCTATACAACATACAGAAAATATGTAACATGAAAAACAGGGGGATGTAGTGATCTCTATATGTGCATGTACACAAGGGGTTAATGTGTAATCAGTAGCACCACATGATTACTAGAGGGCCGGACCAACAGGGGTATAAAAGGCAACCACATTGGGTCTCGGGCTCTCTCAGGGGTGCACTGTGACCAGGGCAATAGCAGAGTAGTTCAGATGGCTAGTGGAGTTACATATAGTTACTGTAGTTAGATCTTGTTAATCTTATCACTAGTATCAAAGTTAAAGTAAAGAACTCATGCAATTATTGTTATAGTTACTCACTAAACCTTTTGTTACTACTGGATGAGTTTGAGTCTTCTTCATCGAGATTCAGAAGACCTCTTCATTAGCCAAGGATTGAGTAGCAGATGTTACCTACCACACATGTAACAAAACAATGTGCTTGCTATTACTTGATCCACATTCTGGTGTTCAATGAGGTGTGCAAACTTGTCTTGCCTTGCCTGGGAATTTACTTCTTATTAGTATCAATAACAAACATCCAATGACTACAGTTTCTTTCTGTTGATTTTTAACGTGAAGCTGTTCATTTTGTCTGTGACCAGTAAGTAGTCACAAGAAATACCTACACAGTTTGAATAGCTCTATACATGGACCTCTGTTGAGAATTGAAATAGTCACAAAGACAAAATCTTGTATCCCCACACTCCTGCAGCAAGAGATGTTCTTCTCATAATTGCACTTGGGCAGAATAGATGTTGCTTTACTCTGTTTAACCTAGTTTGTACCTGAGGGCTGTTTAGCACAGGGCTAAATCGCTGGCTTTGAAAGCAGGCCAAGGCAGGCTAGCAGCACGGTTCAATTCCCGTACCAGCCTCCCCGAACAGGCACCGGAATGTGGCGACTAGGAGCTTTTCACAGTAACTTCATTTGAAGCCTACTTGTGACAATAAGCGATTTTCATTTTCATTTCATTTCATACCTTGGAAAACTTGAAGCTCATGCACACACGACTGAAATGGAAAGTGCCTCATCACCATAACTAACAAGCTCTCACCTTGATGAGCATAAATTCACACTACATGTCAAGAAAAACAGAGTTGTTGTAACATCCTGTTGCTATAGCTACACTTATTACATTATAGGATTCCAAATCTCTGCAGTTCTTATTATCAAAATTGACTCATAATGGTTAAAGTCTGTCAATATATAACATTCACAGCATAGAAAGAAACAAGGGCTGTTTTTAGCTCAGTGGGCTAAACAGCTGGTTTGCGATGCAGAACAAGGCCAGCGTGGGTTCAATTCCCGTACTAGCTTACCCGAACAGGCACCGAAATGTGGCGATTAGGAGCTTTTCACAGTAACTTCATACTTGTGACAATAAAAGATTATTATTATTAACTAGTCAGCCCAACCATGCAGATATTTCACTCCACATGCACCTCCTCCCACCTTACTTCATCTAACACTCTCATCATAATCTTCAATTCTTTTCTCCCTCATGTACTTACCTTGCTCCCCATACAATTCATTCGCCTAGGCTTTCTTTGAACTGATTTATATTGCTGCTGCACCTGTAGAAAAGTGTTGCATTTGCTGGTGGGTTCCATAGAGAGGTTGTAAGACCGTAAGAGAAAGGAGCAGGAATAGACCACATAGCCCATTGACCCTGCTCCACCAATCAACATGGGCTTTTACATCACTTTCCCGCTTGCTCCCCATATCCCTTGATCCCCTAAAATATCAAAAATCTCTCCTAGGAACATACAAATTAGGAGCAGGAGTAGACTACTTGGCCCCTCAAGCCTGCCCAGCTATTCAATAAGGTCATGGCTGATCTGATTATAATCTCAACCCACATTTCTGACTACCTCCGATAGCTTTTCACCTCTACCTATCTTTGCCTCAATCAAAGACTTATTCAAAGACTCTGCTTCCACTGCCTTTTGAGAAAGAGTTCCAAAGACTCACAACCCTCTGAGAGAAAACATGTCTCCTAATTTCGGTCTTCAATGAGCCACCCCTTATTTTTAAACAATGAGCCCGAATTCTGTATTCTCCAACAAGAGGTAACACCCTTTCCACATCCACCCTGTTAATACCCCTCAGGATTTTAAAGGTTTCAATCAGGTTACCTTTTGCTCTTCTACAATCTAGTCGTTACAAACCTATCCTTATAAGAAAACCCACCCATTCCTGGTTTTAGTCTAGCAAACCTTCTGTCAACTGCTTCTAATACATTTCCATCTTTCCTTAAATAAGGAGACCGATACAGTACACAATGCTCCAGATGTGGTCTCAATGTCCTGTACAACTAAAACATTAAATTCTTACTTTTGTAATCAATTTCCCCTTGAAATAAATGATAACATTCTATTAGCTTTCCTAATAACTTGCTGTACCTGTATATAGCTTTAGTGATTCATGCATTATAACACCCAAATCCCTCTGCATCTCAGGACTTTGCAATCTCTCACCATTTAGATAATAAGCTTATTTTGTATTTTCCTGCCGAAGTGGACAATTTCACATTTTCCCACATTATATTCCATTTCCCAGAGGTTATGCCCACTCATTTAACCTATCTACCTCCCTTTGTGGCATCCTTACTTAATCTTCACAATTGACTTTCCTACCTATCTTTGTGTTGTCAAATTTAACCATACCTGGTCGTATCCCGGCTCTGAGTCACTGTCCATGTGGAGTTTGCACATTCTCCCCATGTTTGCGTGAGTTTCACCCCCACAACCCAAAGATGTGCAGGGTAAGTGAATTGGCCACTCTAAATTGCCCCTTAATTTGAAAAAAAATGAATTGGGTACTCTAAATTTATTTATTTTTTTATTTAACCATACCTTCAGTCCCTTCATCCAAATAATTTATATAAATTGTTAAAAGGTTGAGGCACCAGCACTAATCCTTGTGGCACCATTCATCGCATCTGCCAACCAGAAAAAGACCCATTTATGCTTACTCTCTGCTCATGTTGGCTAGCCAATCTTCTATCCAGGCCAATATGTTATCCCCTACACCATGAGCTTTTATTTTCCACAATGACCTTTGCTGTGGCACCTTATCAAATTCCTTCTGGGAATCTAAGTACGGCACATCCACCAGTTCTCCATTATCCATATCACATATTATTCCTTCAAAGAACTCCAATAAATTGGTTAAACATTATTTCCCTTTCACAAAACCATGTTGACTCTGCTTGATTACCTTGAATCTTTCCAAGTGCCTGTGCTATAACATCTTTAATAAAGGCTTCTAACAATTTTCCTGTAACACATCTTATACGAACTGGCCTAGTTTCCTGTTTCCTGTCTCCCTCCTTTTTGAATAAATGTTTGCTATCTTCCAATCTAATAACACCTTCCCCAAATTTAGGAAGTTTTGGAAAATTGAAACCAAGGCATCACATGTCTCATTAGTCATTTCTTTTAAGACCTTAGGGTGAAGTCCATCTGAACAATGGAATTTGTCAGCCTGCAGACCCAGCAATTTTCTCAATGCCACTTCCCTGGTGATTGTTATATCCCTGAGTTCCTACCTCCCTTCCATTTACTAAATTACAGCAATTTCTGTGATCTTACTTGAGTCCTTCATAGTGAAAACAGATGCAAAATAGCCCTACTTTACATTACCAATTCTCCAGATGCACTTTCCATAGGACCATGCTCACATTGTTAACTATTTCTTTTATATATCTATAGAAACTCTTACTGTCAGTCATTATATTACTGGCTAGCTTTCTACCATACTCTAGTTTTTCCATCCTTATCAATTTTTTTTATCATTCTTTAATGTTCTTTATATTCTTGAAATGAAAATCGCTTATTGTCACGAGTAGGCTTCAATGAAGTTACTGTGAAAAGCCCCTAGTTGCCACATTCCGGCGCCTGTCTGGGGAGGCTGGTATGGGAATCGAACCGTGCTGCTGGCCTGCTTGGTCTGCTTTAAAAGCCAGCGATTTAGCCGAGTGAGCTAAACCAGCCCCTTCTTCCCAATCTTCTGACCTGCCACTTGCCTTTACTCAATTATATGCTTTTTCTTTAAGTTTAATACTATCTTTTTTACTTAACCACAGATAATGGGCTCTCCCCTTGGAACTTTTCTTATTGGAATGTGTCTGTTCTGTGTATTCTGAAATATCCCTTCAAATGTCTTTCACTGATCCTCTGTTGATCTATCCCTTAAGCATTTTTAAAAATATTTTTAAAAATAAATTTAGAGTACCCAGTCATCTTTATTATTTTCTTTTTCCAATTAAGGGCAATTTTCACGACCAATCCACCTACCCTGCACATCTTTGGGTTGTGAGGATGAAACCCACACAGACACAGGGAGAATGTGCAAACTCCACTCAGACAGTGACCTGGGGCCGGGATCAAATCCAGGCCCTCAGCGCCATAGGTATCCCTTAAGCATACTTACCAGTTCACTTTAGCTATTTCCACTCTCATACCTTCATAATTGCCTTTATTAAAGTTTGAACTATTTGTCTTGGACACACTCTTCTCTCCCTCAAATTTAATATAAAATTCAGCCATATTATGAGTGCTGCTACTTAGGGGTGCCTTCACCATGAGGATATCAATTAATGCCGTCACATTGCACAATACGAGATCTGGCATAGCCTGCCCTCTGGTTGGCTCCAGAACGTGCTATTTTAAGGAACTATATCAAAAACATTCTATGAACTCTTCATCTACGTTGCCTTTGTCCATCTGATTTTTCCAATCTACATGCAGATTAAAATCCCCCTTGATCATTGCAGTACCTTTCTGACAAGTTCCCTTATCTCTTCTTTTATACTCCATCCTACCTTGTAGTTACAATTAGGGGGGCTGTACCCACTCCCATAAGTGACTTCTTGCCTTTATAATTTCTCATCTCAACCCAAACTGCTTCTACATTCTGGTTTCCTGAACTTCGGTCATTCATCTCTAATGTGCTAATGCCATCATTAATTAACAGACCCTCTTATCTTTTCTTTTCTTACCTTGCCATGCTTCCTAAATGTCACATTTCCTTCAATATTAAGGTCCTAATCTATGACATCCTGTAATCCTAATCTATGTCATCCTGTAGCCTTGTCTCGTAATGGCCAACAGAATGTACTTATTAATTTCTATTTACACTACCAGATCATCTGTTTTGTTTCAAATGGTACATTTGTTTAGATAGAACCTTTAGTTTTATCCTTTTATTATTTTTGTAACATCTAGCTGTACCTGCTGATTTATTCTTTGATTTGTACTCTCTGTCCCTTCCTATCACAGTCTGTTTATCATTTCCCTTATAAGTACCTTTCTCTCTCATCTTGGTCCTACCGTTTGGTATACATCTTCCCAAGTTTGATTCCTCGCCCCCACTATTCAGTTTAAAACTCTCTGACCTTCCCTAGTTATGTGGCATGCTGGAACATCAGATGTAGACTCAATGGGAAGTGCAAGAGTGAAAAAAAGGCAGGTAGCCAAAGTAAGGAATGGATAACTGGGAATACTCTGGGGTCTCCTCTCAGACCAGGAAGGAAGATACTCAGGATGAAGGTAGGGCTCAAAGGCCTAGGTGTTACCATTGCAATAAAGTGGGATACGTTCATTCAGCATGTTGGAAATTGCAAGGAAAGTCCATGGGACTTATTGGCGTTCATAAGGAGGATTCTGAAAAGGGAACAAAAGTGGAGAATACTATAGGCCAGCCTGTAGCTCGAACTGGACTTAGGAGCCCTGAAGTAAACACTGCTATGGAAGCAGGTGTGGTGAATGAGAGATATGCAGAGTTTTTGTCTGAGGGGAAGATCACCCCATTTTCATCAAATGATGTGACCAAACCTATAACTATTTTATAGGTGCGTCACAAACTCTCTTACTGGAGATGGATTTGGTTTAGCCTCAATGAAAGCTAAGGTGCAGGTGAATGGGATAAGTGGAGACTATATCCCCGTTCCATTGTATAAAGTATAATTGGATTGTGATTTATTGTTAAGTCCAGTAGTTGTTGGACTGGTTAAGACATTACCAGTGGATGGACTAGACTTGCTTTTGAGGAATAATTTGACAGGAGTGAAGGTTATTGCTTCACCCATGATTACAGAGAGCCCAAGGGAAGATAAGGAGATGCAACAGTTACAGGAGCAGTTTCCAAATATTTGTCTGTCATGTGGTGACCAGAACAAAGTTCTCCACCAGAGATTAAAATCACACCACAGTGAGATGGTAGGATAGCCAAAACTATCCTTGAGAATGAGGATAAGTCTGAGGAAGTGTTTGGTAGGACTTTATTAATTGAGGTCAAGGAGGTAGCCCCAGAGTTACATAGTTTAGCACAGAGGTTGAGGCTGAGGAGGCTCCAGGGTGCAATTCCATTAAGAACAGAGTTCTGATGAGTAAGTGGAGATATCCTCATAGACCTGTGAAAGTGGACTGATTGGTTGTTCAGCAGATAGAGGCATTGCCCAAATATCATAGGGAAATAGTGCAGTTAGCATAAGAGATACTAATGACAGGATATGTGGAAATTCGGAAAACTCAGGCAGCAGTCAACAGGCAGGGTTTCTGGCCAGGACTACATAACGATGTAGAGTAATTCTGCAGAACCTGTCATGGCTGTCAGGTAATGGGTAAAACACAATTCGGGATTAAACCAGGACCTCTAATACCCATACTAGTGTTTGAAGAACCATTTAGTTGGGTGTTGATAAACTATGCAAGACTGTTGCCTAAAACAACGACAGAGCATCTGTGCATTCTTACGATCCTGGGTGTGACCACCTTTGAGAACAATTACAGCTAAAGTAGCAGTGGAAAATTTGACGAAATTTTTCACACACTTTGACTTACCCCTGAAGGTACAATCTGACCAGGGTTCTAAACTTATATCTAAAATTTCCCTGGACATAATTTGTAGTTTAGGTATCAAATAACTAAAATCAACCTCCTATGACCCACAAACTCAGGGACCTTCGCAGAGATATCATCAGACTCTCAAAACTAGATTAAGGCCAATTGCCATGAATATCCAAGAGATTGGGACAAGTGGTTGGATTTTTACTATTGCCATCCGGGATTCTCCGAACGGATCTCCTGGGCTTAGCCTATTTGAATTAGTGTATGGTCAGTATACGGAATCCATTAAAGCTGATGAAAGAGAAATTTCTAAAACCAAGAGGCTCAATGTTGGGTCACATCGCCACATTTCTGGAAAGCTTATTAGGTAACCAGGGAGCATTTAAAGGTTTTGGGAGCAGGAATGAAAATGTGGGCAGACGATCAAGCCAGGTTCAGGTCATTCCAAACTGGAGATGAGGTATTGGTATTGTTGCCTTTGCAGGCTGTATGTCTGAAAGTGTAATTTATTGGCCCATATAAAGTAGTTAGGAGGGTGAGTAAGGTGACTTACCTAATAGATACTCCAGACCGTAGGAAGAAGGATCGATCATACCACAGAAATATGTTGAAAAAATATCATCATAGGGAAGAATGTAGGAAGAAGCAGGTATGTCAGGTGGTAAAAGTAGCAGAAGAGGACAGAGATGGTAAAGTGAGGTAGGAGAAGAGGTTGACAGTTCACAGAGTGACCCTCATGTGGTATGACTAGCAAATACTGAACTGCCAGAACAGCTAGCTACTAAGTTTGCCTGTTTAAATGAAGAGCAATGAAAGGATCTGATAAGGATACTGCAAAAGAGCGGCACAGGGTGCATTGGTCGCTTCGGCCAAAGCATAAAACAAATGAGCCACCAAGGGCGGTTATAGTCTGCTTCCACAGTTACCACGTGAAGGAGAAGGTTTTGAGCTGGGCAAAGCAGAGGCGGGATGTGAAGTTGGAAGGCATTGGTATGTATATGTACCAAGATCTGACTTGGAGTTGGCGAGAAGGCTGGCGGCATTTGGACGGGTGAAGGTGGTACTGTACAGCAGCGGAGTGAGGTTTGGAGTGGTCCACCCTGCAAAGCTGAGAGTGACTCATAATTCGAAGAACTTTGATTTTGAGACAGCAGAGGTGGCGGAGGCGTTCGTTAAGGCTGAAGGACTGAGACTGAGATGAGAGTTGGGAGCTGGACTTTGTTGGTGTGAACTGGGAATGTTTTCTTTCTGAACTTTGTCTTTGGATTATTTGTTGTCTCTTAATGAGGAGGGAGTTACATGTGCTCTTGTTTCTTCTTGTGGATGTGCTTGTTTTTTTGTTTAAGGGATCTGGGTTTTTTGGGCATGAGGGGCTGGGTTATTTAGGATGGGGTGGGAGGAGGGGGGCTCTGGCAGGGATCACCGCACTAGCAAACGAAGATTAGCTAGTGAACGGGGTAGGCGGGGCACGGTCATTAGAGTCTGGTGGAGCAAGTTTTGATGGACCTGGGAGGTGTGAATGTTGGGGGGGGAGAGGGGATTGATACTGGCTGAAGTGTTTGCAAGAGTAAGTGAAAGGGGGGATTCTGGGAGGGGGAAGCAGGGGTCAACGGTAACAAAGAATGGGGTGGGTCCGCCGGATGGGCGGGACCTGGAGTAATGTTGAGGCGAATAGGAGGGGTGGCGGGGGTTGAGAGGCCCCTGGTCAGAAAGGTGAAGTGGAACATGGAACGCTAGGCAGAGCGCACCAATTAAAAAAAACAGCAGCAACATCAAATCATAATAATATTGAACCAAGTGGAGAAGCATTCTGATGAAGAGCACCACATGTACCAATTAAATTTCGTCAAAGTGAACAAGACAGCCCCAATCGAGATAATCGTGCAAGTGGATGGAAGATATTTGAAGATGGAGGTGGATACTGGTATGCCAGTCATGGTTGTGGAGCAGACGTCCAACTACGTTAGAAAAGGGGTTCAGTCCTGAATTTGTGCAGCATGACGTCCAGGTTGTCGACCCATACAGGAGGAACCTTGACATTTCTGGGGACTACCAGTATGCACGCCAGTGTCTTACAAGGAACAGGAGGCCCAGCTGCCTTTAATCATCATAGAGGACTCGAAGGTCCCCGGACAGTCTGACTTTGTGATGAACTCTTTTCTCTTATGTCTCTCATTTCACATTTCACATGTATATCACACTTGTATATAGTTTGTTGTATAAAATGTAATTAAGGGACCTAAGGGGGAGGAAGGACGTGGTAGCGTGGCCTCTTTAAGTGGGGGGGGGGGGGAGGGGGGCCCATGGTCCATGTAATCGGCTTGGGGCCAATCGTGTGGGAAGGTGCAAAACCCGACCAATGGAAAGAAAGTACAGGCCCCTGGGAGCAGGAGACCGGGCAGTGTGGACCAGAGCATTAAGACCTAGTTATCATTGCTCTTTGCCTGTACATAGTTGTCTTTGATTATTGTTGATAAACCAACTTTGCTATTACAGGGAGTATCCAGTGTATAGTCTGAAGCCACTAAAGAACCTATTTTCTGCAATCAACAACAACAAAAACTTGTATTTATATTGCAAATTTTGTTTTTTGACGATTTGCAACAAGCTCGGTCGCCAAGCGGTATGGTGCTGTTATGGGACAGGGTTTAGAGAATCCCAAAGTGTATCATGGAGTTTACCTGACCCACAACTTTTAATAGATCGTGGTATGGGGAGCACACGGCTCACTCTACAGGTAGTACAGCAAAATGGAAAGTTTTTTAAAGCAAAATAATGTTTATTCTATGAACTCAAGTTAACCATTCTAAAACAAACAGTGAACATCTTAGCAACCAATAAATCAAATACACCCCCCAAAGAATACAACACTAAGCAATCTGTATGCTATCCTTTTCACCTAGAAGACTTAACAAACCTTTAAACAGAAGCACATCAGGGTTTACATTCAATACTGAAAACACTTATAGTTCTGAATTCCCAAATGATTAAGAAATAGTCCTTCATGACAGAGAGATCAATAGTACAGCTGCTTTGGCTGACTTCAGCTGCACACTGAAAAACCAAACCAAAAAGACAGACACACCCAATTTTTTCGCAGAGTGAAACTAAAAAGCAGAACCATAGCTCAGCTCCACCCACACTCTGACATCACTGCAGTAACATGAGCAGCTAACCATTTCTTAAAGTGACATTCTCATGACACCTCCCCCCAAGGAAAAAAAAATCAACTTCAAGATGGTTTCATTTTTCACCTTTTCACCATCTTTTAAGAAATGCACATAGTAAATACACTTTCATGACAAAAAATAACACGCAAACAGGTATAATAATAGTCCATTTTTTTGTTTTTTCAATTGAAATCTTCATGATTGATAGTCTCTTTGAACAAGAAGGTCTCTGCACGATCTGTCCATTTCTCTACGCCTCGGCATTTATCTTTAAAGTGAGATACTTTAGTTCAATCTGACCACAGAGTCCCTTGTAATTCTCCAACACAGGAACATTGGTTATCACAGCTTTCAGGCCGTCAAATACCTGTTGAAAGTCTGCTGTCCATTGAAATTTTCGACGTTTCTTCAACAAGTCCATCAGTGGAGCAATCATGCTTTTAAACTTTTGCACAAATGTTCGATCAAATCCATTCATGCCAAGAAATCGCATTATTTCCCTTTGTCTCGAGGGTATCGAAAACGTCTCAAGGAAATTACTTGGGCTTTTCCAAATTCACATTTGGCTAGGTTTATCACCAAACCCGCCTCCTGAAGTCAATCGAATAACTCCATCAGATGTTTTAAATGGTCTTTTCATGGCTGGCTGAAAATTACCAGATCGTCAATGTATACCGCACAATTGAGTAATCCTGAAACAACTTTAGTTAACCGTTGAAATGTTGCTGGGGCGTTTTCCATGCCAAATGGCATAACTTTGAATTGGTATATACCATCTGGAGCCACAAAAGCTGAAATCTCCTTCGCCCTTTCGGATAAAGGTACCTACCAGTAACATTTAAGTAAATCCAATTTGGAAATAAAAACTGATTGTCCCACTTTCTCAATGCAATCCTCCAAACATGGGATAGGATAAGAGTCCATTCTTGTAACTGCATTAACCTTTCTATAGTCCACACACAACCGTTGGGTACCGTCTGGTTTAGGTACCATCACTATGGGTGAGCTCCATTGGCTGAAACCCACTTCAATTTTGCCATTTCTAAGCATACTCTCAATCTCTTTGTTAACCCCTGCCAATTTTAAAGGATTAAGTCTATATGGATGTTGTTTGATTGGAACAGCATTTCCCACATCTATATCATGTATAGCCATTTTAGTACTTCCCAATTTATCTCCACAAATTTGCCCATGTGATATCAATAACTCTTTCAGGTCAGTTTGTTTTTCCTCTGGAAGATAACTCAACAATTTATCCCAGTTTTTAAGAACATCCGAGTTTTCCAATTTAATTTGAGGTATGTCAAATTCACAGTCATCTGGATTTGGTTTGTCACTTTGAGTTGGAATCATTAAAACCTCCTCCTTTTTCTCTCATCTTTCAAAGTACCTTTTAAGCATATTCACATGACACAATCGGTGAGTTTTCCTTCTATCTGGTGTTTTTAACCACATAATTAACCTCACTTAATTTCCTTTCAATCTGATAAGGTTCACAAAACCGAGCTTCTAAAGGCTTACCTACCACTGGTAACAACACTAAAACTTTATCTCCACAGGCAAAACTACGAACTTTGGATTTCTTGTCCGCGACCTGTTTCATCACATTTTGTGCAACTTTCAAATATTGTCTCGCCAATTCACCTGCTCTAATCATTCCCTAAAATTTGACATTAATCCAATAATGTAATTTCCAATTTCTCACCCACCAATTTTTCCTTAATCAATGTAAGTGGTCCTCTTACCTCATGACCAAAAATTAGTTCAAAGGGACTAAATTTGGTTGACTCAGTAGGTGCATCCCTAATTGCAAACAGTACGAATGGAATTCCTTTATCGCAATCCACTGGATAATCTTGACGATAAGCCCTCAACATTGTCTTTAATGTCTGATACTACCTTTCTAATGCTCCCTGCAATTCTAGATGGTACGCAGTTGATTTAAATTGTTTTATTCCAAAACTATTCATAACTTCTTTGAATAACCTTGAGGTAATATTTGATCCTTGATCCGATTGTATTTCTGTGGGTAGTCCATATCTAGTAAAGAATTTAAGTAACTCCTCCACAATCTTTTTAACTGTAATATTATGTACTGGAATGGCCTATGGAAACCTAGTTGACACATCCATTATAGTCAAAAGATATTGATTCCCACTTTTTGTTTTAGGAAGGGGTCCTATGCAATCAATTAGAACACGTAAAAGGTTCCTCAAATGCTGGAATGTTATTAAGGGCGCTGGTTTTATCACTGCTTGAGGTTTCCCTATCACTTGACATGTGTGACATGATTGACAAAAGTTAACTACATCTTTATGTAGTCCAGGCCAATAGAAATGTTTCAAGATTTTAGCTTGGGTTTTCTTATCCCCAAATGACCTCCCACTGGTACCTCATATGCAACTCGCAACACCTCCTTTCTATACCCTACCGGCAATACTACTTGATGAACTTCTTCCCACTTTTCATCCGCCTGCATATGTAAAGATCCCCATTTTCTTATCAAGACATCACTTTTATGGTAATAACACTCTGGTATACACTCAGATTCCTCTTCCGTGTATACTTTCTGATACATCCGTTTAATTTTTATATCTTTCTGTTGTAACTCCACCAATTTTCCTGAACTAAAAATATCTGCCCCTACCTACCAGCTTTGTTTGAATCAGTAATACCCACATGTCCTGTAGCCATTCCATTTGTTTAGCTACCTTCTCAAATGAAATGAAAATGGCTTCTACCTCCTTCTCGTCAAACCTCGGCAATGCTTGGACATATTTAAATAGATTCCAACCAAGCCTTCGACTTTGATGCTTTTTCTCACTATCCTCATCACTGTCATCCAACTGTACATTTCCCTTTATGTCTGCCAATTTTAACTGACTGCCATGTTTCATGGCCATTTTCTGAAGTTCAAACTCACTCTCTTTATCTTTTTCCCTGATCTGTATCTCCCTTTCTTTTTCTTTTTAGTCTGCTCGGGTTATTCTTTCTTTCCTCCTTTTTTCTCTCCCCTTTTCATTGTTCTCTCTATCTCTCGCTCTTTCTTTTTTCTCTCTTTCATATTCAAACTGCTTTAATTCCTTCTCATGTTCCACTTGTTTAATTTGCAACTGAATTTTTGCCATTTACAATGAGTCAAACTGTATCTCAGGCAACTGTAAATGCTTAGCCACCACCATAAATACCTAATCTTTTTGCATTTTGTCAGGTAATGTTAACTGCAATGTTTTTGCCAAATCTAACAGTCTGCTTTTAGTCTCTGTCCATAAGGTACTGCGTGTGACTGTCTCCAGCCCCAAAAACCTTTCTAAAACAAACCGTGAACATCTCAGCAACCAGTAAATCAAATACACCCCCCAAAGAACACAACACTAAGTAACCTGTACATTTTGCTTTTCACCCAGAAGACTTAACAAACCTTTAAACAGAAGCACATCAGGGTTTATATTCAATATTGAAAACATTTATAGTTCTGAATTCACCAAATGGTTAAGAAATAGTCCTTCATGGCAGAGAGCTCAACAGTACAGCTGCTTTTTCTGACTTCAGCTACAACACACTGAAAAACGAAACCAAAAAGACAGACACACCCAAGCTTTTCTCAAAGTGAAACTAAAAAGCAGAACCAGAGCTCAGCTCCATCTACACTCTGACATCACTGCAGTAACATGAGCAGCTAGCCATTTCTTAAAGTGATATTCTCATGACAGTGCCTACTCTGAACCCAGGCTTTCTGAAATGGGCTGCTCTGACTTTTAAACTGGTAAATAACTTAATTTTTTAGCCTATCCCTGCTTAGTCATTTGACTCTGCACTCCCTGGGCATTCAAACTGGAAATTCACGAGATGTTAGGGTTGTCATGATATGCAAACATGCACATAATGATATACAGACAGGCAGCTAATGAACACAGAGAACAGGGCATGACCAATGAGCAGGCAGGACACTCAGGGGTGGTATCTCACTATAAAAGGCATGAGGCATTCACACTCCGCCTCTTTCAACGATGAACATCTACAGAGTGAGTCAGAGTGTATGTACAGTAACACACCTCCAGCGCGTAGCTAAGAGCTAGTCTGGTTCAGTCAGAGTAACCACACTTAGGTTAGCAGAGAGTCGAACTCATAGAGAACTGTGCTAACTGTGCTACTGTTCAATAAATCAGATTGAACTAACTTCAAGGTCTGGAGTATCTTTTGGTTAAAGCTGCATCCAGTTGCAGCCTGTGTTATCCCAGAGTACATAACACATCAAGGGTATCCTCACCTGCACAGTGAAGCATTGTCTTTTTGCACTCTGCTATCAGTTCTGCAATGGAGCTTCTTTCAGGTGATTTCCCTTTGTGTCTTCATTTTAGCTGCTTTCGGTCAGGTCAGAATACAAGAATACTGCTCTTTTAGTTTACCAGCTTTCACATTTTTGCTCCTGTTTCTTTGAGTTTCTGGGGTTTTCCAAGTGTTGTCACCATGTGGCAGGTTGTAAATTCAGTAGTTCGAATGAATATATTCTGAGTCTTATATGGTTAAACATTAAGTGTTTATTAATAATACATAACTACTTCCATACATGTAGGGTTTAGCTCAAAATGGGAGCTAATTCTGCTTCTGTAGTCTCTGTCCATTCCACAACTCTCTCCAGACTCGCATCATGTTTCTCTTTATATCACTCTGTGGGCGGTTCTGTTCGCAGTCCCACATTAACCCTTGATATGCCAGATACCCTCACACTACACTCCCCACCTCCAAAATCACCACGAGGGGAGAGTATAAAATGTTAAACATTTAGCTGCTGTAGTATAAAGAGTCAAAGGTTCTGCGGCTTTTCCACAAAACACCTTTAATTTCCTTCAACAGACTTTGCACAAAACTCTCACATCACATCACCTGACACAAAGGCCACCTGAAGCCCCTTTACATATCAGTGTCAATTATTGGATGCTTAATATAAATGAGACAACTAATTGGAATGTCTCTTAACCCATTACTTAACATAAAATATGTTTTCTCATGCGTAGCACAGTGGATAGCACTGTTACGTCACAGCGCCAGGGACCCAGGTTCGATTCCCAGCTTGGGTCATTGCCTGTGCATTGTCTGCACTTTCTCCCCCTGTCTGTGTGGGTTTCCTCCCAGTGCTCTGGTTTCCTCCCACAAGCCCCAAAAGATGTGCTGTTAGGTCATTTGGACATTCTGAAATCTCCCTCTGTGTACCCGAAGAGACTCCGGAATGTGGCGACGAGGGAATTTTCACAGTAACTTAATTGCAGTGTTAATGTAAGCCTACTTGTGACAATAATAACGATTATTAGTATTATGAATGTGTGGGATTATGAGCATCAGGGAAAATGTACTTTAAAAGATCTTTCATACATTCATGTAAGTCACATGTTTGTTTTTATTGAAGCCTGTAGGTTGTGGGGGGAGGTAAGGAATTCTGGTGTTCAGAGCCTGAGAATAACGAGCTTAGCATAAAGGTTTATTACTTGGCTTCATTCCTTTGTGGTCAACTATTTGGTTGCGGGGCAGCACGGTGGCACAGTGGGTTAGCCCTGCTGCCTCACAGCGCCGAGGTCCCAGGATCGATCCCGGCTCTGGGTCACTGTCCGTGTGGAGTTTGCACATTCTCCCCGTGTTTGTGTGGGTTTGCCCCCACAACCCCAAGAATGTGCAGGCTTGGTGGATTGGCCACGCTAAATTGCCCCTCAATTGGAAAAAATGAATTGGGTACACTAAAGTTATAAAAGGAATTTTAAAAAATAATAACTATGTGGTTGCTTCCAACATGCTCTGGAGTAGCAGCTGCACAAGCACTAGTGTTAGCTTTGGTGTGGGTGTGATTAGTACCATCAGTGGCTCATTATGTTCACCATGAATCACTCTTCAATGCAGCAAAAAAGGCTTGCTGTTCCAATAGCCCTGCTCTCTTGTGTGTCTGTGTGGGTGTAACTGAGACTGGTGACAGCTACCGTGACTTACATGAATGGATGAAATATGATGAATCATCAGGGAAAGACAAATATAAACCCCCAGTTGAAATGTTACAATTATGTTTCCAAGAACAGCAAGAATGAAAAATTATATTAAAGTATATTTTCTCTAATGCGCATATCCCACGCATTCATATTGGGAAAAGGTAAACAGAGTGGGTATAAGTTTGTGTGGAATATGGTAATACCACTTGGGCTAAATGAACTGTTTCTGTATTGGAAATTCGCTGTTCTGAGAAAATTCACCCATGCAGGATGGCATGACCATCACCACCTCCTGCTCCTGCATGTGGATGGACTCCTCCACCTGCGGCTGCTGGAAGCCGCCGCCATCCCCATCTGCAGTCCCTGGCTCTCTGACTGCATCTCCACTGTGGCTGGGACTGGATGTTCCAGGAGCCAGGGACCTGTCTTGACACAGCTGGTTTCTGGGGCCGGCCTGCCCTCCGACCATCCAGCCTCTCGCTGCTCCTACTTCCACCTGCTGTACCGGATGTGATGTGTGGTGTGCCCCGAACAGTGCCCCAGGAGCCTCTTCATGAATATGCCCAACTGAGGTGATAGTCTCTGGGATGCCATCTTGGTGACTGAGATGGTGTGTGTGGGGATGGATCATTTAAGTGTGGCTGCGGCGTGTGAGCCTCATGTGCGCGAATCATGGACCCGATGAATCCAACGCCGTTTCGCATGGAACCGGTTGCGAACGTGGCGATGGTGCTAGCCCATTTAGAGTTGCTGAATCGGTGCACCTGTTGCGCCGTTTTTCCTGTCGTAAAACACCACTGTTCCCACGCCGACGTCAGCGCTTAGTCTCAAAAATGGGGAATCCAGCCCCCGATCTCTGAAGTAATAAGGAGAAAATTCCATAGTTAAATATTTGGGGTTGGAAGTTCACAGGAAACAATTTGGAGAATGGCTTTAGAATGTGTGCAGATTCAGAAAGCTACAGATACAGCGCTCAAATAACTAAAACCAATTCCACCCATGAAGTCAGAGGTCAGTTATCACACAACTGAGAACAGTCAATGGTTATTGTCCATTCCTCAGGTGAATGAAGAGGTAGGTTCCAGAAACATATATATAGACAAAGTCAAAGTTGAAAGACGATACTTTGAATGCGTGCATTTGCAGGTAATTAAGTCTTTACAGATTCAGAGAGAGCAGTGCTCCGAAAGCTAGCGATTTGAAACAAACCTGTTGGAAATATCTGGTGTGGTAAGACTTCTTACTGTGCTCACCCCATTCCAATGCCGGCATCTCCACATCATGGCCACCATTGACACCGCAAACTGCCGGCTCAAAGTGGAGAGGATCTCTAAGAAATCGCCCATATAGGCACTGACATTAAGTTTCTACAAAGATGCAAGAAAGCAGACAAGATCCCAAAAGGGCTACAGATCACAAACCCACTCAAGTCAACCTACAACACAGACTACGCTGAGAGACTCTGCCGTTGCACCTCTCTCACACTCCTCAAACACCTCGTATACCAGCTCTACAGCAGACACCGCAACCTGGAAACCAAGATAGAGGCCATATTCTCAACTTGTGCTCAGGATGCAGCAGACCAGCTGCAGAACACTGCCAAACAGATGAGAGACCGATACTATGCCACCTATATGCACACCAAGAAAAGGAAGCTTCAGAAACTCGGCATCACCACCAGCAGCAACCAAAACACCCCAGTACCACAGTAGAGAACAATACAGGGAAATCTATTGTCAACTTGTCGGACTACACCCTTCAACCAGACGAAATCGAAGTCCTCAGCAGAGGGCTCAGTTTCTGCACCACCAGCAAAATGGACCCCATCTTGCAGCAGACATGGAAGAATTCATCAGGCGAATGAGGCTCTGGGAGTTCTTCCACAGACCACAAGAGGCTGACAGCGAACCCAATGAGACAACCAATGAACCGGAATAGCAGACCAAGAGATCTGCGGTGCGACAACCGAAGAGGAAAGAGTCAAATTGGACCCCTCCGGAACGCCACTGCCCTAGACTCGACATGTATGCTCAAGCCTTCAGGAGTCGCGTCAATGCCAGATTCATCAGTCATATTCACAAGACCGCCCTGAACGTCACCCAAGCACAAAGCAACGCCTTCCGCGCTCTCCAGACCAACCACAGCATCGTCATCAAACCAGCAGACAAAGGAGGAGCCACCATCATACTGAACAGAACAGACTACTGGAAAGAAGTGTACCAACAAGTCAACAACCAGGAACACGACAGATCGACAGTTCCAACGCACTACAGCAAAATATCGCACCAACCTCCTCACAAGACAAACACGGGACACAACCGACAGAGTACCCTTCATTGTCCAGTAATTCCCCAGAGCGGAGAAACTATGACATCTTCTTCACAGCCTTCAACACATCATCGATGAAGACAATCATCTTGCCAAGGTCATCACCACACCCGCAGATCCAACCAAGGAACACACCCGCCAACTCAACAGACTTATCAAGAACTTGGGTCCAGACCTTCAGAGCACCCTATGAGCTCTCATCCCACATACTCCCCGCGTTGGGCATCTCTACTGCCTGCTGAAAATACACAAGGCCAACACACCAGGCCGTCCGATTGTATCAGGCAATGGGACCCTGTGTGAGAACCTTTCTGGCTACATCGAGGGCATCTTGAAATCCATCGTACAAGGAACGCCCAGCTTCTGTCGCGACACGACGGACTTCCTACAGAAACTCAGCACCCATGGACCAGTTGAACCAGGAACATTCCTCGTCACAATAGGCATCTTGGCACTCTACACCAGAATTCCCCACGACGCTGGCATTGCTGCAACAGACTCAGTACTCAACACCGACAACTGCCAATCTCCAGACTCAATTCTGCAACTCACCCACTTCATTCTGAATCACAACGTCTTCACCTTCGACAACAAGTTCTTCATCCAGACACACGGAACAGCCATGGTCACCAAATCCGCGCCTCAATATGCCAACATCTTCATGCACAAGTTTGAACAAGACCTCCTCAGCACACAGGACCTTCAACCGACGTTATACACCAGATACATCGATGACATTTTTTCCTTTGCACCCACGGCGAAGAATCACTGAAACAACTACACAATGACATCAATAATTTCCATCCCACCATCAGACTCACCATGGACTACTCTCCAAAATCGGTTGCATTCTTGGACACACTCATCTCCATCAAGTACGGTCACCTCAGCACTTCGCTTTACCGCAAGCCCACAGATAACCTCACGATGCTCCACGTCTCCAGCTTCCACCCTAAACACATTAAAGAAGCCATTCCCTCTGGACAAGACCTCCGTATACACAGGATCTGCACAGACGAGGGGGAGCGTAACAGACTCTACAGATGCTGAAAAATGCCCTCATACAAACGGGATATGGCGCACGACTCATCGATCGACAGTTCCAACGCATCGCAGCAAAAAACCGCACCGACCTCCTCACAAGACAAACACAGGACACAACCGACAGAGTACCCTTCATTGTCAAGTAATTCCCCGGAGCGGAGAAACTATGACACCTTCTTCGCAGCCTTCAACACGTCATTGATGAAGACAATCATCTTGCCAAGGTCATCACCACACCCCCAGTACTTGCCTTCAAGCAACCATGCAACCTCAAACAACCCATTGTTTGACTACGGTGGTGGCTATGAGGGAGTCGGTTGCACATTTGGTGGCTCCCGTTTCGGTCAGACTTTTGGACCTTTTCCCCTGACTTTTTTGTGCTTTTGAGCGCGTAACTGGAAAGCAATAGTACTCAGACACAGGATCCATACAGAATTGTATGGACCTAAGAAGCCAGAGGGACCATGAACAGCAGAAGAAGTGGTCGCATTAGGGCACAATGGAGGCTGTGAGAGGGACCAGCCTGGCTGGTGTTCAGAGCAAGGCGCCAACCGCCCAGCCCACAATGGAGCAGCTGCTGCAGACTATGCAGGAGGGCTTTTTGGCTTTAATGCATGACAACTTGGAGCCACTTCAGAAGTCGATTGATCGGATGGGTAAAAGGCTGGATGATCAGGCTGAGAAGCTCCAGCAGTTGGAGAAGTTGGTGGCGGAGCAGGCTGACTTTCAAACGGTGGCGGATGTGGAGATTCGGAGGCTGAGGGACCAGCAAAAAGTGCTTCTGGTAAGGCTGGAGGACCTGGACAACAGATCTCGTCGGCAGAACGTGAGAATCGTGGGCCTCCCGGAGGGGGCAGAGGGGCAAGACGCTGCTGCGTTTGTGAAGGTATGTTTCAGACGTTGCTGGAGAATGAGGTGTTCCCACGCCCGCCGGTGGGGGACAGGGCACACAGAGTGCAGGTGAGGCAGCCACGACAAGAGGGTCCCCCATGAGCGATGGTAGTATACTTTCACAGGTACCTGGACAAGGAACGGGTGCTGCAATGGGCAAAGAGCACACAAAGCTGTACTTGGGACAATGCCACCCTGCGTGTATACCAAGATTTGAGCGCGGAGGTGGCCAGGAGGAGGGGAGGCTACAGGCAGGTGAAGGAGATACTGTATAACAACAAGGTGAAATTCGGGCTGCATTTTCCGCCGCAACTGTGGGTTACGGATAAGGGTCAGCACCACTATTTCAAGGAACCCGAAGAGGCGATGGACTTCGTTAGGAAGCAAGGGCTGGCCCTGAGCTGAGGGCGCTTGGACTCATGTCAGAGCTTTTAAGTATATGTGGTGTCTCTCCCGTTTTGGGATGTATGTTTTTTTTCATGTTTTTGCGTGCTTTTTGCGTGGTTTTCCTCAATGTTTCCTGCTTGGGCTCTTTGCTTAGTTGGAGTTTGGCTGGAGGGAATTAATAAAGAAAACAGTTAAAAGGGTTGGGTTAAAATAGATGCTTCAGGGGAACCTTGTGCCATCTTTTTCTGTGTCTATGTGGGTAGGACTGAAGAGTGCCTGTTATTTCTCATCTCTTTTTTTTCTTGTTTAACTTGAATTGTGCTATTGTGGGGGTTGTTTATGACTTGAATAGAGTGTTTGCTTAAGTAGGGCTGATCTGGGGAAGTGGTGTGGATGGGTCGGGGGGAGGGGTGACTGGGAACAATGGGTGGGAGACGGGCTGGTGCCGAGGCTGGGAGCTCCAAGCTAGCTGAGTGCAGCTAGTCAACAGAAGCCGAGGTGGGGTTGGATGCCGCTGGGCATGGTAACAGTGAGGAGGTCATGGGTGGAGCCAGTCAGGAGGTGCGCCAGATGAGGCGCGACACATGGCTGGAGGGCTGGCTAAGGAAAGGGGATGGCTGATCGGCAAAGGGGGGGGGGCGAAGTGCCCCCCAACCAGGCTGATCACCTGGAATGTTAGAAGGTTAAATGGGCCAGTGCAGAGGGCACGTGTGTTTGCTCATCTGTGGGTTCTGAAGGCGGACATAGTCTTGTTGCAGGAGACGCACCTGAAAGTGGCAGACAGGGGGCAGGATTCTCCCCTGCCCGGCGGGGCGGGGGGTCCCGGCGTAGGGGAGTGGCGCCAACCACTCCGGCGTCAGGCCTCCCCTCTCCGCACCTTTGGGGGCTAGGCCCACGCCGGAGCGGTTGGCACCACGCCGGCTGGCGGCAAAACCGGCACCAGCGGCCTTTGACACCCGCCGCCCGGTGCCGGGGCTGGCCGAAAGGCCTTCGCCGGTTCACCCATGCGCCGGTGGTGACGTCAGCGGCTGCTGGGGGATTCTCTTCTGCCTCCGCCATGGTGGAGGCAGTGGCGGTGGCGGAAGAGAAAGAGTGCCCCCATGGCACTGGCCCGCCCGCCGACTGGTGGGCCCCGATCGCAGGGGGCTTGCCGATCGGCGTAGGGCGATTCCCACCTCCGCCAATTCCCGGGTGGCGGAGAATTTCTGCCACGGCGGGGGCGGGATTTCCGGCGGCCCCGGGCGATTCTCCGACCCTGCGTGGGCTCGGAGAATTTCGCCCCAGGTTAGGTTAAGGAAGGGCTGGATCAGTCAGGTCTTTCACTCGGGGTTTGATTGTAATATGAGGGGGTTTGCCATCCTGATTAATAAAAGGGTACAATTTGAGGCGGAGGGCACAATCGTGGATGAGAGAGGCAGGTTCGTTATGGTGAGGGGTAAGATCAAAGGGGTGAGAGTAGTCCTGGTCAGTGTGTATGCCCCTAATTGGGATGATGTGGATTGTATTAGGAGGATGCTAGGGACGATCCCCGACTTGGACTCGCGTAAGTTGATCATGGGCTTTAATACAGTCCTGGACCCGAGCCTGGACCGGTCATGCTCAAGAACGGGCAGGTTGCCAACGATGGCAAAGGAAATGAGAGAGTTCATGGAGCAAATGGGGGGAGCAGATCCATGGAGATTTAGCCGACTGATGGTGAGGGAGTTCTCATATTACTCCCACGTCCACAAGGTGTATTCCCGAATTGACTACTTTGTGGTGAGTAGGGACCTGCTGGCCAGAATGGTGGGGCCAGAATATTCAGCAATTGCCATATTGGACCATGCTCTGCATGGGTAGACTTGCGGTTTTGTAAGGACAGCTTTCAGCGCCCACCATGGAGGCTGGAAATTGAACTACTCGCGGACGAGGCGGTGTGTGAGAATTACCAGCAGGTGACCGATACTGGAGAAGTCTCGGCAGCGGTGCTCTGGGAGGCGCTGAAGGCAGTGGTGAGAAGGGAGCTGATTTCAATCCTGGCATATAGGGACAGGACAGACAGGGCAGAGACGGTCCGACTGATTAAGGAAATTCTACGGACAGACAGGAGTTACGCGGAATATCCGAGGCCAGAGTTACTCAGGCTGCAGGCCGAATTTGGGGTGCTGACTACAGGCAAGGCTGTAAAGCAGCTTAGAAAGGTAAAAGGCACGATTTATGAGCATGGGGAGAAGGCCAATAGAATGCTTGCGCAGCAACTGAGGAAGAGGGAGGCGGCTAGGGAAATAGGGAGGGTAGTGGATGGGGAAGGTAATCTAGTGGGTGATCCAGCAGGGCTGAACAAGGTCTTTAGGGACTTTTGTAGGAAGCTGTGGACTTCGGAACCATCCGGAGGACCGGGGGGGATGAGGCAATTCCTAGACGGACTGACCTTCCCAAGAGTAGGGAGGGGGTTGGTGGACGGACTGGGGGCCCTGGTCAGGATCGAAGATGTATTGGGGGGCCTGAAGGTCAGGCAGTCGGGCAAAGTCCGGGGGCTGGAATGGTATCCGGTGGAGTTTTACAAAAAATATGCCGGGATAGTGGGGCCTGTGCTGGTCAGGGTCTTTAACGAGGCAAGAGACAGAGGGAGTTTACCCCCGCGATGTCGCAGGCCACCATCTCGCTTATTCTGAAACGGGATGAGGACCCGGTGGGTTGTGGGTCATACAGGTGATCTCCTTGATCAATGTAGACATCAAGTTACTGGCCAAAGTTTTGGCGACCAGAATTGAGGACTGTGTGCTGGATGTAGTTGTTGAGGACCAAACCGGGTTTGTAAAGGGGAGACAGCTGGTGGCCAACATAAGAAGGCTGCTCAACATGATTATGATGCCCCCGGAGAATAGGGAGGTAGAGATAGTGGTAGCCATGGATGCTGAAAAGGCTTTTGACCGGGTCGAATGGGATTATCTGTGGGAGGTACTAGGACGGTTCGGGTTTGGGGCGGGGTTCATCGACTGGGTTAGACGATTGTATCAGGCCCCGGAGGCAAGTGTAAGGACGAACAGGACGACATCAGGCACCGTGGGACAAAATCAGGGCAGCCCTCTTTTCCCACTGCTGTTTGCGCTGGCTATAGAGCCGCTGGCAATTGCACTGAGAGCGTCTAGGGGCTGGAAAGGGCTGGTCCGGGGGGAAGTGGAACAGAGTCTCATTATACGCAGACGATCTGCTGTTATATGTATCGGACCCAATGGTGGGGATGGACAGTATTATGGCAACCCTGAGGGAATTTGGCCGGTTCTCCGAATACAAACTGAACATGGCTAAGAGTGAGTTGTTTGTAATTCAGGCGAGGGGGCAGGAGCGTAGGCTGAAGGGGTTGCCGTTCAGGCTAGTGGGGGTGAGTTTCCGATATTTGGGGATTCAGGTGGCACGGGACTGGGGCAAGTTGCATAAGCTCAACCTGTCCTGACTGGTGGAACGAGTGAGGGAGGAGGTCCGGAGGTGGGATGCGCTCCCATGTCATTGGCAGGGAAGTTGCAGACTGTTAAGATGACAATTCTCCCACGGTTCTTGTTTGCTTTTTCAGTGTCTCCCCATCTTTATCCCGTGGTCCTTCTTTAAGAAGCTGAATGAAATTACTCTGGGATTTGTATGGGCAGGGAAGTCCCCGCGGGTGAAGAGGGTGATGCTTGAAAGGAGCAGAGGAGAAGGGGGGCTGGCGTTGCCGAACTTCAGCCACTATTACTGGGCAGCCGACATAGCGATGATAAGGAACTGGATGGTGGGTGCGGGGTTGATTTGGGAGCGGATGGAGGCTGCTTTGTGCAGGGGCACTAGCTTAGCAGCCCTGGTCACGTGTCTCTGCCGCTTCCGCCGGCACGGTACTGCACCAGCCCGATAGTGGTGGTGGCTCTTCGGATCTGGGGCCAGTGGATGAGGCATGGAGGGGAGGTAAGAGCATTGGTGTGGACCCCAATCTGCGGCAACCACCGATTTGCCCCGGGAAAATGGACAGCGGGTATCGACTGTGGAGAAGGGCAGGGATTGTGAGGATGGGGGATCTGTTCCTGGAAGGGAGCTTTCCGAGCACAAGGGCGCTGGAGGAGAAGTTTGAGCTGGCGAGAGGGAACGACTTTAGATACTTGCAGGTGAGGGGTTTTGTACGCAGACTGGTGCCGTCCTTCCCATGTCTCCCGCCGAAGGGGAGGCAGGGCAGGGTAGTTTCTAGGGGAGAGGTGGGAGAGGGTAGAGTTTAAGACGTCTACAAGGAACTAATGGGAGCTGAGGATATGGAGACCGAGGACCTGAAACTTAAGTGAGAGGAGGAGCTCAGAGGGAGCTGGAGGACGGTATTTGGGCAGAGGCCCTGAGCAGAGTAAACATGACCGCAACATGCACCAGACTCAGCCTGATCCAGTTTAAGGTCGTGCACCGGGCCCACATGACGGTGTCCCAGATGATAAGAATTTTCGGGCTGGAGGACAAGTGTGCTAGATGTGCCAGAGGGCCAGCTAACCATGTACACATGTTCTGGTCGTGCCCTAAACTCAGGAGGTATTGGCAGGGATTTGCAGATGTCATGTCCCGGGTATTGACAACTGGGGTGGTAATGAGCCCAGAGGTGGCAATCTTTGGGGTTTCGGAGGACCCGGAAGTCCAGGAAGAGAGAGATGCCGAAGTTCTGGCCTTTGCTTCCCTGGTAGCCCGGCGCCTAATACTGTTAGCATGGAGGGACTCAAAGCCCCTGAGGGCTGAAGTATGGCTATCAGACATGGCGAGCTTTCTTGGCCTAAAGAAAGTCAAGCTCGCCTTGAGAGGTTCGCTACTAGGGTTCGCCCGAAGGTGGCAGCCATTTATTGACTTCTTCGCAGAGGAGTACGTGTCGGGGGGGGTAGAGTAGAGTAGAGTAGGGGGATATTGAGACAGGGCCATGCGTGAACAGAGCCGTGGTTTGCACTATGTTTAATTTGTAATTTGTATCTTGTCTTCTTTTTTTTGTACTGTACAATGTCACTTTTTCTATATGCCTAAAATACCTCAATAAAATAGTTTGTTGAAAAAAAACCAACCCATTGTTTGCAGCAAACTACCTAGCCTTCAGAACAGCGACCACGACACCACACAACCCTACCATGGCAATCTCTGCAAAACGTGCCAGATCATCAACATGGGTACCACCATTACACGTGAGAACACCACCCACCAGGTACGCAGTACATACTCGGGGTAGCATGGTAGCACACGTGACTAGCACTGTGGCTTCACAGCACCAGGGTCCCAGGTTCGATCCCCTGCCGGGTCACTGTCTGTGCAGAGTCTACACGCTCTCCCCGAGTGGGTCGGTGCAGACTCAATGGCCGAATGGGCTCCTTCTGCACTGTATGTTCTATGTTCTATATACTCGTGTGGCTCGGCCAACATTGTCTACTTCATACACTACAGGAAAGGATGTCCCGAAGCACGGTACATTGACCATGCAGACGCTGCGACAACAGGTGAATGGACATCGCGTGATAATCGCCAGGCAGGTATGTTCCCTTCCAGTCAGGGAACACTTCAGCAGTCAAGGGCATTCAGCCTCTGATCTTCGTGTAAGCGTTCTCCAAGGCAGCATTCAGGACACACGACAACGCAGAATCGCCGAGCAGAAACTTATAGCCAAGTTCAGCACATATGAGTATGGCCTCAACCGGGACCTTGGATTCATGTCGCATTACATTCACCACCCACCATTTGGCCTGAGGTTGACCTGCAAATGCACGCATTCAAAGTATCGTCTTGCATCTTTGACTTTGTCTATATATATGTTTCTGAAACCTACCTCTTCATTCAGCTGAGTAAGGAGCAGTGCTCCGAAAACTAGTGTTTGAAACAAACCTGTTGGACTTTAAACTGGTGTTGTAAGACATCTTACGGTTATTGTCCAGTACACTGGTGTATGCGCTAACAGTGCACATTGCCATTATCGTTCACTAATCTGTGAGAAGCACATCTTTACTTTGGTTAGAATGGGACTTTTGTCCTTGTCATATAGAGAGTTCCCAATCTCATCTCTTTTCGGAGAGAGTGGAGGGGAAAAATCAGGGAGAACAGCGGTGGGCTAAAGTTAGATGCTTGCACGAAGGCAGGTCAGTTGGAACTGCTACCTTTTACCTTTGAGCAGAAAGCTCAATGGTGAAAGTGGCAGATGGCAGATCTGCTTACTTCCATTTCCAGTGAAGGAATGATTTGTAGGAACATGAAATCATTATTTTCTTTTACTCTTTTTGTAATGGGTATGTGCTAGGGTGGCCCTTTAAAGGGGCAGGCTCAGCAGCCCAGCTGATGGGCCCAGAACCAAACATGCAGAAGTGTGTAAACCCCAGCCAGCATAAGGCCAGTGAGCTGGAGGGCAGTACAAAGTGAGACCCGGAGCTGGGGAGTTATCCCCTGTATAATAATATACAGAAACTGTTGTGGGGCAGCACAGTGGGTTAGCATTGCTGCCTCACAGCGCCGAGGTCCCAGGTTTGATCCCGGCTCTGGGTCACTGTCCGTGTGGAGTTTGCACATTTTCCCCGTGTTTGCGTGGGTTTTGCTCCCATATACAAAAGATGTGCAGGGGAGATGGATTGGCCACGCTAAATTGCCCCTTAATTGGAAAAAAATGAATTAATTATTTTTTTAAATGAGCTGTTGTGAAAGAAGGTGAACTCATTTACAAATTTACAATCATAGGCTTGGTACAGCATCACACTCCCAGTGCAAACCTTGATGGGAGGCCAGATCTGATCAAGCCATGAGTTGGGCCTGCTTTTATCCCCTGGCTTAACAAGCCCCAAGTGCTGGTCCCCACCCCTTACCAAGGGTGCTCGTACTCAATGAATCTCACAGGGAGGTCAATGATTGTTTCCCCATGGTCCTCATGGGGGTGACAACACCCTGTATATCATGGGATCATAGAATTTACAGTGCAGAAGGAGGCCATTCAGCACATCAAGTCTGCACCGGCCCTTGGAAAGAGCACCTATTTCAGTCCACTTCTCCACCCTGTCACTATAGCCCATCGACAGTTTTAGACACTAGCGGGTAATTTAGCATGGCCAATCCATCTAAGCTGCACTTCATTGGATTGTGGGACGAAACCGGAGCACCCGGAGGAAACCCACGCAGACACGGAGAGAAAGTGCAAACTCCACACAGATAGACACCCAAGGCCGTAATTGAACCCTGGAACTGTGAGGCAGCAGTGCTAACCGCTGTGCTAACCACCATGCCACTGTGCCGCCCATTGTTTATCTGTGCCTGTATCAAACTTGTCTTTTATATTTTATATTAAACTTTTTGCGTTCACACTGTAAGTCTCCAGCATGTATATCACAAATCACCGTGTTGGCGACGAAGTAAAAACTTCACCCGCTGCGGTAGTGCTGAGTAATTGAGGGGAAAGGTCACGGAAAACTTTGTTGGAAAGTCAGGAGTCAACCATTTGTCGTTAAAAGTGAGTCAAAATGCCTATCATAGGCACATTGGAACCGATTGTCCAGGGGGCTGAGGATCGGAGTTAGTACATAGAATGACTCCGTTACTTCATCATAAGATCACTGATGAAGACAAACAGAAGGTGATCCTTCCTTCTGACAGTCTGGGGGCCTCAAACCTACAACTTGATAAGAACAAAGAACAAAGAAAGGTACAGCACAGGAACAGGCCCTTCGGCCATCCAAGCCTGTGCTAACCATCCTGCCCGTCTAAACTAAAATCTTCTACACTTCCTGGGTCCGTATCCCTCTATTCCCACCTTATTCATGTATTTGTCAAGATGCCCCTTGAATGTCACTATCGTCCCTGCTTCCACCATCTCCTCCGGCAGCGAGTTCCAGACACCCACTACCCTCTGTGTAAAAAACTTGCCTCTAAACCTTGCCCCTCGTACCTTAAACCTATGCCCCCTAGTAATTGACCCCTCCACCCTGGGAAAAAGCCTCTGACTATCCAATCTATCTATGCCCCTCATAATTTGTAGACCTCTATCAGGTCGCCCCTCAACCTCTGTCGTTCCAGTGAGAACAAACCAGGTTTATTCAACCGCTCCTCATAGCTAATGCCCTCCATACCAGGCAATATTATGGTAAATCTCTTCTGCACCCTCTCTAAAGCCTCCACATCCTTCTGGTTGTGTGGCGACCATAATTGAACACTGTACTCCAAGTGTGGCCGAACTAAGGTTCTATACAGCTGCAACATGACTTGCCAATTCTTATATTCCATGCCCGGCCAATGAAGGCAAGCATGCCGTATGCCTTCTTGACTACCTTCTCCACCTGTGTTGCCCCTTTCAGTGACCTGTGGACCTATACACCTAGATCTCTCTGACTTTCAATACTCTTGAGTGTTCTACCATTCACAGTATATTCCCTACCTGGATTAGACCTTCCAAAATGCATTACTTCACATTTGTCTGGATGAAACTCCGTCTGCCATCTCTCCGCTCGCGTCTCGAAAAGATCTAAATCCTGCTGTATCTGACGTGTTATCTGAGTTGGTCTAACATCGACTGCAACTGGATACAGTGAAACTAGAAACAGGCTTCTGACACAGTAGATGGTCCAACACTGTTTTATTGAACTTGCTGATTGCTGTACATAATCTGCTGGGGGGGGTGACACTCTATTAACCTAACTGATAATCTCCTACTGGCTTGACCAGACTAGCTCTCTACCACATGGTGATGATGTTCACTGGCTTGTGCAATGTGACTATCTCAGTAGCTGTGTCCTGTGAGAGAGGGAGAGCCTTAATGCCCTGTTGGCTTTATATTGGTGGTGTCCTGGCGGGATGGCTGCCATCTCGGTGGCCTTGTGGACAGGTGGGATCGCTGCCAGATTGGTGGCCTCGTGGTGCAAGACGTCCGGAGGAGGCATGATGACATGTGGAGAAGTGCGGTCTGGTGATGGGCAGGGAACTTTACGCAGCGCCCTCCTGTTGCGCTGTAAAATGGAGCCATCAGCCATTTGGACAACGAAAGACCTGGGAGCAGACTGTCTGACGACAACAGCTGGGGCTGACCAACCTCCCTCAAGCAGCTGAACACGAACAACATCGTCTGGAGCCAGCGCAGGCAGATCAGTGGCATGAACATCATACGTAATCTTTTGCCGGTCCCTGGATCACTGCACCTTCTGCAGCATCGTGAGGTGGTCAAGGTCTGGAACATGGATGGGTGGAACAGTCGTCCTCAGGTTGCGGTTCATGAGCAACAGCGTCGGGGACAAACCAGTCGACAGAGGGGTTGCCCTCTATTCCAATAGCGCCAGGTTGAAATCCGAGGCTGAGTCTGCAGCCTTGCACAGCAACCGCTTGACAATATGGACCCCTTTCTCAGCCTTCCCGTTTGATTGCGGGTAATGGGGACTGGATGTGATATGACTAAAGTGGTAGGATCGTGCAAAGTCGGACCACTCTTGGCTGTTGAAACATGGACCGTTGTCACTCATTACCGTGAGTGGTATCCCATGCCTGGCAAACATCTCTTTGCAGGCTTTGATGACTGACTTGGACGTGAGGTCCGACAGTTTCATCACTTCCGAGTAGCTGGAGAAGTAGTCGACCAGGGGCACGTAATCACGCCTATTTGCGTGAAAGAGGTCTATCCCCACCTTGAACCACGGAGAGGTCACTATCTCTTTTGCAGCGTTTCCTTGGACTGAGCTGGTTGAAACTTCTGGCATGTTGTGCAGTTGAGGACTGTGTTGGCAATGTCCTGGCTGATGCCAGGCCAGTAAACTGCCTGCCGAGCTCTGCATCGACATTTCCTGACCCCCAGGTGACCCTCATGGATCTGTCTGAGCACCATGGTTTGCATGCTTTGGGGAATGACGATTCTATCTAGTTTAAGAAGGATCCCCTCAACAACCGTCAGCTCGTCCTTAACATTGAAGAACTGGGGGCACTGCCCCTTTTGCCAGTTTTGGACGAGATGCTTCATCACGCGCTGCAGTAGGGGATGTTTGGCAGTTTCTTCGCGTATTTGGACCACTCGTTCATCAGTGGCTGGGAGGTTGCTGGCACACAACTGCACCTGTGCTTCAATGTGGCGAATGAAGTCGCCCTGTTCACACAGCGTGGTGACAGATCGGGATAGGGCATCAGCGATGATCAGCTCCTTACCCGGTGTGTAGATGAGATCGAAATCATATCGGCGGAGACTAAGAAGAATTCACTACAGCCGAGGAGTCATGTCATTTAAATCCTTCTGGATTATGTGGACTAAAGGCCTGTGGTCTGTTTCCACCGTGAACTTTAACAGGCCGTATACGTAGTTATGAAACTTGACTATTCCTGTCAGGATACCCAAGCACTCCTTTTTGATCTGGGCATAGCGTTGTTCGGTCGGAGACATGGCCCTGGAGGCGTGTGCCACTGGAGCCCAGGACGAGGAGTCGTCTCGCTGGAGGAGCACCGCCCTAATGCTGTCCTGGCTTGCGTCTGTGACTATCTTGGTATCCTTGGTTGGGTCAAAGAACACCAGTACCGGGGGCTGTAGTGAGCTTCGCCTTCAGCTCAAGCCAATCCGCTTGATGTGCGGGAAGCCACTGGAACATTGTCAGCTTTTTTAGGCGATGTCGTCGGGCCGTGGTGTGGGATGCCATGTTGGGAATGAATTTCCCGAGGAAATTCACCATCTCGAGGAAACGGAGGACCGCCTTTTTGTCCTCTGGGGTCTTCATGGCAATGATTGCCAGCACCTTGTCAGCGTCAGGTTGCACACCCTGCTGTGAAATGTGGTCACCCAGAAACTTGATAGCGGACCTAGCAAATGAGCATTTGGCCCTGTTGAGCTGGAGGCCATTTTCATGAATCCTCTGGAAAACCTGTTTGAGGCGAGCGATGTGATCTTCGGGCGTCGTGGACCAGATGATCACATCGTCCACATAGAATCGCACCCCCTCAATGCCCTCCATCATTTACTCTGTTATGCGATGAAATACTTCGGAAGCTGATATGATACCAAAAGGCATTCGGTTGTAGCAATACCTGCCGAACGGAGTGTTAAATGTGCACAGCTTCCGATTGGACTCGTCCAGCTGTATCTGCCAGAACCCACGGGAGGCGTCCAGCTTGGTAAAGAATTTGGCATGAGCCATCTCACAGGTTAACTCTTCACGCTTTGGGATCGGGTAGTGCTCTCGCATGATGTTGCGATTCAGGTCTTTGGGATCAATGCAAATGCGGAGTTCACCAGAGGGCTTCTTGACGCAGACCATGGAGCTGACCCAGTCTGTTGGTTCCGTGACCTTTGAGATGATACCCTGGTCTTGGAGCTCTCGTAGCTGCGTTTTCAGATGATCCATGAGAGGAGCCGGCACCCGGCGTGGTGCATGGATGACTGGGATGGCATTCGGTTTGAGCAATATCTTGTAACGATATGGGAACATTCCCATTCCATCAAACACGCTGTGGTATTGCGTGAAAATGTCGTCTATCTCATCCTGGAGATTTACATTGGGCGAGGCAGTTGCCGGTGTCGAGGACATGGCACGGACGCGCTGGACCAGATTTAGGAGTTTGCATGCGCGAGCACCGAGCAGGGATCCCTTGTCATGCAGGACGATCTCGAATCGTAACGTCGCTTTGATTGCCTTGTGTGATACACCTAGCTGACACGATCCACTGGCAGCTATGGCATTGCCATTGTAGTCAAGGAGCTGGCAGGCTGGTGGAAGAATACTAGGTTAGTCTCGGATGTTGTCGAGGTCCGACTGTGATATGAGGTTTGCAGATGCGCCAGTATCCAATTTAAATCGGATGCGAGACTGGTTAACCGTGATGACAGCACACCACTCGTCATCAGGATCCACACTGAGGATTGAAAGGCAGTTTGCAGGCACGGTGGAAGCCAGCTCGCGCGTGGTGATTATACCCACCCAGTATGGAGACTCGAGGCAGTCAGCATCAGAGTCCGTTGGGCTGTCGGGATCCGGATCCTGCATGCCTTGTTGTACGCAGTGGACATGTCTGCGCTGCAGCTGGGATCTCTGGCTGTTGGTCGGGTGGAGCAGACCTGCATAAGGCCGCGTAATGCCCAGGCTTTCCACACTGTAGACATCGCCTTCCTTTGGCTGGACATTGCCGCTTTAAATGGGCGGAGCCACAATTTGGACACGTCATGACGCTGATGTCAGCGCGTTCTGTGCGCCATTGCGCATGTGCAGTGCGGTCGGCCGACGTTCGCACATGCGCATCGGGGTCTTCGGCCTCGTCATCCATCCGGTCGTGGCAAAATGGCCACTCTCCTCGATGCTCAGGCCTTGCATTTTTGTGATGGCCTGCACCCTTTCTGCCTCGTGGGAGGCTAGTTTCGCATTTTCTGCCGCCCTGATGCGGGAGTAACGTTTCCTGGCATGCTCATGGACAACGCACGTTTCAATGGCGATGGAGAGGGTCAACTGTTTGATTTTGAGGAGCTGCTCCCGCAGGGAGACGGGCTGGACCCCGAAAACGATCTGATCCCAGATCATGGAATCAGCCGTCGAGTCATAATTACATGACTGCGCTAGGATGCGCAGCTGGGTCAAGAAGGACTGAAAAGGCTCATCCTTACACTGAAGCCTCTGTTGGAAGATGTCCCGTTCAAAGATCTCATTCACCTCGACTTCGCAGTGGTTGTCAAATTTCAGCAGAACCGTCTTGAACTTTGTCTTGTCTTTGCCATCGGCAAACGTGAGCGAGTTATAGATGTGGATGGCGTGATCCCCCGCAGTTGACAGGAACAGCGCAATCTTTCTGGCATCCGATGCTGCCTCAAGGTCGGAGGCCTCGATATACAGGAGGAACTTCTGTTTGAAGACTTTCCAGTTGGCGCCGAGGTTGCCGGAGATCCGGAGTTGCGGAGGAGGTTGGATCTTTTCCATGCCGCTGGATGGCTGCGTGCTGGTCGTTGCAGATTCACTAGAGGTAGGTTTGTTAGAGTTAATAACTACCTGGGGCCATGATGTGCTGTCTGAGTTGGTCTAACATCGACTGCAACTGGATGCAGTGAAACGAGAAACAGATTTCCGACACAGGAGATGGTCCAACACTGTTTTATTGAACCTGCTGATTGTTGTACATAATCTGCTGTGGGCTGACACTCTATTAACCTAACTGATGACCGCCTACTGGCTTGACCAGACTAGCTCTCTACCACATGGTGATGATGTTCACTGGCTTGTGCACTGTGACTATCTCAGTAGCTGTGTCCTGTGAGAGAGGGAGAGTCTTAATGCCCTGTGGGCTTTATAGTGGTGGTGTCCTGTCTGGTGATTGGTTGTTCTGTGTCATGTGTGTTCATTGGTTATCCTGTGTGTCAATTACTGCCTGTCTGCATCTCATGATGTACATGAGTGGATATTATGACAGTATCCTCTGACAGTCCTCATCGCTATCCGCAATTCCACCAAACGTTGTGTCATCTGCAAACTTACTAATCAGACCAGTTACATTTTCCTCCAAATCATATACTACGAACAGCAAAGGTCCCAGCACTGATCCCTGCGAAACACCACTAGTCACATCCCTCCAATTAGAAAAGCACCCTTCCATTGCTACTCTCTGCCTTTTATGAGCTAGCCAGTTCTGTATCCACCTTGCCAGCTCACCCCTGATCCCGAGTGACTTCACCTTTTGTACCAGTCTACCATGAGGGACATTGTCAAAAGCCTTACTGAAGTCCATATAGACAACATCCATTGCCCTACCTGCATCAATCATCTTTGTGACCTCTTCGAAAAACTATCAAGTTAGTGATGGGGGGGGACTTCTGGTGGCGGCGATGATCGAGTGAGCTGCACATTCAGCGGGCTCTCACTCCGGCGGGGTTTTAGGGGCTGATTCCCCGCGATAGCGGGACTGAGGAGCGGCAAAAAGGCGGCCGCGGAAGTGCAGGAGAGTGGGCTGCAGTACATGGAACCGCGGGAGTCGAGGAAGCAGAGGAAGAGAGAGAGAAAGGGACAGAGGCAAGGAGCAGAGGAAGCTGACCTGGAACCTAAGATGGCGGACACACGGACCTCGGACTCAGCAATCCAGCAGGCGCTGGATAACATGCTCCAGGTCATGAAGAGCAGTTTTGAGGCGCTGAAGCGGGACAACTTGGACCCACTTCAGAAGGCAGTGGATCAGCTGAATCAGAGGCTGGATGCTCAAGATGTAAAAGTTAAGGAGCTGGGAGAGGCGGTGGAGGAACAGGCGGATGCGCAGACGATTGCGGCGTTAGAAATCGACGGGCTGAAGGAGCGGCAAAGAAGACTGCTGGTCAGAGTGGAGGAGCTGGAGAATAGAGCCCGCAGGAATAATCTGAGGATCATCGGCCTCCCGGAGGGGGCTGAGGGAGCTGATGCCACAGCGTTTGTAGCAGACCTATTGATGCAGCTGATGGGGGCCGAAGCCTTTACGTGACTGCCGGAGCTGGAGGGGGCATACAGAGTGCAGGCGAGGCAGGGGCGGCCGGGCGCCCCCCCCCCCCCCCCCCCCCCCCCCCCCCCCCCCCCCCCGCCCGATGGTGATTAGGTTCCACAGGTTTGTGGACAAGGAGCGGGTGCTGCAGTGGGCAAAGAGCGCCAGGAGCAGCACGTGGAACAACAGTGTCCTCCGCATTTACCAGGACCTAAGCCAGGAGGTGGCTTGGCGGCGAGCAGCCTTTAAACAAGTCAAGGAGGTGCTGTTCAAGAAGCACGTGAAGTTTGGTCTGCTGTTCCCGGCCCGTCTTTAGGTCACGCACCAGGGTCAACACCACTACTTCCCGAGCCTGAAGAAGCGATGGACTTTGCGAGGGATCAGGGGCTGGTCCCTAAAAGAGGTCCCACGGGCGCGAATTAGGACCCGAGAACCATCGTATGAAGGGACGCCGAATGTGCCTGGACCGCTGTTCAACGGTTTGCTGGGTTAAAGGTGCCAAGTGGGACATTTGGGACTCTTCCCTTTGTTTTTGGTTACTGGTTTTTTCTTTGGGTTTTTTTTTGTTCTCCTTCCTCTTTTTTCTGTTTTTTCCTTTTTGTGTGGATTTTTACTTTTTGTGGGACTCGCTGAGTGCACTGGAGCCGGTATTGTATCTAAGGGTGGCCGGTCAGTGAGGGGGGTTAAGACGTGGGTTGGGGGGTTTTTGTTTTGCTGATGTTCATGCCTTGTCTGTGCCAGTGAGTTTGCTCCAGCGGGTTGGAGAGGGGGATGGGGCATCGGGGAGTGGGGATGAGGACGGGGAAACAATGGGAATGAGACAGGGGGGCGCCGGAGTGAGGAGTCACCGGGCTAGCAGATTGGCTAGTCAAGGGAGTCAGGTGGGGGGGGGGGGGGGGGGAGAGAATACAGCCAATGGGCGGGGGGGGGGGGGTTACGTGGGGATGTTGCTACGGGGGGGGAGGGGGGTGTTGTTCTGCTGACGTGGGAAGGCTTTGAAGTAGGCAGTGGGAAGGAGGTCGAGGGTGGAGGCAGTCAAGAGGCGGGCCAAGAATGGCGCGACGCACGGGCCGGGGGCCAGCCTGTGAAAGGCTATGGCTGACCGGCGGGAGGGGGGGGGGGGGGGGGGGGGGGGGGGGGGGGGGGTTGTGCCCGGGGGTGGGTTGTGCCCCCCAACCAGGCTGATCACCTGCAATGTCAGGGGACTGAATGGGCCGGTTAAGAGGGCGCGGGTGTTCGCGCGTTTGCGGGCTCTGAGGGCGGACGTAATTATGTTGCAGGAGACACATCTGAAAGTGTCTGACCAAACCAGGCTAAGGAAGGGCTGGATTAGCCAGGTCTTCCATTTGGACTTGGACTCAAAGTCCAGGGGTGTGGCAATCATGATCAACAAGCGCGTGCAATTTGAGGCGGAGGGTATAGCCGCAGACAGGGGGGGCAGATACCTAATGGTAAGGGGCAGACTGGAGGGGAGAAGAGTAGTCCTGGTGAATATATATGCCCCGAACTGGGACGACGTGGACTTTATTAAAAGAGTGCTGGGTAAGATCCCGGACCTGGACTCTCGTAGGCTAATAATGGGGGGGGGGGGCTTTAACATGGTCCTGGATCCGGCTCTGGATCGGTCGTGTCCCAGAACGGGTAGACTCCCAGCAATGGCAAGGGAGCTGAAAGGGTTTATGGAGCAAATGGGGGCAGTGGACCCCTGGAGAGCCAGACAGCCGACAGGAAGGGGCTGCTCGTTTTACTCGCACGTCCATAAAGTATATTCTAGAATAGACTTCTTTGTCCTAAGCAGGGACTGTATAGGGGAGGTAAAGAACACGGAATATTCGGCGGCAATCACTATCTCGGACCATGCCCCGCACTGAGGAGACCTGTAGGTCGGAGGGGCGAATCACTAACGCCCACAATGGAGGCTAGACATGGGACAGTTGTCGGAGGAGGGGATCTGTGAGAGGCTTCGGAGGTGTATCCAAAACTACTTGCAGGTGAATGACACGGGGGAGGTCTCAGCGGCGACCCTGTGGGAGGCGCTAAAGGCAGTAGTGCGGGGAGAGTTGATCTCAATTGGGGCACACAGGGCCAAGGCGGACAGGGCAGAGATGGACAGATTGGTAAGGGAAATGGGTCGGACAGACGAGGAACAGGCGGAGTCCCCGGGGGAGGATTTACTCAGGGAGAGGCAGAGACTACAGGCGGAACTGGGTGCGCTATCCACGAGTAGGGCCATGGAACAGCTTAGGAAGGCGAGGGGTGTGGTGTACGAGCATGGGGAAAAGGCTAGCAGATTGTTAGCGCAGCAACTCAGGAAGAGGGAGGCGGCCAGGGAAATAAGTAGAGTGATGGATGGGGAGGGGTGCAGAGTGGAGGACCCGGTAGGATTGAATAAGTTATTCCGGGACTTCTATAGCAAGCTGTACACTTCGGAGCCCCCGGAAGAACCGGAGGAGATGAAAAGGTTTCTGGACGGGTTAACCTTCCCAACAGTAGGTGGGGGGCGAGTGGATGAGCTGGGGGCCCCGATTAGAGTGGAGGAGGTATTGGGGGGCCTAAAGGCCATGCAGTCGGGGAAAGCCCCGGGGCCGGATGGATACCCAGTAGAGTTTTACAAGAAGTTCTCTGAGTTAGTTGGTCCGGTCTTGGTGAGGGTTTTTAATGAGGCAAGGGACAGAGGGACCGTGCCGCCGACGATGTCGCAAGCCACTATATCACTGATATTGAAGCGGGGTAAAGACCCGGAAGCGTGCGGGTCATACAGGCCAATCTCCCTGATTAATGTTGATGCCAAACTCCTGGCAAAGGTACTGGCGATTAGAATTGAGGACTGCGTACCGGAGGTGATTGGGGAGGACCAAACTGGGTTCGTGAAAGGCAGGCAGCTGTCGGCCAACTTGAGAAGATTGCTCAATGTGATCATGATGCCCCGACGGTCAAGGAGGTGGAGGCAGTGGTGGCGATGGATGCCGAGAAGGCCTTTGACCGGGTGGAGTGGGGCTATCTGTGGGAGGTGCGTGGACAGTTTGGGTTCGGGGAGGGACTGGTGAATTGGATCAAGCTATTATATCAGGCACCGAGGGCCAGCGTCAGGACATTTAGAGAAGTGTCAGAGTATTTAGACTATACCGCGGGACCAGACAGGGCTGTCCGCTCTCCCCGCTGCTGTTTGCGCTGGCCATAGAGGTGCTGGCGATTGCGCTGAGAGCCGCAAAAGGATGGAAGGGGATGGTTGGAGGCGGGGTGGAACACAGGGTCTCCCTTTATGCGGACGACCTGTTCCTGTACGTGTCGGACCCATTGGCCGGGATGGGAAGTATACTGGAAACATTGAGGAAGTTCGGCCAGTTCTCAGGGTACAAATTAAATATGGCCAAGAGTGAAATGTTTGTGGTGCAGGCAAGAGGCCAGGAGAACAGATTGAGAGGGCTACCGTTTGGGCTGGTTGAGGAAAATTTCCGGTATTTGGGAATCCAGGTGGCACGAGACTGGGGCAGGCTGCACAAGTTAAATTTGGCCAGGGTGGTGGAACAAATGAAGGGAGAGTTTTGGAGATGGGATGCACTCCCGCTGTCGCTGGCAGGGAGGGTGCAGACTGTAAAGATGACAATCCTCCCTAGATTCCTGTTTGTTTTTCAGTGCATCCCGATCTTTGTCCCACAGTCCTTCTTCAAAAGGGTTAACAAGATGATCATGAGCTTCGTCTGGGCGGGAAAATCCCCGCAGGTGAAGAAGGTGATGCTTGAGAGGAGCCGCAGCGAGGGAGGGGTGGCATTGCCGAGTCTGATTAACTATTACTGGACGGCTAATATCGCTATGATAAGGAAGTGGATGGTGGGTACGGGGTCTATCTGGGAGCGGGTGGAGGCGGCTTCGTGCAGGGGCTCCAGCTTGGCAGCCCTGGTCACGGCTCCTCTATCGCTGCCGCCGGCCAGGTACTCCACCAGCCCGGTAGTGGCGGTGACCCTGCGGATCTGGGGCCAGTGGAGGGGTCATGTAGGGGAGGTGGGGGCGTCTGTCTGGGCGGCAATCTGTGACAACCATCGGTTTTCCCCCGGGAGTATGGATGGGGGGTTTCGAGCATGGCGGTGGGCGGAGGTGGGAAGGGTGGGTGATATGTTCCTGGAAGGGAGCTTTGCGAGTTTGAGGAGCTTGGAGGAGAAATTTGGTCTGTTAAGGGGAAACGATTTCAGGTACCTACAGTTGCGGGACTTTGTCCGTAGACAGGTCCCATCCTTGCCACGCCTCCCGCCAATGGGGATCCAAGACAGAATAGTCTCTAGGGGGGAGGGTAGAGTCTCTGATGTTTAGAAGGTGCTCATGAAGGGGGAAGGGTCCCAGACAGAGGAACTAAAACTCAAATGGGAGGAGGAGCTCGGCGGGGAAATGGAGGACGGGCTGTGGGCAGAAACCCTGAGTAGGGTGAATTCGACCGCAACATGTGCCAGGCTCGGCCTGATTCAATTTAAAGTCGTTCACCGGGCCCACATGACGGTGGCCCGGATGAGCAAATTCTTTGGGGTAGAGGACAAATGCACTAGGTGCGCAGGAGGACCAGCGAACCACGTACACATGTTTTGGACATGCCCGATGCTTAGGGGGTACTGGGAGGGATTTGCAGGGATCATGTCCCGGGTACTAAAAACAATGGTGGCGATGGGTCCGGGGGTGGTAATGTTTGGGGTTTCGGAAGACCCGGGAGTTCAGGGTGAGAAAGAGGCCGATGTTTTGGCCTTTGCTTCCCTGATAGCCCGGCGACTAATATTATTGGCATGGAGGGACTCAAAGCCCCCAAGACTGAGTTGTGGCTTGCGGACATGTCGAGTTTTCTGGGGATGGAAAAAATTACGTTCGCCTTGAAGGGATCTGTACAGGGGTTCGCCCGAAGGTGGCAACCATTCATTGACTTCTTTGCGGGAGAGTGAGCGTCAGCAGGGGCGGGGGAGGTTAGAGTAGAGTAGAGTAGGAAGGATAAAATGGCGGGTAGTGCCGATGGGAGAGGAACGGGCTTGTGCAGTATGTTACGATTGAAGTATTGAATCTCCGTGGATGTTTGCACATTTTTGCCTTTTTTGCTTTCTTTTTGTTGATGTCTGTAATTGTTTACAATGCCGAAAAACTACCTCAATAAAATTGTTTGTTTAAAAAAAAAGTTAGTGATAGGGGAATCTGACTTCCCCTGAGGTACCCGACCAGTCAGGTCTTTCAACCAGCTGGTCAAACTAGTGAAGGCCTGGAGACAAAGATCTATGTAAACCCAAGCGCAACGTCCAAATTCTTTAGAGCCAGGCCCATTCAGTATGCCCTGCACCTAAAGGTGGAAACCGAGCTGAAACACGTTGAGGATTTGGGCATCATAAGACCAGTCCAATTCTCAGTTAGTCCCTGACCTCAAACAGGGCATGTCAGGGCAGCATGGTGGCGCAGTGGTTAGCATTGCTGCCTCACAGCGCCGAGGTCCCAGGTTCGATCCTGGCTCTGGGTCACTGTCCCTACGGAGTTTGCACATTCTCCCCATGTTTACATGGATTTCGTCCCCACAGCCCAAAGATATGCAGGGTAGGTGGATTGGCCGCACTAAATTTCCCCTTAATTGGGAAAAAATGAATTGGGTACTCTAAATTTATTTTTTTTAAAGAAAAAAAAAACAGGGCATGTCCATCAGAATCTGGCCATACAGGTAGACAGGTACCCAGGATCGAAGACCTCTATGCCAAGCTGGTAGGAAGCCTTACCTATTCAAAGTTGAACCTCAGCCACACCAATCTCCAGTTAGATTGGTGGCCAAAACATTGGCTCCATTGCATCAACTGATATGGAAACATCAAAGATGCCAATGGAGGGAGCCGCAAGAAAAATCTTTTGAAATGGTGAAGCAAGACTTGCAGTCCTCAGACCTCTTGGTCCATTACGACAAAGGAAATCCACCGTCCTGACTTGCGATGCTTCGCCGTAGAGGATTGGAGCTGTGTTGTCCCACAAAATGGACGATGATTTGGAATGCCCCATTTCTTTTGCTTCGAGGAGCTAATCTGAGGCAGAATGGAACTACTCCCATATAAAAAATGAATGGATTGGAGTGATATACGGTGTGAAGAAATTCCACCATTATGTCTACAGCTGCTGATTTATCATAATAATGGACCACAAACCTCTCTTAGGATTGGAGAGAGGAGGGAAGATAAGCCAATCCCCCCAATAGCTTCAGCAAGGGTGCAGCGTTGGACCTTGTTGCTCGTAGTCTATCACCACACGTTTCAGCATAGGCCAGACACCCAGAATAGGAGCGCTAACGCATTGAGCTGGATTTCCCTTCAAAAGAGCTTTCCATCTTCTGCACTGTAAATTCAATGATTCTATGATTCATCTCCACCAGAAATAATACCGACTTTGAACTTTCTGAACACATTACTTGCCGATCATAATTGAAACTGGACCCGTCAAGATCCAGTCCTATCCAAGGTACAAAGGATGATACAGATTGGTTGGCACCATGCCAAAGCCAAGAGTATGAGACCATGCAGCACACATTGTGATAAACACATATTCGAATACAGTGTGATCTTATGGGGATATGGGTGGCTGTTCCTCCCTCAGCAAGGGAACATCTTTTACAGGAGGCCCACCCAGGGCAAACTAAGATGAAGATGCTGGTATGCAGCTGTATATAGTGGCCTGGGATCGGTAAGGCTGTTGAGGAATTGGCTCAGCAGTGCACCCCATGTCATTACCCCCATTGGCCAGCACTCACCCCTAGGAATGGTCAGGTCGTCACTGGACCAGGGTTCAGTTTGACTATGAAGACCCCTTTCTGGGCTGAATGTTCTTCGTCCTGGTGAACAGCCATTCCAAGTGGTTAATGGTTCAGGAGATGGGGCACCAAAACCTCGTCAGCAACAGTCAACACCTTACATTGTGTATTTGCAATTCAAGATCTGCTGGAGTCCAACACCTCGGATAATGGTACTGTAAGGGACCTTCCTGTTTATTCCCTTATTTCCCCTTTCTTTTATTTTGCCTTTATCACTTTGATCCATAGAACAGTACAGCACATAACAGGCCCTTCGGCCCTCGATGTTGTGCCGAGCAATGATCACCCTACTCAAACCCACGTATCCACCCTATACCCATAACCCAACAACCCCCCCCCCCCCCCCTTTAACCTTACTTTTTAGGACACTACGGGCAATTTAGCATGGCCAATCCACCTAACCCGCACATCTTTGGACTGTGGGAGGAAACCGGAGCACCCGGAGGAAACCCACGCACACACGGGGAGGACGTGCAGACTCCACACAGACAGTGACCCAGCCGGGAATCGAACCTGGGACCCTGGAGCTGTGAAGCATTTATGCTAACCACCATGCTACCGTGCTGCCCCCAATGACCCATGGGCGATTAATAGACATGTATCTTTAAGTCAAGCAGCAGAGAGAATGAGGATTTCAGAAGTTACAGGAGAGAACACTCTGCTAGTCTCTGCAAGTTTGAACAGGAGCTTCAGGCATTTTTGCATCAAGGCGAGAGATGGGGGTGGGACTCGGTTTGATTAATGGCTGGGGGTGGGGGGCAATAAATTGGTCCAAAAGGCTGTTCTCTGCCCGGTAGCAGGTGGTCATTCAATCCTATCCCAGTGGAATGATTTTCAGAGTCCCAAGGATTTCAGTTTGACTCATGGAAGCACATGGACAAGGACTTACTCTCTCTCCTCTGTGATATCCCCAGAAAGGCTGTGAATGCTGTTTTCCTGAAGCTGCAAAGAACCTGAATGAATGAATCTACAGGGAAACCATTACAGGCTGCAGCCAAAGACCAGGACTCTCTCTCTCCAGAAAGGTTGTGAGCGCTGTATCTCTGAAACTACAGGGACCTGAATGAATCTGCAGTAAAACCTCGAACTGAAAGCAAAGTTTGAAGGCGCTACAAACCACCATCTGAGACAAAGGCTGTTTTTCCCTTTTACTTATGATTTTCTACTCCTTTCTTCCCCTCAATCGCTGACTGTCTAGTGTGGGGGTGTAGAGGATGGGGGGCAAGTTAAAGCAGGGAATTAGGAGTTAAATAATAGCCAACCAGTTGTATTTGTTGCATATTTGATTACAGGGCATGCTATTCATAACAAGGATTTGTGTTTATAATTACAAACTTGGCGACTGTAAGTATTGGGCAGCTAAGGCCCAAAGACTGGGTATTTTTAAAAGAATTATTGGTTAATTCACTTGTCTTGCAACTCTGGGTCACGTGGGGCTGGAATTGACCGTGCGCTAGCCCAGGGTGCCATAATAGTACTTCTTCCAGGGTCGACTTCCAGACTTTTGTTTGGGCAAATGGGATTCGGCACATAAGGACAACACCATACCACCCTTCCTCCAATGGCTTAGCTGAAAGAGCTGTGCAGACTTTTAAGAACTCAGGCAGGCAGTCCAACGAACAACTGCAACTGCGACTTTCCAGTTTTTTGTTGCAGTACAATACTTATTCAACAATGGGCGTGACACCTGCTGATGGGTCATCATCTTCGGACTCACCTCGGCTTGGTGTTTCCAAATTTGGCGGGGAGGGTGGAGACACGCCTGACCTCACAGAAAGACTAGCATCTGCGAGGAAAGGAGTCAATTTGTTTTGTGTGGGAGACCCAGTTTTGGTCCTCAATTTTTTCTCGGGGCCATCCTGGTTAGCCAGTTGCATCGTGGCCCATTTGGGACCTGTGGCGTATGTGGTCAAGGTTGCTGGTCGAACTCATGAGTAGTAGGTCAGCAACCCCGAGTCCAAAGTGGGTGGATCCTGATGACATTGATGGTGTATCTGTGAGTGTCCCTGTGCATGGGGAGTCACAGGTTGAGGAGGTAACCATATCAGTGGTACCAATATAGAGTGGTGAACCTGATGGTTATGTTGCTGAGTCTGGGGCACTCTACTCTGTCCAGCCTTCTCATGATTTTCAAAATCTCTATCAAATCTTTTCTTAGTATTCTTCTCTCCAAGGAGCACTGACCCATTCTCTCCAACCTATCCTCATAGCTGAAGTTTCTCATTCCTGGAACCATTCTTGTAAACCTCTTCTGTTCGCTCTCCAATGTATTCACATCCTTCTTAAAGTGTGGCACCCAGAACTGTACACAATATTCCAGATGAGATCTTTTGTTTCAAAGAAATTTAGAGTACACAATTATTTTTTTTCTAATTAAGGGGTAACTTAGCGTGGCCAATCCACCTACCATACACATCTTTGGGTTGTGGGGGTGTGAGACTCACACAGACACGGGGAGAATGTGCAAACTCTACACAGACAGTGACCCAGGGCCGGAATCGAATCCGGGTCCTCGGCGCCGTGAGGCAGCAATGCTAACCACTGCGCCACCCTGCTGCCCTCCAGCTGAGATCTAACTAGTGCCTGAAATCTAATTATTTTGTTAAATTTAGAGTACCCAATTCATTTTTCCAATTAAGGGGCAATTTTTTAGCGTGGCCAATCCACCTACCCTGCACATCTTTTGGGTTGTGGGGGCAAAACGTGGAGAATGTGCAAACTCTACACGGACAATGACCCAGAGCCGGGATCGAACCTGGGACCTCTGCTGTGAGCGAACTCTAATTCAGTATTAACTTTAAAAAGGAAATTGGCTTATGCAGGAAAGGGAAAAATGTACAGGGTTATGAGGACAGACTAGGGTAATGGGACTAATTGGATTATACTTTTGAAGAGCCAACACAAGCCTGATGGGCTGAATGGCCTCTTTCTGGGGTATATGGTTCCATGATTCTAATGTTACTTAGGTAAGCATGACAGTTACTTTTTAGATCATTACATTTAGGTAGATTCATGTTAAAATACCTCCAAGTGATTCGGACAATTAAATATGTGTTGAAGTGTAATAAATGTTGTCTGGGAGGTAAACACAGTAGCCATTCTGCATCATAAAAGGCCAGAAAAATCATGGGGGGAAAAACTCCTGGTTGAGACAATATTAATGAGTTGTAGCTTTGAAAGTTTTCTATTTGTATTGCTGGAGTCTATGATTTTATTGGACTATTTGAAGTTATTCAGTACCGAGGCAACTAACACAACAAACAACCTCATGCCTACTTTGGGGAGTGGGTGGAGAATTCATGTTTGGATTGTTTTACGGTAACTTAGCACAGTCAAGAATGTGAGCTAAATATAGCCTCACATTTAATTTTGTTTCTTTGCTCTGCTGGCACCTCACCAAACTCGACAAAATCTATTGACGTCATCTAACTAGCACCTGTTGAATAATCGTGGCCTCTCTTCAATCCTGCAAGGTGTCCTGTACAATGGTCCATATCCTTCATCTCGGTGTCTCACTGACAAAAAAAACCTTCTGCTACAGTTACTGTCCAACGGAAGTCCCCCTTTCAATATAAAATAGACAGCTTCCAGAAGCTGCTGCCTGCTCAGAGCCCATTCGTCAGTAATTAGCATACGATTCCATTTGTGATGACATAATTCAACTGGGCCAAACTTGTTTTCCCTTGCAAATATAGATACAATTACACACGTGGATACATGCACAGATACACACACACACACACATTCATTAATAGACGTACACATTCACATTAATACACACACACACAACTGCATGCAAACATTTACAGACAGACATACACCATGCAATCACAAAACTATCTTTCTATTTTTCTCTTGTTCCCTGACCAGACTTTGTTTTAATGTATTTTATTCCAAACGTGTGTAAAAACAGCAACATATACAAAAACACACTCCACAAACTCACAGTTCCCTGACCAGACTTAAAGAACAACGTGACAAAGAGCTCAGTGGATGCATATACGACATTGTGTGTTGATTGTGCCTTTAGAGTTACATGCTCTTCTTGTGCCTCATTGCCCACTCCCCGCCCAACATAACAAGTGAAGTCAGCAGGTGATATTGGAGAGGAGGGGGCTTTGTATAGACGAAAAGCACGTCCAACAAACTAATGTTTAAACAGGGCTCTTCAGATTAAAGGTTTTTCGTAGTTGCTGATCTGCTGGAGTGCTATTCAGTTATGCTGAACATCTCTAATTTCAGTCCAATTAGTCCCTGCCAGGATTTTTGATCTATTAGTCCGAGAGGGATTTCAGATCATTTACACTAGGATAATGCTATTAAATTTAATCCAGTTAACAAGAAAATAATAACCCTGCTTCTGAAAATGTCCATTAATTCCTGACAGCTTTTCTGAGGAAATAGTATTTCTCGCACAACACATCAGTTTGGGACTGTGAAGGTAGTTAACACATTGCAGGGAGGATATTAGGCAAAATTAAAGGATAACCTTTCCTCATAAGGCCTTAGCTGAACAGAACACACAGGTACAATGTGGATGTTTTTTGATTCAATACAAGGGGCCTGAATTGTTCTTCAGCTGGCTGATGGTGTCAAGACCCGAGGTGGAGGTCAGAAGTCAAGGATTTGGCTTTCTGTCTATTTGAAGCAGAGGACTGTCTACAAGGTGTCCCAAGGGAAAGGGCACAAGGTATCTGCTGATGTGATTGGAGTTTTCCCCAGCTGGTGGGTACCAAAGGAACTGGAGCGCATGGTACATTGAACAGCATTATCCTTTGATGCTTCATCAAATCGTAGAATCCCTACAGTGCAGAAGGAGGGCATTCAGTCCATTGAGTCTGTACCGACGCTTCAAAAGAGCATTCTACCCATGTTCACTACCCCATCCATATCACATAATCTGCACATCCCTGGACATTAAGGGCCAGTTTATCATGGCCAATCCCCTAACCTGCTTATCTTCGGACTGTGGGAAGAAACCGGAGCACCCGGAGGAAACCCACGCAGACGCGGGGACAACGTGCAAACTCCACACAGACAGAGACTGTTTGTCTCTGACAGCAAGGCTGGAATTGATAATAATAATAATCGAATAATCTTTATTATTGTCACAAGTAGGCTTACATTATCACTGCAATGAAATTACTGTGAAAATCCCCTAGTGGCCACACACTCAGGCGCCTGTTAGGGTACACCGAGGGAGTATTCAGAATGCCCAATTCACCTAAAAAGCACATCTTTCGTGACTTGTTGGAGGAAACCAGAGCACCCAGAGTAAACCCACGCAGACACGGGGAGAATGTGCAGACGCCACACAGAGAATGACCCAAGCCGGGAATCGAATCTGGGACCCTGAAGCTGTGAAGCAACTGTGCTAACCACTGAGCTACTGTGCCACCAGAACTCAGGTCCCTGGCACTGTGAGGCAGCAGTTCTAACCAGTGTCCCTTCATGCCGTGCCAGTAATTTGGAATTCACTGCCTGAGTTTCTGTAAAAAAAAGGAAAACTTTTATTTTAATTGATGCAGTCATTCAAATTGATAATTGAAAGAGTAGGACAGCCTGCAAAGTCTGAAATAGAGAATTCCCTGCCAAAGGTGCAGCTGCTACTACCCCACTGGAATCTATGTTATTGTCTGCAGAAGAATATGGGGAAAATGGTGGTTGGAAAACCTTTAAAAAGGTATACATAGAATAGGATGTTTTCAAGATGACTTGAAAAAAAATGTGTTTGTGATGTAATGACATGCGACCCAGGGCAATAGCTTCCATTCATTTAGCTGGGTTCAGTCCTTTTCTCACAGGATCATAATGCCATGTTTTAATTTTTACTAGGACGGACTCTTGTTCAGCAGCTTCATTTGGGCAACAGTCCAAGGTCTGAAGTTCCTGCAGCACTCTGACATCAAGTCAACACACTGAAATCTTTTGTTGCCTGGAAACGCTCGGAGACAAGATCAAAGGTTTCCTACTGTTAGGTCTTCATGTAGCCTCCCACTCTATTAGTGTAGCAATTATATGAAGTTCATGTCTAAAGGAGTATATATTGCAAAAAGGTTATGATTTTAGGCTAAGGAGATGATGGAGGAGACCATAAGAGGGATTGGAGGATATAATGGACAGCAAGGGTAGTAATGGAAGAATAGAAAATGTTATTGTCTCGGAAGGCTCAATTAGAATGGAGATCACACTTGAGTTACTACAGCATCAACCTCACAGAAGCTGCAAGGTCTTTAAAAGATCTTTAGATTCTGCTTGACATAGGAGACAAGCACATTTTCCAATGCAATACTTAATTCAAAAAATATTTGTAGTGATGCTGGTACAGCTGCCCCTCATGGCTCAATTTGAAAAAGGCAGCATGACCCAATCAATAGAAACCCTTTCCCCTGGGCCTGACTTAATAATAATAATAATAATCACTTATTGTCACAAGTAGGTGTCAATGAAGTTACTGTGAAAAGCCCCTAGTCGCCACAATCCACACCTGTTCGGGGAGGCCGGTACGGGAATTGAGCCCACACTGCTGCTTTGTTCTGCATTACAAGCCAGCTGTTTAGCCCACTGTACTAAACCAGTTAACCCTCTTATAAATATATAAAAGAGCAAAGCATCACTCATCAATTAAATTCCAGGATGTAGACCACAGGATTAAGCAATAAAAAGCAAATTTAGGACTGATATTGGGAATCTCTTTTTCACATGGATTGGAAACCGAGAAAACGTAATGGAGATGAGAACATTGCACTCATTTAACAATCAGTTGGATGCATGGAAATTAAAGTAAAATGTGCAGGGCTGTAGAGACAGAAAAGTGGAGGAGGATTAATTGGATCATTCTTTTAAAGAGCTGAATTATCTCCTTCTGCACTGCATGATTCTATGAATTGGATGCTTTGCAGTGGAAGAAACTAGGTCCTTTTTTGATAGATGAAATAAGAAGAGCCAGGGGCGGCACAGTGGCGCAGCCATTAGCACTGCTGTCTCATGATGCCAAGGATCCAGGATCAAACCCAACCCTGTGTCACTGGACATGTGGAGTTTGCACATTCTCCCCTTGTCTGTGTGGGTCTCACCCCACAGCCCAAAGATATGCAGGATTGGTAGAAAGGCCACGTTGAATTGCCCCTTAATTGGGAAAAAAAAGAATTGGGCACTTCAAATTTAAAAAAATAAGAAGGGCCAAGCCATCATCTTCTATTTATCCAGTTATGCAGTCAAAAGGTTACCCCACAGTCAAAATGGTTGCCTCATCAGAAAGAAAAATGACAGTGACTGTACACTAAATATGTATTTTGTTGGTTGTAAATAAAACTTTGCATTTATTCATGCTTACCCAAAAGCATTTGCAGTCAGTAAAGTAAGTTATAAAGAAATGTAGTTATTGTTGTAATGTAGGAAACACAGAAAAAAGCAATGTGGTAATGATCAGATCATCTGTTTTTGTGATGCTGATTGAGGGATAATTCTTCTGCTCCTCAATATAGTGTCATGAGAACTTTTAGATCCACCTGACAGGGCAGACTTGGTATAATGCGCCATCTGTCTGAAAGACAGCACTTGCAACAGTGTTACACTCCTTCAGTACTGCACTGAATTGTTAGCTTAGATTTCTGTTTCTGGTGTATGGCCTCAAAACCCGGCTGAACCCGGGCTGAAAACTCGGGTTCGATCCAGGCCTGGGGTCACTGTCAGGGTGGCGTTTGCACAGTTTCCTCATGTCTGTGTGGGTCTCACCCCCTGTGGTGAATGTAATATATATATGTATATACGATAATTCACACTGTCTTTGTAAGCGCAGTAGTGCTATCCTACCACTAGGGGGGTAGCTCTGGGAGTACTCAGGAACTTGTACTTGGCTCCGCCCATGACTCCTCCCCCTAGTGCAGCTGTATAAATACCCTTGTCCAGAGTCAGCCTGAGTTCACTAAGAGTTCATTAACGGGTAACAGGCTGGCTCTGAAGTAAGTCAATTAAAGCCTACATTCATATCGGAAACACGTGTCCGGTGAATTGATGGTTTCATCACCCCCTAAACCCAAAGATGTAGAGGGTAGGTGGATTGGCCACGCTAAATTGCCCCTTAATTGGGAAAAAAAGAATTGGGTATTCTAATTTTTTTTGGAAAATCTTTTTATTGGCTTTTCTCATATTTATAAACAGTTGTTACTTATATACGTTACAGTTTTCTTGCCCGCACTAATTTGCTTTATTTTAGAGAGGTTTGTTTTGTCCTTCATTTGACTAACTGTACGTACATTTTGCTGCCCTCTGGATCGGCCTATGATATCCTCTCCTTCCTCCCCCCCCCCTCCCCCCCCCATTGGTTTCAGCACCCTCCGTTTCTCTTGTTGTTTCCCCATTTTTCTCCCCCCCCCCCCCCCCCCCCAGGTTGCGCAGTCCTTTGGTTCTTCATCTTTTTTTTCCCCCTGGCTTACTCCTCGTTGCTGGCCTCGAACAGGTTGTGGAACAGGCCGACGAACTGCCCCCAAGTACCCAGGAAGCCTTCCTCTGACCCTTGGATGGCGTACTTAATCTTCTCCAGGTGGAGAAATTCCAAGAGATCAGCGAGTCAGTCTGCAGCTTGGGTATTCTAAATTTATAAAATCAATAAATAAAGTTTCTGGTACGAGACCTGAACTCCCCACCCCTCCAGATTCAGAGGTGAGAGTTCTATCACCTAAGCTGACACCTGAAGTGCTTTGATATATCATTAGACTGTGATTTATGTGAATGCAAGTTCGGTCCCATTCTAGGGACCATACTTCAGAATGGATGTGAAGTCGTTAGAAAGGGTTCAGAATAGATTCATGAGAATGGCTCCAGGGATGAAGAACTTCAGTTCCATCGATAGATTGGAGAAGTTCAGACTGTTTTCCTTGGAGAAAAGAAAGTTGATGGGCGATTTGATAGAATTATTCAAAATCATGAGGGCACATGGCAGAATAGATGTGGAGAAACAGTTCCCACTGGTGGCAGGATTGAGAATCAGAGGACAAAAACAGAGTCCAGGTCAGGTGCATTGAGTGGTTTTTTTTCTTGGCACCTGTAGCACCATGGAAAACCGTGCTATACAACGGCACTTTGCAGCTTTGTCTGGCTTCCACAGGTGTTCCCCGCCGAAGCTGCACTTACAACATTTCCTGCACTGACAGGTGAGCTGAGTACTCGCGGATCAAGTCACCATTTTTAAAGGCTGCCTCAATCTATCGACCCCCTTCAGTTACCCAACTGCGGCCTCCTGATCTCCCCCCCCCCCCCTTGCACCCAACTTACCTCTTATGGGGGTCCTCAAGCACATCCCTCACTCTACCTCCAAGGGCAAGGCACCTCCAGGCCTGATGCCTGGCATGCCCCTGCCAGTGTGGCAGTGCCTGGGTGCCAGTGGGAGTGCCAGGATTACCACACTGCCCATAGCCTGACCAACTGGGGATCTTTTGGGGCTTGGGGCTTGGGGCACTCCCTCTCCCCCCCCCCCTCCTCTCCCCCCCCCCTCCTCTCCCCCCCCCCCTCCCCCCCTCCCCCCCCCTCTCCCCTCCCCCCCTCTCCCCTCCCCCCCCTCTCCCCTCCCCCCCTCTCCCCTCCCCCCCTCTCCCCTCCCCCCCCTCTCCCCTCCCCCCCTCTCCCCTCCCCCCCCTCTCCCCCCCCTCTCCCCTCCCCCCCCCTCTCCCCCCCCTCTCCCCTCCCCCCCCCTCTCCCCCCCCCCCCCCCCAGGTGCTATTACATTTGTGTGGACCAGTACTAAAGAATGCCCTGGTTGGGACGTTAGGTCCATTACGCTGGTAGAATTTGGCACAGACGTATTAAAATGAGCCTAATTGCTCATTTTGCAAGAGGGCCTTTGTGGGATTCAACGGCCTTGTCATGTCAACATGTTGGGTGGGGTGAGGCTGGTAAATCACATCCAAGGTAATTAGGGCAAAAAATACACTGGTAACATGAAGTGAACAGTTAGGGTCCAGAATGCCCTGCCTGAGAAAATGGTGACTCTCAAAAAGAAATTGGATTATATCTGAAAAGGGGAAAAAAAACTGCAGGACTGTAGGGAAAGGCATTGCTCCTTTGGAGAGTCAGCTCAGAAACAATGGACTGAATGGCCTCAGTTTGTGCTGTATTCGACGATTATATTATTCAACGTTATTTCCTTTTTAACCCTAAGTCTCCTTTATAATTGTACCTTTAATAGAATTTGGCTTAATAACATTAATATGCCAGCTTGCCTGCTACAACCATGGGAGATATTGATAGCTTTGAGTATCTTTTAGTGTCCCCCTTCTCATTTTGTTTGCATGGCTATTTCTGTGAATCAAAAATGTACTATTTTGGCGCATTTATTCTTTCCCCTCCCCTCCCGCACTTCCAATGGAGGGACGGACCAGGAGGTGGAGGTTTGGGAGCTTTGCATGGCGGGGATTGTAGTTCTCCCCTGTTCGGTCTGCGCAGGTGCGCTGGGTAGGGTCCTCGGCCGACTACAGTTCCCGGAAGCCATTGTGCGGAGGCGGGTCGTTTTCCCCCGTTTCCGGGCAGAGGTGAGGCTACCCGAGCAGCAGGGAGCTGAGCTCGAATTCTTGCAGCTGGAGATACCGCCACCGCTACCACTCAACAGGTACCTCCGAAAGGGAAACCGAGGGCGTTGGATTCAGGCGACTCGGGGAAGGGGGTGACACAGAGGAGGAGCCAATCAGGCTCCCAGGGCGAGAGGTAGGGGGCACCTGGGGTTGGGGGCACCTAGGGTGGACTGCGTAGAGGGAACCCAGGCTTGGGTGGGGGAGAAGGAATGGGAAGAGTTGCTGTGGGTGCAGAATATGCTTGGTAGCGATGAGGGGTATCTAGGGCATAGGGAGTACCTGGTATGGGGAAGGGTCAGGTGTCTGGGTGGAAAACCTGGGGTGAGGGGCCATAGGGAATGGGTATTTGGGGGAGAGATCCAGAGTGAGGGGTTGGGGAAAGTGTGGGAATGTGAAGCCTGGTGTTTGGGAAATGGGCACCAGGTGTATGGGGACCTGGGGAGTGTAGGCAGATGGCAATGAGAACCCGGGGCTGAGGAGTGGGGACGCATGGAGGGAATTCCAACTGACTGGAGGAGGGAAGTAAGGGATGGGTGATCTAGGAACTTGGGAAAGAATGAAGTCCTGGGGTGATGAGGGGTAATGATTCTGGTGACTGAGGGATGGGGGACAGGTGCCAGGTGTCTGTTTATTTACAGTACATGTGGAAGCAGAAGTAGCTCCTGTTAAACAAAGCAACTGGAGACTCACAGCTGTAGCAGCAATTGATCCATCTATACAGCTAGATACCAGCAGGCTGGTATTGTTGGGGCTGGAGGCTGGTAAAATTGACTCAGCAAGTTTTGTCAGCTTGTTTTTAAAATGCAACACATCTCTTTGTGAAAAGCAAATGTATTTAAATGGGTCAAAGACAAGTCTCACTTTCTCATTGCAATCTCGCTTCCCTAACAATTCTGTAACATTCACAGCCCTGGGAATTGCACAGCTGAACTCGGTAAATGGGACCAATAATCTTTATTCATTCATGGGATGTGGGTATTGCTGGAAATGGTCAGCGTTTATTGCCCATCCCTAATTGCCCTCAAGAAGGTGGCAATCAGCTACCTTCTCGAACCACTGCAGTCCATGTGGTGTCGGTGCACCCAGAGTGTTGTTGCCCCTCACCCTGGGTGGTGAGGATTTTGACCCAGCAGCAGTGAAGAAAAGGCAGAAAAGGTCCAAGTTGGGATGATGTGTGACTCAGAGTGAAAACTTCCTTGGAGTATATCAGTTCCATGTTGTTCTTGAAGGTATATATGTTTAACATTTTTTAAAGGCAGGAAGTGGCATGAAACTGTTGGCGAAGGTTGGAACCTGATTAATACTATACACCTGTATGCTTCACCCGATGCTAGTGTCTGTGTATTTACATTGTGTACCTTGTGTTGCCCTATTATATATTTTCTTTTCATGTACTTAATGATCTGTTTGAGCTGCTGGCAGAAAAGTACTTTTCACTGTACCTCGGTACATGTGACAATAAACAAATCCATTCCAACCCTTTTAAATTCTAGCTAGCAGATCAAACCTGAATGAACCCCTGAAGGGAGGGAGGTTTCTTACGTTCAGCTAAATTTTCATGTTAGAACATATTTTTAGTGAAATTCAAGATTTTAATCTAGGTTACTTATTCCAGCTTGATGTATGTATGCCACTCTGCAGTACTTCACTGTACATAATTTTTGACTTACGATTTAAACATAGATATATTGTAAACAAAAGCTTGACCCGGCTACAGTAACATAGTAATTTACTTACAGGATTAGTCAATCAGAGGCCTGGACTACGAATTCAGAGACATGAGTTCAAAACCCACTGTGGCACATTGTGAATTGAATTCAGCTAATTAAATATATTAGGAATTAAAAAGCTAGTGTCAGCAATTGTGACTACAAAGCCATTGGATTGTTGTCAAAACCTGTTTGATTCACGAATGGTCCCGAGGGAATGAAATTTTCTGCCCTTAGCTGGTCTCACTCCAGATCTGTATGGATGTGGTTGCACCTTAACTATCCTGCGAAATTGCCTAACAAGCCACAAAGGCCGCTTTCATCACCACCTCAAGGGCAATTAGGGATGGGCAATAAATGCTGGTCTTGCCTGTGACACCTCCATCCTGGGGATGAATAAATGAACAGAGCTGTACAGTCCAGAGGGTGAGCCTGCTTAAAATGTGCAGTGCTAATGTAATCTGGCTCTTTGTAGTCAGGCCTGACTGAGAACTTGATTACAAAATGTCCACATCACTTCAGTTTTGCTAGTAATGTTTCTCCTTGGATTTTAACATAATACAGGCAGTAAATCTCACCATTAGCTCAAAGGAATGATCTGATTGTGTGCGAAGGTGCAGTTACCCGTCACGGTCTCTGCTTTGCAGCAGCGTAACCCTGGCAAGTGTGGCTTGTGGATGCCTTGAAGATCATTGGCAAAAGAACCAGGGAGATGAGATGAGAGAATGTTTTTATGCTGTAAGTTATGATCTGAACTGCACTGCCTGAAAGGGTGGAGGGAGCAGATAAAATAGTAATTTTTTTTTTTAAGGATGTTGCTAAATCCTTGAAAGCGATTATTTGCTCATCCATAGGAAAAGAGCAGGAGAATAATTGTACAGTATTTGCGAAGGGCTGGCACAGGCTTGATGGGCTGAATGGTTGCCTCCTGTGTGGTAACATTCTATGAAGTCGTACAACAGGTTAAAGTCCAACAGGTTTGTTTCAAACACTAGCTTTCGGAGCACTGCTCCTTCCTCAGATTGCCATGGCAGGGTTGTGTGACGTCGTGGTCGCTGTTCTGAAGGCTGGGTAGTTTGCTGCAAACAATAGTTTGTTTGAGGTTGCGCGGTTGTCTGAAGGCAAGTAGTGGGGGTGTGAGGATGACCGTGGCAAGATCTCTGAAAGACGTGCCAGATCATCAACATGGATACCACCATTACACGTGAGAACACCACCCACCAGGTACGCGGTACATACTCGTGCGACTCGGCTAACGTTGTCTACCTCATATGCTGCAGGAAAGGATGCCCCGAAGCGTGGTACGTTAGCGAGACCATGCAGCGCTGCGACAACGAATGAACGGGCATCGCGTGACAATCACCAGGCAGGAATGTTCCCTTCCAGTCGGGGAACACTTCAGCAGTCAAGGGCATTCAGCCTCTGATCTCCGGGTAAGCGTTCTCCAAGGTGGCCTTCAGGACACACAACAATGCAGAATTGCCAAGCAGAAACATATAGCCAAGTTCCGCACACATGAGTGCGGCCTCAACCAGTACCTGGGATTCATGTCGCATTACGTTCACCCCCCATCATCTGGCCTGGGCATGCAAATTCCTGCCAACTGTCCTGGCTTGAGACGATTCACACCTCTTTAACCTATGGTTACCCCTATCTCTGGATCTGTAACGACTTAATTACCTGCAAGTGCTCGTATTCTATGGCATCTTTGAATTTGTCTACATATATATATATATATATATATATATATGTGTTTCTGGAACATACCTCTTCATTCACCTGAGGAAGGAGCAGTGCTCCGAAAGCTAGTGTTTGAAACAAACCTGTTGGACTTTAACCTGGGACTTTAACCTTTACTTTAAGTAAGACTTCTTACTGTGCTCACCCCAGTCCAACGCCGGCATCTCCACATCGTAACATTCTATGGTTTTGTAATTTTCTTTGGAGTAGTGTAGGCCATTCTGCTGACGTCAGAACAGTGTGCACATGAACGTCACATGACGTGTACACATGAAGTCTGGCTTCAGTATACAGAAAAATCCAACTTGTTGAGTAATATGGTAACTTGGGTCAGTATGCTCACGTGCTCTCAGACAGGCCAATCATATGTTATGTTTGCTGATAACATCAAGGTGTTGATTGTTCACTGTTCAAAGTTCATGTCAACTTTGCTTAATTAACAATGTTTCTTTTTTAAATGAATAGTTTGGCAATCTGATTCAGCTTGTCTTCGTTTAAAGACAATTTAAAAGAAATGTTTGATGCTGACATGTTGGGCCAGGAGAGCTGTGTTTAATAGAACATACATGAGGTTTGAGTTCTCCAAGTGCCATTTGCTTCCCATTGTTAATTCAGCTGTGTGTCACTGGGACCCAGTCGAGAGGGACTTTAGGATGCTCCATACATCTCTGAGATGCTCTGGGAGCCAAGGAAATGTTTGGTCCCAGTTGTCAACGGATCCACATACGTCACGTTTGCACCATTCATCTTCAAAATCCAGAGTTGCAGTATAAAGCCGGAGAGTTCAGATTATCACAGATGATAAGGTGCAAATTCTGTTGATTACTTTTTATGCATTTTGCCTTCTTTCTCCTTATCTGATGAAGTGATAATGAGCTGATGTGAGAACGGAAGGTGTGTATTAGTTGGTTGGATGGATGGCTAGGTTTGTTGATGCGGAGCAACACCATCAGCTCTGACGTACTGGCTGAACTATCAATGAAGGCCCCGCCTTCTGAACCTTGCCCTTCGTCTGAGGTGTGGTGACCCTCCGGTTAAATCACCACCAATCAGCTCTCTCTCAAAGGATAGGGCAGCCTATGGTCCTCTGGGACTATGGTGACTTTCATTCTAAGAGCATGAGAAAGGATAATGTCTGTGTGATCAATAAGGGCCAGAGTTTAAAAGTAAGGATTTGTAATAGAATGACATGCCATAGCTTTGTGATTACTGGAGTGGTTTATTTGACCTGCTTGTAGAATTGATGACATCCTGATTGACAGATATGTTCTGTAACACTATGATTAGGTTGTCCACCCACAACTTTAATCAAACTCTTGATGTTTGCTCCATGTCTAAATGTTCTCATCACAATTTGGTATCATTTCAAACCAAACAGTTCAGAGTCTGCGCACAAACTTCTTTTTTTTTTGTCCTGTTGTCTCATCTGGTCTGTTTCTCGACCGCTAATTCATGTTGGGTACAGTTCTACAAATGGGCCCAGACAGTGGGTGTTGCCTCTGAGTCATGGGTTTGTGAATTTATGACCCATTCCAGTTCACAACCTAGGCTGACACTCCTGCATTTTTGAGAGACTGCTGCATTGTCAGAGGTATTGTCATTCGGCTGAGAAGTCTTATCTGAGTGTAAAGGTTCCCAGGCACTATTTTGAAGAAGAGGAGGTGAGTTCTCTGACATGCTGGGCAATATTTATCCCTCAATCAACATCTCAAAAACAGATTACAGAGGGCAGCGCAGTAGCGCAGTGGTTAGCATTGCTGCTTCACGGCACGACCCGGGTTCGAATCCCGGCCCTGGGTCACTGTCCGTTTGGAGTTTGCACATTCTTCTCGTGTCTGCATGGGTGTCACCGGCACAATCCAAAGATGAGTAGGGTAGGTGGATTGGCCACACTAAATTACCCCTTAATTGCAAAAAAAGAATTGGATACTCTAGATTTAAAAAAAAACATTACAGCATTTGGTCATTATTAGATTGCTGCTTGTTCACATTGGTTGTCCTGTTTCCTACAGTACAACAGTGGTGGAGAAGGTAGTCAAGAAGGCATACCACATGCTTGCCTTTATTGGCCGGGGCATTGAGTATAAAAATTGGCAAGTCATGTTGCAGCTGTATAGAACCTTAGTTAGGCCACTCTTGGGAGTATCATGTTCAATTCTCGTTGCCGCACTACCAGAAGGATGTGGAGGCTTTGGAGAGGGTGCAAAAGAGATTGACCAGGATGTTGCCTGGTATGGAGGGCATTAGCTATGAGGAGAGGTTGAATAAACTTGCTTTGTTCTCACTGGTACGACAGTGGTTGAGGGGCGACCTGACAGAGGTCTACAAAATCATGAGGGGCATTGACAGAGTGGATAGTCAGAGGCTTTTTCCAGGGTAGGGGGGTCAATTACTAGGGGGCATAGGTTTAAGGTGCGAGGGGCATGGTTTAGAGTAGATGGACAAGGCAAGTTTTCTTACACAGAGGGTAGTGGGTGCCTGGAACTCCCTGCCGGAGGAGGTGGTGGAAGCAGGGACGATAGTGATGTTTAAGGGGCATCTTGACAAATACATGAATAAGATGGGAATAGAGGGATACGGATCCCGGAAGTGTAGAAGATTTTAGTTTAGACTGGCAGCTTGGTCAGTGCAGGCTTGGAAAGCCGAAGGGCCTGTTCCTGTGCTGCACTTTTCTTAGTTCTTTGACCACGGTCATTAGCTTTAAAGAGCATTAAGATGTCCTAAATTTGTATAATGCACTTTTTAAATGCAAGTTCTTCAGAGGTGTGATGAGAATGTTATGATCTGGAATGCGTTCCCTAATAGACTGGTGGAAGCAGATCCATTTGTATATTTTAGAAGGGTATCTTTATACTTGGGGAAAATATTTAATGTTATGAGGAAAAGTACAGAAACAAATGGGATAGTGGTAGAGCCAGCACAGACACAATGGATCAAATGGCCTCCAACAGTATTATATGATTCTTTAATCTATCTCGAGATGCATCAATGCTAAACTAACCATTTCCAGTCCCGAGGTCCACACATGTGTGCTTCCCAGCGTGGCATTCCAACAATCATAAGGTTGGGAGCATTGACTCATTATTCCTTTCCATTAGTTAGAGCAATGTAAACAATTCATTTACTAAAAACCTTGGATTGAATGTGGAGCGTTCTTGATATCGAATATATATGGTTCAGTACCACATTGGTTAGTATACTTAGTTTGCTAGTGTTATTGACCATTTCCAGTTGTAATCCTGTATGACGTAACAACCAAAACCTGCATTTATATAACATCTTTGACGTGGTCACATTTAAATCTGAAGCAGTCAGTTCCTTGGTGAGATAATGTATAATAGCAAAAAAAGTCAGAACGGTCCTACTTTTAAAAAATAACAGCAGCAGCACGGTGGTGCAGCACCGAGGGCCCGTTAAAAAAAAAAATTAATTTAGAGTACCCAATTATTATTTTTTTTCCCAATTAAGGGGCAATTTAGCGTGGCCAATCCACCTAACCTGCACATCTTTGGGTTGTGGTTGAAACCCACACAGACACTGGGAGAATGTGCAAACTCCACACGGTCAGTGACCCGGGGCCGGGATTCGACCCCTGGTCCTCAGCGCCGTAGGCTGCAGGGCTAACCACTGAGCCATGTGCCGCCCCGAGGACCCAGGTTTGATCCCAGCTCTGGGTCACTGTCCATGTGGAGTTTGCAAGTTCTCCCCATGTCTGCTTTGGCCTCACTCCCGCACCCCAAATAAATGTGCAGGTTAAGTGAATTAGCCACGCTAAATTGCTCCTTAATTGGGAAAAATAAAGAATTAGTTACTCTAAATTTATTTTAAAAATGGAAATTACTTTAAGTTGTATTGGAGGAGAATTCCCTTTCATGGGAATAAATCCTTGCTGAGAACAATCATTTTGTGCTGACTGATTTTAGTGGATTAACCTTGAAGTTGAGTTGTAAATATGGGGGCTCCTAAGACCTTTGAATGAGTGGAGGACGTGAGCAAACCAAAGATTTTAGTCCCGAAGTACACAAGTTCATGACATTTTGTATTCCATCCATCAACAGTGCAGATAAAGGGCAGTACAGTGGCGCAGTGGGTTAGCCCTGCCGTCTCACGTCGCCGAGGTCCCAGGTTCGATCCCGGCTCTGGGTCATTATCCGTGTGGAGTTTGCACATTCGCCCCGTGTTTGTGTGGGTTTCGCTCCCACAACCCAAAGATGTGCAGGGTAGGTGGATTGGACACACTAAATTGCCTATTAATTGGAAAAAATGAATTGGGTACTCTAAATTTAGATAAAAACAAACAGTGCAGATAAAATACTTTCTGCAGCTTATGAGGGACTGGATCAAGAGGTTTCAATAGCATGCTTGCCCCCGCCCCGATGTGGTGCATGGGTTGTTTATATTTCCCAGATTAGTCAAGAAAGCCAATAAGTCGCCACTGTATTGCATCCTTCACTGAAAGTACTTCTTCCTTACAGCTCTCTTGGGGAGTGTCTTAGCAAGGAGATATTGATTCATGCTATAATTATATGACTGATCTGAGGGGCTTGTTTCAACATTCAGAAGCATGTTACTGTGGCTTCTCAGGACACAAGATTCCCACACTTTATAATTGGCAAAAAAAACAAAAGGGAGATTACACAGTGGATTTTCATGATCTGGAATGCACTGCCTGAAAGGACAGTGGAAGCAGATTCAGTAGTAACTTCCAAAAGGGAAGACTGGCTTTATATTCAAAAGGAAAACATGTGCAGGGCTATGGGGAAAGTCCAGGGGAATGGGACAAATAAGATAACCATTTCAAAGAGCCTGCCGTAGGCATGATTGACTGAATGACCTCCTTGAGTCTGTGATTCAGGTACCTTGTCCAGATGGCTATTGTAAATGTGAAAGACTGGATGTTGAGTGGCAACAGTTATGGGTGGGGCGCTGCAAAAGTGGATGGATAGGATACTTTTCTCTGTGTCCGAAGTGAATTGTGCTACAGACCTTGGGGAACCTACCATATGAGGAGATTTAGGTTCCCAACTGAGCCATTGTTTTAACAAGGCAATATCCTTGCTTTTGACTATAATTACTTATTTGCCCTGATTGCATGGGTATTTAAATTAGCTGGGGGATTTAGCTAAACCTGGCCACTGCTGTCTGCTATTGCGTATTTGCAGTGTTCCTTTGTCAGGCTTTGCACTTTATAACTTGGGTCAGAGTGTTCTACAATTGGAGAGTGATGGCTTTTGAATTTGGCCTCGCAGCATTTTCTGTCAGAACAAGAGTTTACATGAGTAATCCTCACCACCTGAAATGGCAGGAATCAACTAATGGGGCATGTGGGAGTCCAAGGTGCTTTGTTGTGATGTCCAGAGCCATTTTGTTCTAAAGTAAGGGGATGTTGCTTTAACCATGGCTTTTTACAGCAGATAATGTTGTGTCTTGCTCTGTGTCCGGTGGTCTGAAAGATCAACAGATTAAAAGTCGTTGATGAGAAATCTATGTTCCTTTCTCCACCCTCACCCACCTTCTATCACCGAAACGCCACAAGGCAATATTCCCCACAAAGCCAAGGGACCACAAGTTAGTTTTTTATCAGCTGGTTTATTTGATGTGTGTGTCCAAGAGCATAGAGAATGGCGTTTTGGTCCTGCCGTTTCCAGTAATGGATAATTCCTAAATTTGAACATCAAGGTCTGATTGTCATCAACTGCTTGAAGCATGTACAAATGAATAGGAGCCAAAGCATTAACAGCCTTCTGCTGTATGCTGTCTGATGTGCAAGTTTACATGCTTTTAACAGCAACAAATTACTTACTTTTTAAGCATAAAAAATTTGAAGAACAGGTATCAACTCCCTATCTGGGGAATCTAGAACACTGGGCTCAGGATACCAGGGGCTCTTCATTTAGGACTCGGATGAGGAGAAATGTCTTCACTCTAAGGGATGTGAATCCTTGGAATTCTCTACCTGAGGGATGTGGATGGTCCATCATTGTCTATCTCAGACTTTAAATATATTCGGGTTTTTTTTACCTCTTGGAATCAATGGATAAGTGGAGCAGGAGGGAAAGTGGAGTTAAGGCCAGTAATCAGCCATGATTGAATTCATGCATTGAATGGTGGAGCATTCCCCGGGTCACTGCCTGTGTGGAGTTTGTACATTCTCCCTGTGTCTGCGTGGGTCTCACCCCCACAACCCAAAGGTGTATTGGCCATGCTAAATTGTCCCTTAATAGAAAAAAAAATTGTGTACTCTAAATTTATTTTTGAAAAAAGTTAATTACTGAAAAAAGACATACTGCTGAAGCTTTATGTCTTGCATCCATCAGATTAGACAAAAGAATACCAAATCTTAAAGGGAACGATAGTTTATACTTACATTTTCATGAGAAAAAATGTGTTGATTGGTTCGTTGGCAAGTAGACTCTGGTTGATATGTTGCCAAGACAAATGCACTAGGAAGCCATTGTTCCTAAGGTTTTGTTTAGTCAAAATAGGTGCAATGTCTAGACACATGTGTTTTGACTGCAGAGGACAGGTCCCTGCATATCCTAGAATTTACAGTGTAGAAGGAGGCCATTTCGCCCCATTGAGTGCATCGGCCCTTAGGAAAGAGCACCTCACTTAGGCCGACACCTCCACCCTATTCCCGTAACACAGCAACCCCACCCAACCTTTTTGATACTAACGGCAATTTATCATGGCCAATCCACCTAACCACATCTTTGGACTGTGGGAGGAAACCGGAGCACCTGGAGGAAACCCCTGTTCACAGTTTATATAAATGGACTTAGATGAAAGGATTGAAGGGATGGTTGCCCAAATTTGCTGACAAGACAAAGATAGGTAGGATAGTAAGAAGATACGGGTGGCACATTGGCCCAGTGGTTAGCACTGCTGACTCATGTCACCGAGGACAGTTTGATCCTGGCCCCGGGTCACTGTCCGTGTTGAGTTTGCACATTCTCCCCGTGTCTGTGTGGGTCTCGCCCTCGCAACCCAAAGATGTGCAGGGTAGGTGGATTGGCCACACTAAATTACCCCTCAATTGGGGGGAAAAAAGAATTGAGTACTCTAAATTAAAGAAAAAGTTGTGTAGAGGACACAAGGAGGCTACAAAGGGATATAGATAGGTTAAGTGAATGCGCCAAGATCTGGCAAATGGTGTATGATGTGGGAAAATGTGGAATTGTCCATTTTGGTAGTAAGAATAAAAGTGAAGCTTATTAACTAAATGGCGAGAGATTGCAGAGCTCTGATGTGCAGAGGGATCGGGATGTCCCAGTACACTAATCCAAAAGGCTGTTGTGCAGGTACGGCAATTAATTAGGAAAGCTAATAAAACATTATCATTTATTGGGAGGGGAATTGAATACGAAAGCAGGGAGAAACACAGAAAATAGGCACAGGAGGTAGCCATTTGGCCCTTCAAGCCTGTTCCATCATCCATTATGATCATGTCTGATCATCCAACTCAATAACCTAATCCCGCTCTCCCCCCCCCCCCCCCCCCCCCCCCCCCCCACCCCATGTCCTTTGATCTTCTTTTCCCAAATGCTATATCTAACTGCTTCTTGAAAACATACAATGGTTTGGCCTCAACCACTTTCTGTGGTAATGAACTCCACCGGCTGACCACTCTCTGGGTGAAAAGACATTTCCTTATCTCTGTCTTAAGTGGTCAACCCTGTATCCTCAGACTGTGAACCATGGTTCTGGACACCCCCGTCATTGGGAATGTCCTTTTTGCATTTACCTTGTCTAATTCTGTTAGAATTTTATAGGTTTCTTTGAGATCCCCCCTCATTCGTCTGAGGTCCAGTGAATACAATTCTATCTGACTAAATCTCCCAATTAACAGATGTATTACTCTCTCTAGCTTTATGAAGTTGTTCAAAGGATAAAGGACTTATCTAGCACCAGAGTATTTCTGCAAACATGATGTCTAAAAACAACTATCCTTGCACTTGTTCATGAGTCACTTGAGTCAAATTGGAGAGGGCTATGTGACAAATTTACAAAACACTTAATTTGAAGAGGAGATGCATAACATAGTACACCTTACACTTTGAAAAGCATTTCAGTGCATTTGCTGCACAGTCCACGTTTAACTTTATGCTTCAATTGTACAGGGAATTGTACAATTGTATTGGGGCCTCACGGTAGCATGGTGGTTAGCATCAATGCTTCACAGCTCCAGGGTCCCAGGTTCGATTCCCGGCTGGGTCACTGTCTGTGTGGAGTCTGCACGTCCTCCCCGTGTGTGCGTGGGTTTCCTCCGGGTGCTCCGGTTTCCTCCCACAGTCCAAAGATGTGCGGGTTAGGTGGATTGGCCATGCTAAATTGCCCGTAGTGTAAGGTTAATGGGGGGATTGTTGGGTATACGGGTTACGTGGGTTTAAGTAGGGTGATCATGGCTCGGCACAACATCGAGGGCCGAAGGGCCTGTTCTGTGCTGTACTGTTCTATGTTCTATGAGACCAAATCTGGAGTACTGTGTACAAATCTGGAGTACTTATTTAAAGAATGATGTAATGCATTGGAAGCATTGGAACATACATAGAAAATAGAAGCAGCAGTAGGCCATTTGGCCCTTTGAGCCTGCTCTGTCATTCATTATAATCATGGCTGATCATCAAATTCAACACCCTGATCCTGACTCTCTGGCATTCTTGCATCTGTCCTGATGAGTGCAAGATGAAAAGTTTTGACAGCATGTCTGTTTTTTCAGGAAGTTCTGTACTTCCAAGCAACTATTTAAGAATATTTGATATTTTACTCTGCATCTGTCTTTATTTTCCAAAGCACCAATTGGGCTGGCTTTTCATTTTCTCAAGTCACAGTTCAGCTAGGTCACACATCAGGGTTGTTCACGGTTGTACTCACAATGGTGGTTGAAGCAAGTTTGGGGAGGGGCTACAGTATCAGGGGCTGGTTTAGCACACTGGGCTAAATAGCTAGTTTTTAAAGCAGACCCAGGCAGGCCAGCAGCACGGTTCTATTCCCTTACCAGTCTCCCCGAACAGGCGGCCGGAATGTGGCGATTAGGGGCTTTTCACAGTAACTTCATTTGAAGCCCACTTGTGACAATAAGCAATTTTCATTTCATTTCAGTAGTTTGGCAGTTACTGGTGGTGTTCAGCTGGTTTTTGGGGTATCTTGAGGCGTTAATCTCTGGGCTTTTTCCCACCACTTGTGTTCATAAGTAGGCTGACTCTGAGTTGGCACCAAAGTTTATAGTCTTGTTTATTTGGAGTAATTGCTGCACAGGTCTTAACCATTAATATTAAACAGTAATAAATCACCTACCAGAATCGGTATAATTTCCACTCATTGCCTCAAAGCAGGAAAATGGAGGGATATAATTGCTTTGGAGGCAGTTCGGCAAAGGTTCACTCGGGTGATTCTGAGGATGAAGGTGCTTTATTAAGGGGAAATGTGGAGCAGGTTGGACCTATACTCAGTGGAGATAGAAGAATGCGATGTGATCTTCTGGAAAAGTATAAAATTCTGAGGGGTTTAACAGTAGATGCTGAGAGAATGTTCCCCTTTTGTGAAGGAATCTAGAAACAGGTTGGTAACCTGTTTTAAATGGAGATGGGGGGGATTGGCGGTTATGAATCTTTGGAATACTTTACCCCAAAGAACTGCGAGGCTGAGTCATTGGATTTATTCAAGACTGCGCTCAACAGATTTTTGAATTATTGCACAGCCAAGGGCTTTGAGGAACAGGCAGGAAAGAGGACTTGAGGCCAAGTTCAGATCAGCCATGATGGTTCTGAATGGCTAAGCAGGCCATATGGTTTACTCTTGCTTTTATTTTTCTTTGCTCTTAAATAAGTATTTTAAACCACTTCAGATGCTAAAAACTGCGTATTCACATTGATTTATAGATAAAATACGGAACTGTAGGAGCATGAACAAGATGGAATTAAGCACAGCTCAAGCTGTACAAAGTAGATCGGCAGAAAAAATCTTGCAGCTCCTGTCAGTATATTTTCACACAAGTCTTTGGTAATATGTTATGTGACGCAGTTTACAGAAATTCTATTCAGCTCCTTTGAATATGTTTATCGGTAATTTGAGCAATCTGAAGGTTCCCAGGTTGTAAGGGTATCTTTTGCTTTGAAGTTTAAACTGTTTCTTTGCAACTGTTATGCAAGCAAAATGGTGTTTACAATTGCTTGAAAGGGTAGACATTCTTTAGATATTTCTCCAGAATTTTATTTCTGAACACAAGACATTAGAACTCTGTCAAATTGCATTCATTAACATTTTGAATTAACTCTAATAGTCATTTTAGATTTTTTAAACAGTTTACTATTTGTCTCCTGTCCTTTTTGAAACTGGCTGCTTTACAATTGTTATGCAAAAGCAACAATTTCTAATTCTGTCGTACAAAGATTGTGCCATATTTTTTAGTTTTAAAATGTGTATGGTTACTGTACAAACTACCCATTATCACAAAAATTACAAGTTGGTGATGGCTTTAATTCTTACAAATAAATGAATGGCTGCCATCAGTTCTGGTGAGATTGGTTGTGGTGTTTACTTGTGGCCAGTCACACACACAATTTCCTCTGGCTGGAGAGCCTTGAACAAGGGGTCAGAGTCTCTGTGTAAGGGATTGGTCTTTTAGAACTCAAATTAGGAGACCTTTCATCACTGAGGCATGTGAACCGTTGGAATTCTCTACCCCAGGAGGCTGTGCATGTTTGGTTGTGGAGTATATTCAAGACTGATATTGATGGATTCCTTTGTTAATAAGGGAATCTGAGGATATGGTCATGAGGTGGAAAATTGAAGTTGAGTTAGTAAGTCAGCCATGATCTTACTGAATAATTGAACAGGCTTGAAAGGCCATACAGCCCACTCATATTTATTACAATCTTATGTTGTGAACAACACTGACAACAGCTGCATTTTTATTGTCCATCCTGACTTTTCCTGCAGTTTTATTGTCCATCCTGACTTTCCCTAAGTCTTTGTGGGCTGATGGTGTTCCCATTGCGATATTCAACATGGAATCCCAGTATATTGACCCAGTAACGATGCAGGAACAGTGATAAATGTTCAGATTAGGATGAGGTGTGATTAGGATGAGGGGAGTGTGGAGGTGTTGGTGTTCCCATTGATTTGTTGTTCTTGTCCTTGTTCATAAAATGACAGGAGGATCGAGGGACGGTTTGGCCTACTCCTATATCTTGTATTCTTACATGTTTATGTTCTGACCTGTACTTTTTGGGCAAATGTCTTGTGTTCTGAATCCAAGTACTGCGATATCAAATTTCCTAATAGCACTCATGTGCAGTTCTAAATCCATAAGCATTTCACACTCGGCAGATTTTAACCTCGTGATCTGACTTTACAATAAAAAAGGGTTCAGTTTAGGAGGTCGGGTGTACAAATTGTGAAGTGTATTAGTGATCTGCAAATCAATGTGGATGAGAAACATTGATATCATTTTATTCTGGTTTGGATCTCCCAAATTCAAGGTATACCAGATATTGATAACTTCACGTCATCACCTCATGGTTTTACTTTCCCAATTCAACCATTATAGAATGGAAGGCATTATAGAATTAAAGTCTTAATCTGCACTGACACCATGTTGGTACTGCACGGTACAGTAAATGAATATCGTTACCAGTCACTTTTTTTAGTGTTCCAGATTTGGGAGAGTGTGGTAGGCAAGGTGGTTTGTGAGTAAGGGATAATTTCACGAGGATGTGAAAATTATATTTCGTGCCAGTTGTAAAATTATATATTGTCACTTCACATTGTAGATGCCTTTGTCAACACTTAAAGGGAAATGATATGTAAATTTTCTGTTGTGAGGTCAGCTCGGTGGTGCAGTGGTTAGCACTGCTGCCTCACGGCGCCGAGGTTCCAGGTTCGATCCTGGCTCTGGATCACTGTCTGTGTGGAGTTTGCACATTCTCCCCATATTTGCTTGGGCTTCGCCCCCACAACCCAAAAGATGTGGCTGGGTAGGTGGATTGGCCACGCTAAATTGCCCCTTAATTGGAAAAAATGAATTGGGTACTCTAAATTTATTTTTAAAAACTTTCCGTGCTGCAATTAAATATGTGGTAACGTTTAGCGCTTAGTAAGTCTACATAGACAGCAAGGTGGTGCAGTGGTTAGCATTGCTGCCTCACGGCGCGCAGGACCCGGGTTCGACCTTGGCCCCAGGTCACTGACCTTGGGGAGTTTACACATTCTCCCCGTGTCTGTGTGGGTCTCACCCCCACAACCCAAAGATGTGCAGGGTAGGTGGATTGGCCACACTAAATTGCCCCTCAATTGGGGGGGGGGGAAAAAATTGAGAACTCTGGTGTACAGCTGATGGTGTTGTCCAACTAGGTTTACATAAATGGAAAACACTATTATACCTGGCCCATTGTTGAGCTAACTGATCTGACCGCGGTAGCTACCATTTAAAAAAAAAATGTATTTTTTTTAATTTGCTTTGCTGAGCCTCTTCAGCCTCTGCTCAATCTGGACCCTGACCTTCCCGTTGCTTGCCATTTTAACACAAGACCTTGCTCCCATGCCAAACTGTCTGTCCTTGGCCTGCTGCAATGTTCCAGTGAAGCTCAACGCATACTGGAGGAACAGCATCTCATCTTCCGCTTAGGCATGCTACAGCCTTCCATTACAGTCTCAACATTGAATTCATTCCATTTTATTTCAAATGTCTTTTACCTTTTATTCATGTTTTTGTCATTATATATATATATTACATATATATATATATGGCTATTAGCACTCTTTCCTTGGTTTCTGTGGCTATGACTCATCTTTCATTCCCTCACCACACAGTATAAATATCTCCCACTTTCTATGCCTTTTAGCTTTGACAAAGGGTCACCTGGACTCGAAACGTTAGCTCTTTTCTCTCCCTGCAGATGCTGCCAGACCTGCTGAGATTGTCCAGCATTTTCTCTTTTGGTTCCTGACGATGTAGTTCTTCAAATTTCTGTGGAGACTTCAGCACCAAATGTTTTGGTCATGTGCAGACTGTTCCCAGTTGTTGAATTCAATCTGGCATTAAACAATGTCTCATTTGCATGATTCCTTGCATGGTAGTTTTGGCCACCAATGGATCTGCTGACATCATCAAGATCGCCATATAACCCACCTTTTGGAAGGTGAACATCATTTGTTTGAAAAACATGTCCTCAGTATCATAGTTGGCATTGCTTGAGCATTACTATGATGATTTGAATTAGAAAGCTGCAGTACCTCTCTGTTGAGGACACTATGCTGCCAGTGGATCTCCAGATTCTTCAGTGCGTATGAAATTAAATGCATTACTGCTTCTGCTTCAACACATACTAGACTCAGTCTACTTGGTGGCATTCAACTTAGTATCCAGGCATTATAGAGTCTTAATGGTTTGGCAATTGTGAATTGGAATTTTTTTCAGGTTCTTGCCAGACAATTTTCAAATTCTGCAGTAGCAGTACCAATGGTAGCTGATATCTGCCCATCAAGCTTCATTTCACTTGACCATTATTCCCCATGTAGAAGAATTTGTCTACTACGGCTTTAAGTTCAATGGCGTTTATTTGGTTCTGCCTCCAACTGACCACCTTGAGCCATTGTCACTGTCTTTTGTCGGCTGAACATTAGCCTATGCCATATGAGAGATCAAAATTTTAAGTTGCACAAGACTAGATGTAAGTTCCGTGTCAGGAGGTGGTCATTTTCCCAGAGAATAGTGGATCTCTAGAACAGGCTGTCATCTTGTGTGATGGGTGGCGATTCTCTGAATTCCAGCAAGTGAACTGAGGAAGAGATCATATCTTTTATAAACAAAGGTTGGCACAGTGGGGAATTATCAGGGCCAGAGTGATGATCTCTTGTTTTGATTACCTAGATGGGTCAGAGAAGAATGATGCATGTTTTTTTGCCTTCCAAATTGGTCTGGATTTGTTTTCATGTATTTCTCTCTCAGATCAAACGATGAAGATTGCATATATTACACATAATGCACCACAATGCGTGGGATATGCTGGATGGACAAGAGACTCTTTACACATCCACCATTGTACATATGAATCATTAAACAAGGTGTAATTGTGTGGTCAATAGTCACAGTTTCTCTTTCCTGTGTCTCTCTTCCCCCCCCCCCCATCACGTGCATACTCCCTCAGAGAGTGTTCAGCATTTCTTTGCCTCCAATGCAGTGAGGATGTCGGACATGGGAGTGAATTGTTGTTCGGGCAGCCTGGTGGTGCAGTGGTTAGCACTGTTGTGTCACAGCTCCAGGGGCCCAATTTCAATTCCAGCCTTGGGTGACTGTGTGGAGTTTGCACTTTCTCCCCGTGTCTACGTGGTTTCTTCCGGGTGCTCTGCTTTCCTCCCAAAGTCCAAAGATGTGCAGGTTAGGTGGATTGGCCATGCTAAGTTGCCCCTTAGTATCAAAAAGTTAGGTGGGGTTACTGGGTTATGGAGATAAGGTGGGGAAATGGGCTTGAGTAGGGTGCTCTTTCTAAGGGTCGGTGCAGACTCGATTGGCTGAATGTCCTCCTTCTGCACTGTAAATTCTATGAAATGCAACTTTCTGAAATGTAATCAAAATTGTGGAAGTTATTGGGGGAGGAAATCATCAATTTTGGGATTTACACTTTGTAAAATCTGAATTAACCAGATTGTGCATAATTAATTTGGTTGGGAACTGGTAAGTGCGGATACTATGAGTTCTGTGTTGGACTCCTGTCAAAACAGGAAGTGCCCTGACCTCTCCTCTCTGCAGTACTTAAAAGAAAAAAATTGCCATGCCAACAGTGTACAATAGGTCAAAGTCTTATCTGTGGGAAAGTTAAACTCTGTGCGGCAACATGTAAAAAAAAAATAGAACCAATTGTAATGTTGAAAGTTAAGTTGGATACTCTGTTAGTTCCATGTAGTTTGATGAACCCAGAGGGATCAAAAGATGTTTCCATTCATTTTTGTGGGTGTCCAGGTGTGGAATGCAAAGAAAAGTGGTTGCTTTTAGCATAGCCAAATATGGAATGAAACTTCTCTTTATTTGTTCCTCTTTCCTATAGTAATGCATAGCACCAGAAGAAACCATTGTGGGCTAATTTTGTTAATGTACAGTTAGTCAAATAAAACTGTCCTGTCTCTCCAATTCCTTGATCATTTTCTCAATTCCTTGATCATTTTCTCTTGTCAAGTACACTCTTGCACTTGCTGGATCGGAAATCCATTTGGCCCCTCCGGATGAGAATGCCAACTGCTAGAAACCCTTGTGCGTTGGGTCTAGCCCATTGAGACAGTCCTAGTTCATTTCACATAGAGACCTGAAAGCCAGCAGACACAGGATATCTTTGTAAATGCACGCAGGATTCCTGGATGTCTTAGTGGTGAAAGGCCACTCAATTCTTTGTTGGAATATAATTTAATTAGTTAAAATAAACAGAATTGGCATTGGGTTCAAAGTGAGAAATTCCTTCATGTGATATCACTGTGGAATCCAAGTGTACCACTGCGTCCATGAGTATTTCTGCAACCTGCAGTATAATCACTGCTGGGTTAGATTTACCATCCTTTAAAACTTCCAGTATTTTATGCACATGATGATGTTTGACCTCTTTGTCCCAAAAGTTGGTGGGGAAATTGGTCACCCCTCCGATTGTGATCCTGTGACTCTGTTGAAAGTGAAAACATATCTGAGTTTTGGATCAGGTTCAGCACCAGTGGCCCATGTGGGTGGCACTGTAACACAGTGGTTAGCACCACTGCCTCACAGCTTCAGGGACCCTGGTTCCATTCCTGCCTTGGGTGACTGTGTGGAGTTTGCACTTACTCCCCGTGTCTGCGTTGGTTTCTTCTGGGTGCTCCGGTTTCCTCCTACAGTCCAAAACTCTGCAGGTTAGGTGAATTGGTCATGCTAAATTGCTCCTTAGTGTCCAAAAATGTTAGGGTGGGTTACTGGGATACGGTAGAGCGATGGGCTTAAGTAGGGTGCTCTTTCGAAGGGCTGGTGCAGTCTTGATGGGCCAAATGGCCCCCTTCTGGTATTGTAGATTCTATGAATAGCCTTCCCATGCTTAGTGAGTGGGCTCAGACCTGAAGAATTGACATGCAGGCTAGGTAAGGACCTCAGTAATGTGGGGGGGGGGGGGAAGAGAGAATGGAGGAGGAGAAAATGTGACCCATTCCCCTCTCCAATCTTGCACAAAGTACTAGTCCCCTCCTGTTTCAAGTATCATATCCCAAGAAGCCATTGGCAACCATGGACTTCCCATTTGTTTGCTGCGTGATTATGCTTGGCAAAGTAATGCAGTGGTTTGCCATTTCTTTCTGCAGTATGGCTGACCAGGAATCACTGCCTGCCATTTGATGAATTCAAAGGATTTACAGGTTGATACCCATTGTATCGCAAGACCTCTGCACAAAGTACTAAATTTTATAATGACATAACTCAGGCAGCACGGTGGAACAGTGGTTAGCCCTGCTGCCTCACAGTGCCGAGGTGCCAGGTTTGATCTCGGCCCTGGGTCACCGTCCGTGTGGAGTTTGCACATTCTCCCTGTGTTTGCGTGAGTCTCACCCCCACAACCCAAAGATGTTCAGGGTAGGTGGATTGGTCACACTAAATTGCCCCTTAATTGGAAAAAAAAATTAGGTATTCTAAATTTACAAAAACAAAATAAGAACATAACTGTGTGACATCATCCCATATTGGAGGGATCTAAATGTCCATGATGCAAGCGTACAACCTCATATATCATGTTTATAAATGCAGTATTTAAAAGATATGCATATAATTGCTATTAATGTTGCAGCTGTATAGTATTTTTCTACGGGACCTATTGGTGTTTGTGTAGCTTACACCTTTCTAAACGTTTTTAGTAGAGAGAGACAGCTTTGTCTCCGAGTTAAAATCTACAATGTTTCTATAAACTACAGGTTAATATGGATAAATATAACATGCTCATGGGATTCTACTCCGTACTAATTAAATTGATCACTTCCTGCCCTATCCTCATATCCCAATGATGCCCATAGTGTCAGAAATCTGCCATTGTCTTAAATAAACTCAATGATTGAACATTCAAAGCCCTCTGAGAACGAGTTTCTACGATTCAGAATGACCTGGGTGAGGATACCTTTCACTGTACCTTGGTACACATAACAACAAACAAATCCTAATCCAATCCAAACTCCATTAGAAATTGCCAATCCTTTATCCTGAGATTATGACAGCTGGTTCTGTATCGCTGTCTACGGCGCTGAGAACCTGGGTTCGATCCCGTCCCTGGGTCGCTGTTTGTGTGGAGTTTGCATATTCTCCCTGTGTCTGCGTGGGTTTCACCCCACAACCAAAAGATGTGCAGGTTAGCTGGATTGGCCACCCTAAATTGCCCCCTAATTAGCAAATTGCCCCTTAATTAGCAATAATTGGGTGCTGTAAATGTTTTGAAAATGACAGCTAGTTCTGGAATCTGCTGCCAGGGCAACAGCCTCTCAGCAATTGCTGTGTTAAACCCTCTTAAGACGATTCAATATGATCAACTCTTCTTCTAATCTTGAGAGACTATGGGCTCATCCTGTTCAGTCTCTCATAGGTTAATGCCCTCATCCCAGGGATCAATTTATTTGACTTTATCTTTCTGGAAAAATAGCACCATAATTTTCCATTGCAATATCTAGCTGTTCGATGAGTTTAGTGTCCTAACCTGAATTGCTCTTTGCGGTAGTCGAACAAAACTATTTTCTAATATCTTGTGCAGCTCCAAGATTTCCAGCATCGAAAGCTGTTCGTCCCACTGTGCTAATTCGTCAACTAGCGTTGTCTACTCCAAACCCTGTTTTATTCACAGGCAAAATACTGCGGATGCTGCCAGCCCTGCTGAGTTTTTCCAGCATTCTCTGCTCCTGTTTTGCTGTCCTTTTGCCCAGGAAAAAGAGGCTTGGACACTCGTGCTGAAACAACATTTCAGGCATTACTTGGCTCTGGAGAGTCTAGCTTTCTTTTTTGAATCTTAAATGGAAGGTCAGAAAATGCATGAGCCAACAGACAATCAGTTATATTACACCAAAATAAGATCAAAATCTTCTACAATACTCACCAGGGCTCCTTCACTTAAAACATCCAAGATAGAGTCTACATGAAATCTTTATCTTCCCTCACTGTACCACCACTTGTTGATTGTTGGGTTGCCAATCCTCCGGGATTGCCCTAGAGTCTGCAGGAAATGTAGACACATTTCCAGGTCATTGGTGCAAGCAACACCTTGTAGAAAAATCATAAGAGCATGAAAATGTTTTTGTTTTTAATTTTCTTCCATGCCTGGAGTAGTGTGTACAGTTTTGGCCGTCTTATTTGAGGAGGGATGTAGTTGCATTAGAGGCAGTTCAGTAGAGGAATCACTAGATTGATTCCAGAGGTAAGGTCTGTATTGTGAGCAGAGCAGTTTAGGCCTATACTCGCGGGTTTAGAAGAATGAGCGGAGATCTAATTGAGGTATATAAGAAGGTATTGACAAAGTAGATGTAGAGAGGATGCTTCCTTTTGTGAGGCAATCTAGGACGTGAGGTCATAGTTTTAGGATAAGGGGTAGCAGATTAGAAACAGAGGAGGAGAAATTACTCCTCTCAAAGGGTCATGAATCTGAGGAATTCAGTACCCCAGAGCACGGTAGATGCCAAGACATTAAGTAAATTTAAGGAGGAGGTAGACAGATTTATAATTAGTAATGGGTTGAAGGATGAAATGAAATGAAAATCGCTTATTGTCACGAGTAGACTGTGAAAAGCCCCTAGTCGCCACATTCTGGCGCCTGTCCGGGGAGGCTGGTACGGGAACCGAACCGTGCTGCTGGCCTGCTTGGCCTGCTTTAAAAGCCAGCGATTTAGCCTGGTGAGCTAAACCAGCCCCAGGATTATGCAGAATGGGCAGGAAAGTGGAGCTGAGGCTGAGAGGAGATCGGCCATGATCGTATTGAATGGTGAAGAAGGCTCAAGAGGCTGAATTGCCTACTCCTAGTTCTTATGTTCTTTTGTTAACTAATTCTCGGGGGAAAGTGTTTATCTGGCAGTTTCAGGGGATTGTCATAATATACACCAGTATATCATGGTGCAGACACACACACTGATGGACATACAGTAGGACCAATCAACGTGCATAACACCGCAGCCAATCACGAGTTAGAGCGCACTCACTATAAAGACAGAGGGCATCAGTTTTCCCGCTCATTTCGGGATCCAGCCTTTCAGAAGTACAAGAGCTTACAGCACAGATCCTCACCATGTGCTGAGTGATTAGACTGGTTAGGATAGGCACAGGTCTTTAGTTAATCTAACATCGTGTTAACCCACAGTAAGAGTATGTTCAACAGTTTATAGTTTAATAAAATAGTGTTGTACTATTTTAAGTGTTGGTGATCTGTATGTGTTCCACGGATCCAGAGCACCCAGCACATCAGGGGTGAAAAGGTTATTTATTTTCTGATTGGCCGTAGGAAGGTGAGGGGTGAAATGAGGGACAAGTTGGCCGACTAATGGTGGGAGTGTTTTTATTTATTAATTCCTGGGATGTGGGCGTTGCTAGTTGGGCCAGGATTTATTGCTTCTTCTTAATTGCCCTTGCACTGAGGGCATTTGAGACATTGCACAGGATCACATGTAGGCCAGACCAGTAAGGATGGCAGGTTTTCTTCCCCAAAAGGACATTCGTGAGCCAGATGAGTTTTTACTGCAATTGACAATGATTACTTTTTTAAAAATTTAGAGTACCCAATTATTTTTTTCCAATTAAGGGGCAATTTTAGTGTGGCCAATCCACCTACCATGCACACCTTTGAGTTATGGGGGCGAACCCCACGAAAACACTGGGAGAATGTACAAACTCCACATGGATAGTGACCCAGAGCCGGGATTGCTTGGCCCGCAGTGCCGTGAGGCAGCAATGCTAACCACTGCTAGATGACTAGCCCAGTGACAATGCCATTATGCCACTGCCACTCCTAAGTGTGAGGGGAGGACATTTTGAAACAGTAGACCATGTGATGAAACCTCTAATTTGAGAAGGGCATCTAATTTCTTCCCCTATCTTAATACTCAAGCAGTATTATCTAGCCCTCAGAGGAGTTCGCAACACGTGTTAATCCAGCTCCCTTTTTATTCTGTCAGTTGACCCCGGGTGAGGGTCTGGTCACTTCTCCAGGTGAGAAGGAGGAGGGGATTTATTTTCGTACCTCGCTTTGTGTCTGGCAAATCTGGATCCTAGGCATTGATTTCTCTTCAGTGAAGGAAAACTACATTTTTGCCATTTGTATAATGCAAGAAAAGAAAATATTAATTAGATAAATGTTTGAAGAAGAATAAATTGCACGGTTCTAGGAAAGGCATGGGTGAGTGGGACTAACTGGATTTGCTCTTCTAAAGAACCAGTGCTGACTCAATGCACTAAATGGGGACCTTCTGTTTTGCACTATTCTTCTGATTCTAGTTGTACACTTTACACACAAACATTAAACCATAAAACAAGAGTAACAGAAGGAAGTCTCCTCCAGTACTATACTAGGTTATTGCTTTACTCAGTATGGCACCATAAATCTTCACCCCCATTGTGCTTCACTGTTCAAAATACAGTATATTTGTGGTAATTGAACATATGTACATACAAATTTTGAAAGATTCTTTGTATTCCAATTAAGGTGTAATTTAGCGTGGTCAATCCACCTACCCCGCCATCTTTTGGGGTTGTGAGGGTAAGACCAATGCAGACATGGGGAGAATGTGCAAATTCCACACGGACAGTGACTCTGGGTCAGGATCGAACCCATGACCTTGGCACCGTGTGGCAGCAGTGCTAACCACTGCACCACTGTGCCGACCCGCACAAATGAATTATGAGCAGGAGTAGGGCATTTGGCACTTTGAGCCTACTCTGCCATTCAATTAAATCATGGCTGATCTGTTTGTAACCTCAACTCCACATTCCCGCCTGCCCCCAATAACCTTGGTTGTCAAGAATCTATCTACCTCTTACCTTAAAAATTTTCAACGACTCTGCTTCTACTGCCTTTTGAGGAAGAGAGTTCCAAAGACTCATGATTTCTGAGGGGAAAAACAATTCTCATGTGTCCTAAATGAGTGATGGGACTTCTAGTACTCGGTTCTCCCACAAGAGGAAACACCCTCACCACACCAACCCTTTCAAGACCCGTCCATCCTTTCCATTTTATGATTTACAGCTATTTGAGGTGTTGCTCAAGTCCTTGATGGTGAAGACCGATGCAAAATCCCTGTTCAATTAATCTGCCATTTCTTTATTTTCCATTGTTAGGTCTTTAGATTCACTTTCTACCGTTCCAATGCTCGCTCTGTCAATTCTTTTCTTATTTTTTAAAATACATTTTGAGTACCCAATTCTGTATTTTCCAATTAAGGGGCAATTTAGCATGGCCAATCCACCGACCCTGCATATCTTTGGGTTGTGGGGGTGAGATCCATGCAGACACGGGGAGAATATGCAAACTCCACATGGACAGTGACCCGGGGCCAGGATCGAACATGGGTCATCGGCGCCTTGAGCCAGCGTGCCGCCCAATTCTTTTTTTATTTAAATATTGGGATATTCCATCCACCACAACGCTATTTATTTCTATTTGCGCTGTTAGTTCCATTTCGACTACTCGTCTATCATATTGAGCATTTTGTTAGACCTTCAATTGTTTTTGCAACAGCCTTGGCTTACTCTTAGACTTGTACTCTGTCCAATCCTGGTGTTCCGATAGCCATTACAGAAACATCGCTGCAAGATGACATTGATTTGGACCTGAATGTTGAAGGTTCACGACATTTCGGAAGGACAGAAGGCTAGAAAAGGGTGGAGGGATGTCTCTGTTAATTAATGATGGAATTAGCATAATAGAGAGGGTGACCTCATTTCATGAAACCAGGATGCAGTTTGGTAGAGATGAGAAACAATATAGGCAAAAAGTCACTTGTGGGAGTGATGTGGCAGCCCCTAATAATTTATCATTTCCCATATTAATACCTTACTTGCCTTGTCTCTTCTCTCTGATTTGCCCTATGTCAGATTTTATCCATTGCCTTCCACTAATTAGTTTAAAGCCCTCTCTACTTCCCTAGTTATGTGGCTCGCTAGAACACTGGTCCCAGCATGGTTCAAGCATGCACTCAACAGTACAGCCGGCACATTCCCCAGTACAGGTGCCAGATGTTTGCGCACCAGCCTTTGAGCCATGATTTCATCACTCTCAAATTTTTGGACCCTGCCCAATTTGCATGTTGCTCAGTTAGGGATTTTTACCTTTGAATTTCTGCTTTTTTACTTTGGGCCTAGCTCCTCGTACTTTCTATGCAGAACCCTTTTTGTTCTATGTATGCCATTGGTACCTATATGGACCAAGAGAACTGGATTCTTCTCCCCCATCCCGGGCCCCCATCCCATTGCAAGTTCCTCTGAGCGGATGCTCCGAACCCTGGCACTGGGCAGGCAACGCAGACCAAAACGAAGACGGGGAAGTGCACACCTTCACGCAGATCTTATCTGGTTCAACCAGTCACTGCAATTTAAAAGATTTGGAATACAGTGGAATTGATTCCTAGCCTGGCAATGAAAGATGGGTTTGCATTTATATAATGGTCCAAACGAACAAAAATACATTATTTGTAATGTGGTATTAGGAATCTGGACCAGACCTCAACATCTGTTAGGATACCGTACAAGAACACAAACAATTAAAAAAACATTTTTAAACTGTGAGGAAAGGATACTTCAGCCCAGGAATGATGACTCTGACCAGTAGGTATCTTTTACGTTAAAGCAAACTTTAATTTAAACATAGAATTAACAGAAAATAACATTACAATTTTCAGTTAAATGGGTCTTAAGCACAAGGAAAACCTTGAGCTTACTACCTGTACCCGCTCCAATTAAGCAACCGAAATAAAGATAACATACAGATTACTTAGTTGCGTGGAGACTTTTGGAGAAAGTGACCCTTTCAGAACCAGAACCAGTACACTTCTCCTCTATCTAGTACCATTTGGCAAAATTGCTGTTCAACTTAAAATCCTCCTTCTTGTCAGACTCAAATCCTATGGCAAACTGCAAAACTACTGACAGACCTGGTTCCCTCCCATTAATTGTACAATCTGTATCCCACTAAAATGTCACATGATCTGCTTACCTAGGACTAAATACAACCCCTCATAAATTATCTAAACTCCAGGGAATCACCAGCAATCATAGAATCCCCACAATGCAGAAGGAGAAGGAGTCCATTCGTCCAGAGTCTGCACCGACTCTTCGATTGTACTCTCTACCCATGTCTAGCCTGCTCTATCCCCATAACCCCATAATCTAACCTGCACATCCCTGCACACTGCTTTATCCCTATAACCCCATAACCTAACCTGCACATCCCTGAGCACTGCTTTATCCCCATAACCTAATTTGCACATCCCTGAACACTGCTTTATCCCCATAACCTAACCTGCACATCCCTGAACACTGCTTTATCCCCATAACCTAACCTGCACATCCCTGAACACTGCTTTATCCCCATAACCTAACCTGCACATCCCTGAACATTGCTTTATCCCTATAACCCCATAACCTAACCTGCACATCCCTGCACACTGCTTTATCCCCATAACCTAACCTGCACATCCCTGAACACTGCTTTATCCCTATAACCCCATAACCTAACCTGCACATCCCTGAACACTGCTTTATCCCCATAACCTAACCTGCACATCCCTGAACACTGCTTTATCCCCATAACCCCATAACCTAACCTGCACATCCCTGAACACTGCTTTATCCCCATAACCTAACCTGCACATCCCTGAACACTGCTTTATCCCCATAACCCCATAACCTAACCTGCACATCACTGAACACTGCTTTAACCCTATAACCCCCTAACCTAACCTAACCTGCACATCCCTGAACACTGCTTTAACCCGATAACCCCCTAACCTAACCTGCACATCCCTGAGCACTGCTTTATCCCCATAACCTAACCTGCATATCCCTGAACACTGCTTTATCCCTATAACCCCATAACCTAACCTGCACATCCCTGAACACTGCTTTATCCCCATAACCTATCCTGCACATCCCTGGGCTCTAAGGGGAAATTTAGCATTGCCAATCCACTAAACTGCACATCTTTGGATTGTGGGATGAAACCAGAGCATTCAGAGGAAACCCACGCAGACAAGGGGAGACCGTACCAACTCCACACTGACAGTGACCCAAGGCTGGAATTGAGCCCGTGTCCTATGCGCTGTGAGGCAGCAGTGCTCACCACTGTGAAACCTTGCTGCCCTAACAATATTCATTAACCCTCTATATATGTAAAAAAAAGTAAATGGTTAGAATCAATCAAGACCTCACCTTTTACGACTTAATTATAGTTTTAGACACACAGGCTGGGTACCTTAACCTAGGCTCTACTAATATTACAATAGCAAGTTAGCGCTGCTGCCTCACGGTGCTGAGGACCTGGGTTCCATCCTGGCTCCGGGTCACTGTCTGTGTGGAGTTTCCTCATTCTCCCCGTGTTTGTGTGGGATTCACCCCCATAACCCAAAGATGTGCAGGGTAGGTGGATTGGCCATGCTAAATTGCCCCTTAATTGGAATATTAAAAAATGGGTACTCTAAATTTGTATTAAAAAATTACTGCAATAAATATGTACTGTAACCCAGGCTTTTAATAACATTACTGCCACAAATATATCTAACAGTTACTGCAATCCAGTGTCACTGTTGTCAATGTAGGAAACACAGCAGCCATATTGTTCTCAGCAAGTTCCCACAAATGGAAATGTGATAACGATCAGATTGTCTATTTATTTTGATGCATTGGTTAGAATCGTAGCTAGGACATCCGGAATGCACCCCCTTTTCTTAAGAATAGTACAGTGGGATCTTTTATGTCCACCTGAAAGGACAGATGGGGCTTTAGTTTAATGTTCTGTCTGAAACATGGCATTCGGCTGTAACTGTTGGTTATTGCATTCATTGGAGGGGAAAATGATCATGATACTGCCTATCTAGCCGAACTGGAAGTTTTCTCAAGTAAAGTGCTGGAGGTGTTTGCATATCGTATCCCAGGAGATAAACATGGCCCTAGGAGAGAGGCGGGAAGAAAAAAAAGGTTGAATAAAAAGGTAGAAATATATAATTAAATCAAAACTAGGCCGTAACTTCAATGAACGTTTTATTTGTGTCTCAAAGGGAAGGGTCACTACTTAAGTATTAATCAAGTGCTTCCAGTACTGAATGGTGCCAGAGTACAAATATAGAAGCAATCTCTGATCCCTGTCTCTTCACAGACACCTACTAAATTCACACTTGGAAATGCTTCCGAAAATCTGCATGGTGTTCCAAATATTCAAGCATCACTTCACCATTTACTCAGAATTTACATTCCTGGCAAAAAAAGGATTAATTTTTATGCATTGCCTTTGAGCAGTGAGTGTTAATCATTCAAAGCAACTGCACTATTATTTTTGATCTTTTTAGTGTTAGTGCTGCCTAAGTCTTTGGGAAAGGACACTCCATAACAACTGATCTGATAATGCTACATTTTCCACTCTTAATTTCATTTGAATCAGTTATCCAGTTAGTGTCTGCCGGTCAGGATGTTATTTTAACATGCCTGATTCTGGCCTCTGAAATAAACACAGTATACTCCAGATGCTGGAAGTCTGAAATTAAAACAGGAGGTGCTGTAAATATTCAGCAGGTCAGGTACCATAAGAGTCATACTTGGGCGGCACAGTGGTGCAGTGGTTAGCACTGCCTCTTCATAGCACCAGGGACCCGGGTTCGGTTCTGACCTCAGGTGACTGAGTGGAGTTTGAACTTTCTCCCCGTGTCTGCATGGGTTTCCTCTGGGTGCTCCGGTTCCCTCCCACAGTCCAAAGATGTGCAGGTTAGGTGGATTGGTCATGCTAAAATACCCCTAGGGGGGGTTACAGGGATAGGACAATGGATTGGGCCAAGGGGGGTGCTCTTTAAGAGGGTCGTTGCAGATTCGATGGGCCGAAGGGTCTCCTTCTGCACTGTAGGGATTCTATGATTATATTCTATGACTCGAAAAGTGAACTCTATCTCCACGGACGTTGCCAAACTGCTGAGTATTTCCAGCACTTTTTAATTTTCATTTCTGATTCCAGCTCAGTTGATGTTAGTCTTCAGTAAATGTCACTGGCTCCCCACCGGAGTCCAGGCCAGTTTTTCCACCCAGTGTACAGGAGCTAATGTTAACACTTCAGCTGCTGGCTTGTTCATTATTTACCAGGAACTTGTGGGTCTGAGGGAGTGGCATTTGAAAGGTCAACATTGTTATAATTTCCAAAATGCACAGCGTCAGGGCTGCAAGACCATTGTAACCAGGCCCATAGATAAGTGAAACATTTGTTTGTTAACTGCATACTGAGTGCTCTGCGTACATGAGTAAGTCAACCAGTCAATAAAAACCATTTCAGCCAACTCCTGGCTTAAGGCATGATCCTGAGTTTGTTGTTGCTAATTACTGGAAGCTTGTCACATGACTTGCTGCCTGCCAATGCAGAAAAAAAGCCTGTGCAGTTTTATTACCATTTCCCAACTTTCATCGCAGGGAAATGTTAACTTTTTTGAACGAAACACTCCGAATTGAAAGGATTGGGCTGTAGAGGTAACTGGAGGCACATGGGCCATGAAACAACATGGAATGTTAGTATACAGACATTGTAAGGCTATCATTCAGTTGTCTTTCTTTTGGGGGGGGTGGGGGTGCGATTGACCGTGCGATTGGGACCGTGCTGTTCGCCACACTCAATGTGACGGAGGACTCGGTTCCAGACGGCGACTGCCCGGAGGAGGACGGCTGCTTGGTGGGGGGGGGGGCACGGGGGATGGGCCCATCTGCAGGGAGATGGTGGACTCCCTCGTGGCCGACACCGAGTCACCCCTCATCCCCCGAGGGGAACTCTGGGATTTTTTTGCGTGCAAACCACGGTTGCCGAAATTGAGTGCAGCTAGCCCTCGACCGGAGGTCAGACTTGGTGCTGCTCATCTGGTCTTCCCGCACCTACGTTAAAGAGGCGGGAGATGCGGATGCTTCTGAGCAGCGCTGGCAGAAATCGTTCCTGTCCGGACTCCTGAGGGAACAGAGGGGCCTGGGCTCCTCTGCCCCTTCCGAGCACTGTAAAGCTGAATGCTGACATGGAGGTGACCATGGCCAGCCTCTACGTTAACGGCAGCAGGGACGTGCTCCGCAGGTTCCAGAACTTATCGGTCCTCTGTGACGGGACGTATGCGGCGTGCTTCCTGCAAAAAACCCACACTGCTCCGGGAGACAAAGCCACATGGCTCTTGGAGTGGCGAGGGGGGTGGGTCTACTTGAGTCGCCTCACCTCATGTTTAGGCGGGGTGGCTATCTTGTTGGCCCCACATTTTCAGCCGGAGATCTTGGGGGTCAAGGAACCAGTGGCAGGTTGGTTGCTACACTTGATGGTCCGCAAGGGGGTCGTGGTACTTCAATTTGTGAATGTCTAGCTCCCAGGCTGGCCAGCAGCAGACGGCTTTCTTCGAACAAGTGCCACTCATTTTGGCACCATCGCCGCGGGCGAGTGCATCGTCCTGGGGGGGAGGGGGGGGGGGGAGAGGAATTTTAATTGCATCCTCGGGCCAAAGGACCGCCTTGGTACCCAGTGCAGCTCTCATGCGGTGGTGAAGTTAAGGAACCTGGTCGGGTTCTTTGATTTGGTGGATGTCTGGCGGACTCTCCATCCTGACTCCAGCGTCTTCACCTTTGTGAGGCCTGGGGTTGGAGCTTCCAGAATTAACTGCTTCTTCATTTCAAGGGCTTACCTGCCCCATGTCCCAATAGCCTCTGTGCAGCAGGTGCCGTGCTCAGACAACTGTCTCGAGTGGGCGGAGCTCGCCTTGTATCGAGCTCAGTCAGGGTCCACGTACTGGCATTTTAACAACCTGCTGCTGGAGAATGAGAGGTTTCTGGGCTCGATTTGGCACTTCTGGACCAGCTGGAGAAGGAAGCGGGGAGGCTTCCTCTCCTTGAGGCTATGGTGGGACGTGGGTAAGACTCATGTGCCTACCTTCTGTCAGGAGTATGCGAGGAGGTCGACAAAGAGGTGGAAATCCAGGGTCGAGGAGTTGGAAAGGAGTTGCTCGACCTGGAGTCAAGTCTCGGTCAGCCTGATTAGAACCCGGCCCTGCGGCTGGTGTACAGAGTGAAGAAGGGTGCGCTAAGGAACCTACAACTTGGGGCGAGGTCACGGATCCAGATCCTTACGGACATGGAATGCAGCTCCCTCTTCCTCTACTCTCTGGAAAAAAGGTGCGGGGACCGTCAGCAGCTCCTTACACTGCTGGCCGACGACGGGTCCCTCGTCTTGGATCCGGAGGAGGTCCAGGCCAAATACCAAGCTTCCACAGTGTTGCCTTCTCTCCGCATCCGTCCAGCGAGGATGCTTGAGTTAAAATGCCAGTACGTGGACCGTGACTGAGCGCGGCACAGGGCGAGGAGGACGCCGGTAGGCTTGATACCCCTGTAAGCTTGGCGGAGCTGACAGGCGCCCTCGACAGCCTGTCTAGGGGCAAAACCCCAGGCTGGACTGGCTGACTATGGAGTTCTTCAGGGCATTCTGGGACGTACTGGGGAGCGACTATGCAGGGGTCCTGGGGGAAAGGGGAAAGTAGAGATGCTCCTCTCATGGTGCAGAGACACCATTATCTTGCTGCCAAAGAGGGGGGATCTCCACCATCTTAAAAACTGGTATACGGTCTCTCTCCTCAGCTCGGATTTCAGGAGTTTCACCAAGGCATGTGTTTGTGCCTTGGCACCGTGCTGGACCGCATGATCCACCCTGACCTATCCTACACAGTCCTGGGGCCACACAATCCACGACAACATCCATCTGATCCGGGACCTGGTCCATCGTTCCCAGAGGGCTGATATGTTGAGCGCCTTCCTGTCCCTTGACCTGGAGAAGGTATTCGACAGGGTAGATCACAAATATTTATTTGGGACTCTGCAAGCATTTGGGTTCGGGATGCAATTTGCCGTCCGGATCCGACTTCTGTTCACTGCCACAGAGTGTCTTGTTAAAGTTAACGGGTCTCTGACGGCGCCCCTTCGCTTTGAGAGAGTGCTTCAGGGCTGCCCTTTGTCTGGCCAACTTTATTCTATTTGCGTGGAGCCTTTCCTGCGCCTCCTGTGGAGGAGGCTGTCGGGACTGCTTCTGCGCCAGCCGGGCATTGGGGTGCTCCTTTCGGCTTATGTTGATGACGTGCTCCTCATGTTCACCAACCCTGCTGACCTGCGGAGGGTGCGAGAGTGCCAGGCCGTGTACTCCCAACACTTCCTCTGCCAGGATCAACTGGCCCAAATTTTCTGGACTCCTGATGGGCAGACGGACCCCCTACCAGAGGGGCTCAGGCCTTTTACCTGGAGCAGGACCAGCCTCCTCTACTTGGAAGTCCATCTTTACCCGGTTGAGGAATCCTGGCCGGCTAACTGGCAGGAGCTGGAGACCAAGGTCACCGCTCGCTTGAGACGCTGGACAGGACTGCTCCGAGTGCTGTCTTACAGGGGTTGAGTACTCATCATAAACCAGCTGATAGTCTCCATGTTGTGGTAACGGCTGGTCACTTTGACCCCTTCCTCTGACTTGCTCACAACGATCCAGAGAATGCTTGTAGAGTTCTTCTGGGACAAGAGACTGCACTGGATCGCTGCTGAGGTTCTGAGTCTCCCGCTTAGGGAGGGCGGTCAGGCACTGGTGTGCCTTCGCACCCAGGTGGTGACCTTCTGCCTTCAGACCCTGCAGCGATACCTTTTACATTGAGCCCCCTCCACGATGGTGTGCTCTGGCGATGCATTTCTTCCGCCAGGTGCACGGCCTGAATTATGACGTGCAGCTCCTGTTCATAGATATGCAGAGACTTTCTTACCCTCTGCAGGCGCTGCTCGTCTTTTACCAGGACCGGCTCAAAAATCTGCCTTGCGCCGCAGCACCCCCACCCCCGTCAGGAGTCGTGGCTGTCATCAGGGAGCCGCTGCTCAGGAATCTGCACCATTTTGAGTGGCTGGCAGAGGAGCGAGCTATGGCTGCCGGGGTGACCAGGATCGGGGACATGCTGGGTGCCGGAGGAGTGGGCTAGATGACACCCTGGAGTTAGCACAATGTGCTGCACCGGACGTCCGGCTCGCAGCCAATGCCATCTGAGAACTCAAAACGGTCGTGCTCAGACCCGATGCCACTCGTGGTTTGGAGGAAGCACAGGTGTGCGGCGGTATCCCGTCTGGGTGAACCCTTTCCCGGACGGAATTTCACATTGGCCCTTGGCCCCGAATCCTCCCTCGGGGGCTGGTGCCCCACATTCCTAGCCGCCTCACGGAAATACCCTCCAAGCCTTTTCGCACTGCACGGAATGGTTTCCTGTATGCGCTGCTGCTGCACACTCTTCACCTCCTTCCCCTCGCCCGTCGTCCGAACACTCCATGGCGTTCCTTGTTGCCGTCTGGCGCCAGAGGTCCCCACTGGAGGTCCCTCTATGGAGGAAACCTCCCCCTCAATCTTGGAGACCTGGGGTGGAGGGTGTTGCATGCAGCAGTGCCGTAAAGTCACTGATTGCACAGGTTCACGGACTCTCAAGAAGCCTGCCATTTTTGCGGCCTTATGGAGACCGTGGACCATGTTGATGTCACATGTTTTAGGCTGCACTCCCTTTTAGTTTTCTAGCCAATCTTTTGCTGGAGTTTTGTTTGCACTTCAGTCCCATGCTCCTGATCTCCGGGCACCCAGTGCGGAGAGGGGTGGGGAAGGCGGAGGACCTCCTTGTGAAACTGCTCCTGGGCCTGGCGAAGGGTGCCATTTATAGGTCCAGGCAGCGGGCGACCGAGGGGGCCATCCAGCCAGACTGTCTGCCCCTCATCCGCGACTTCATTTGCGGCTGTGTGTCCCTGGAAAGGGAGCATGCAGTGTCCATGGGCACTATCGAAGCCTTCCGTGCCTGGTGGGCGCCGCAGGTGCTGGGATGCTTTATTGACACCTTTAACTGCACTTATTTGATGTTTTAAAGTTTCCGTTGATCTTTGTTATGTTTGGGCAGTGTCCCTAACCGGAGCGGCCTTTGTTTTGCTTTGTCCCTCAGTTTGTTTTCCTTTCTTTTGTTTTGTTGGTGGACCTCAAAAGAGTGGCCAATCAACCTACCCTGCACAACTTTTGGATTGTGGGGGCAAAATCCATGCAAGCACGGGGAGAATGAGCAAACACCACACGCAGTGACCCTGAGCCGGGATCGAACCAGGGACCACAGCTCTGTGAGGCAGCAGTGCGAACCACTGCACCACCGTGCTGCCCCATTTTGTCTACTTGTTTAATAGCTTCTTAACTGTTGTGTACATGCTGATTGCAGAACTTAACTCCAAGGCCATCAAAATTATAGAAAAGGGCTGATGACAGTGAAGAAACATTTACTTTTTCATATTTGTTTTAGTTTTTCCAATTAATGGGCAATTTAGCATGGCCAATCCACCTTTCTTGCACATCTTTGTGGGGGTGAGACCTATTCAGACACTGGGAGGATGTGCAAACTCCACACGGACTGTGACCCGGGGCGGGATTGAACCCAGGTCCTCGGCGCCGTGAGACAGCAGTACGAAGAAACATTTATTATACGACTTTATTTAATGTGACAGAGAATTTCAAAATAGTGTTAAATTGTGTCATGTGAGAGTACCTTTAAGAAATGGGCTTTTATCAAATAGCTGTAATGGATGTACCTTTTAAGAAATGGGTGTTTACCAGAGCAATATGGTGGTGCAGTGGATAGCATTGCTGCCTCATGGTGCCGAGATCCCAGGTTTGATCCCGGCTCTGGGTCATTGTGTGGAGTTTGCATATTCTCCCCGTGTTTGCGTGGGTTTCTCTTCCCCCCCCCCCCCCCCCACCCAAAGATGTGTAGGGTAGGTGGATTGGCCATGCTAAATTGCCCCTTAATTGGTAAAAAATGAATTGGGTACTCTAAAATTTATTTTTAAAAATAAATGGGTGTTTATCAAATAGCTGCAGTAATGTCAGAGTGTGGGTGGAGCTGGGCTGTCTGTCTCCTTTTACTTTTGTTTTTGAGCTGGCAGCTAAGTGTGTGTTTAGTTTAGTTTAGTTTAGTTTTCAGAGTTGGAGCTGCATCCAGCCAAACAAAGTGTAATTTTGACCTCTCTGCATGAAAAGAATGTCTTCAGATCACTTGCTAATTTAGAAGTGATAACTGCTCTCAGTAAATAATTTAAACCTGATGTCTTTGTTAAAGAAGGTATTTATCTTATGGATGTTGCTAGGAAAGATTCAGGGTTACGTATAGAGTACTGTATTATTTGGGGGGAGTATTTGAGTTGATAGTTGCTCAGATGTTTACTGTGTGTTTATAACATGTTAACTGGATTAATATAATAAACATTATCTGGTTTTAAAAGTACTTTCGATCTCTGTTGCATCAGACCTGTAGAATGGGCCCCTGTGCTCCCCATAATCAAAATCTATTATAAGTGGTGGGTCATTTTGGGGTTCTCTAAACCCTGGCCCGTAATAATTGTTTGGGGAAGAATATTATTAGCAGCAAACATATTGTTTTTTTGCCATGCACATTAACGGTGAACTCAATTGTTGTGAGAAAGCAATGTAACTAATCTTTGATTAATTGGGGGCATAAATGTTTGATTGATCATAGTGCACACTGTTATATCTGCTTCAAAGTGGAATCCTTGTACCTTTTTAGTTCCGTGTAAATGTCCATGCAAGGTGACCACTGTCTCAGACCTCATCAGCAAATGTGTAGACAACTGCATGCCAAAGAAAGTAGTACGTACATTCCCCAACTGTAAACCATTGCTGAATCGGGAGATTGATGCCCTACTGAAGATTGAAAGCCAGGTCTGAGGCCTACAAGTCAGGCGACCCTGACCCGTACAAGAAACCGAAGGAACGAACTCCGCAAAATCATCAGGGATTCCAAAAGACAATTGCAAACCAAGCTGGAGTCACAAGACTAGCGTTACAGGCTCCCGTCGGTTGTGGCAAGGCTTAAACAACATGCTTAAACAACATAACAGGCTACAAAGTGAAGGCGAGCAGAATCGCCGGCAGCAGCGCAGCCCTCCCTGGTGAACTCAACGCATTCTATGCTCTGTTCGGACAGGAAACCATCAAACCATTGTCGACTGCCCCAGCAGCCCCAGACATGCCCACATCCACCATCACAGCTTCCAAAGTCAGAGCGGCCTCCTTGAAAGTAAACCCTCGGAAGGCGATGGTCCCGGATGGGTCCCTGGCCATGCACTCAGAGCCTGCGTGGACCAACTGGCAGATATGTTCACGGACATCTTCAACTTCTCCCTTCTCCGTTCCGAGGTCCCCACCTGCTTCAAGACCACCACCATACCGGTGCCAAAGATAACCAGGCAACGTGCCTCAATGACTATCATCCAGTGGCCCTGACACGATCATAATAAAGTGCTTTGAGAGGTTAGTTATGAGACATATCAACTCCAGACTCCCAGAACTCTTTGATCCACTGCAATTTGCAAACCACCACAACCGGTCCACAGCTGGCGCTATCTCCCTGCCCCTACACTCATCCCTGGAGCATCTCGACAACAAGGACTCCTACATCAGACTCCTATTTATTGACTACAACTCTGCCTTCGACACCATAATCCCAGCCAAACTTGTAATGAGCTCCAAAACCTAGGACTTGGTTCCTCACTTGCAACTGGATCCTCGATTTCCTGATCCATAGACCACAATTAGTAGCACAGTGGTTAGCATAGTTGCTTCACAGCGCCAGGGTCCCAGGTTTGATTTCTGGCTGGGTCACTGTCTGTGCGGAGTTTGCATGTCCTTACCGTGTCTGCGTGGGTTTCCTCCGGGTGCTCTAGTTTCCTCCGACAGTCCAATGATATACAGGTTAGGTGGATTGGCCATGCTAAATGGCCCTTAAGTGTCCAAAAAGGTTAGGTGGGGCTACTGGGTTACAGGGATAGGGTGCAGGCATGGGCTTAAATCGGGTGCTCTTTCCAAGGGCCTGTGCAGACTCGATGCGCCAAATGGCCTCCTTCTGCACCTTAAATTCTATGATCTATGAATTAGTAACAATAAACACCAACACCTCCACGATAGCCCTCAATACTGGGGCCCCACACAGCTGCGTACCTAGCCCCTAACTATACTCCCTGTACGCACACGACTGCTGCCAAAATTTGGCTCCAACTCTATCTACAAGTTTGTTGACGACACAACCACAGTGGGTTGAATCTCGAACAACGATGAGTCAGAATATAGGAGGGGGATGGAGAACCTAGTGGAGTGGTGTAACAACAACAATATCTCCTTCAATGTTGCAAAACTAAAGAGCTGGCCATTGATTTCAGGAAGCAAAGCTGTACACACCCCTGTCTGCATCAACGGGGCCGAGGTGGAGATGGTTGACAGCTTCAAAATCCTACATGTGCACATCACCAACAATCTGTCCTGGTCCACCCACGTCGATGCTATGACCAAGAAAGCTCAACAGTGCCTATAGTTCTTCAGAAAACTAAGGAAAATCGGCATATCCACATTGACTTCTTACCAACGTTTATAGGTTCACCATAGAAAGCATCCTATCTGGCTGCATCATAGCCTGGAATGTCAACTGCTCGGCCCAAGACCGCAAGAAACTTCAGAGAGTCGTGAACACTACCCAGTTCATCACACAAACCCGCCTCCCATCCATTGACTCTGTCTACACCTCCCGCTGCCTTGGGAAAGTGGGCAACATAATCAAAGACCCCTCACCCAGCTTACTCACACGTCCAACTTCTTCCATCAGGCAGGAGATACAAAAATCTGAGAACAGGCACTAACAGATTCAGAAACACTTCTTCCCCGCTTTTACCAGACATTCATGGACTGGTGGACTTATGGATTGATCTGATCACTTCTCAAATCATAGGATGCACGGTAGCACAGTGGTTAGCACTGTTGCTTCACAGCTCCAAGGTCCCAGGTTCAATTCCTGGCTTGCGTGACTGTCTATCTGGAGTCTGCACATTCTCGCTGTGTTTGTGTGGCTTTCCTCCGGGTGCTCCGGTTTCCTCCCACAGTCCAAAGATGTTCAGGTTAGGTTGTTTGGCCATGCTCAATTGGCCTTAGTGTCCCAAAACATTAGGTGCGGTTATGGGGGTAAGGTGGCGATGTGGACTAAAGTAAGGTGCTCTTTCCAAGGGCCGGTGTAGACTCGATGGGCCAAATGGCCTCCTTCTGCACTGTAACTTTGATGATTCTATGGTTTTCTACTGAGTAGTACTACACTCCTGTATGCTTCACCCAATGCCTGTGTCTATGTATTTACATTGTGTATTTTATGTTTGTATTATGTATTTTCTTTTCATGTACGGAATGATCTGTTTGAGCTGCAGCCAGAACAACACTTCGCTATCCTTGGTACATGTGACAAACAATCCAATGAATGTAAGGTAGTCACCAATACATTCAATAGAGAATTCAGGAAAAACTTGTTTACCAAGGAACTGGTTAGAAAATGGAACTTGCTGCCACAGGGAATGGTTGAGGCAAAAGGATAGAAGGATTATGTTGGTAGGGTTCGATGCAGTAGGATTGAAGGAGGCTTGTGTAGTGCATAACCATCAGCATGGACCAATTGGGTTCATTGGCCTGTTCCTTTGCAGTTATGCTGTGTAATTCATCTCCTCGACATCAGGAAAAAGCCACGGCCAAATTTCCATAGTTGCACAGTGACGCCAGCAGTTAAACATTCTTGAATGCATGCTGAAGTGCCGTTAGATGGGTGGGGAGAGGACAAAGAATCCGGATTATATAACGAGAACTGCTTCGGATAATAATAACTCTGATATGAAGGTGGTAAAAAAGCATTGAGCAACATTAAAAGCTCAAGTGAAAATTTGCATACAACCTATTGGTGCCAGTCTCACATACTGCTGATCTCAGTGAATAGACAATTGTTCTTTGGACTGACCTGGAGTGAGTTATAAAAAAAAAAATCAAGACATTTTGAATTACTGATTTAGATTTTGTATAATGTAACTATGGGTTAGCTGCTCTCACCTGCCCATTAATTGGAAAAAAATTAATTGGGTACTCTAAATTTAAAAAAAAATTGAACTGGGATTCCTGATGCTCAAGGAAATTACGATGCCGGCATTGGACTGGGGTGAGCACAGCAAGAAGTCTTACAACACCAGGTTAAAGTCCAACAGGTTTGTTTCAAACACTAGCTTTCGGAGCACTGCTCCTTCCTCAGGTGAGGAAGGAGCTGTGCTCCGAAAGCTCCTGATTCGAAACAAACCTGTTGGACTTTAACCTGGTGTTGTGATACTTCTTACTGTGCAAGAAAATTACAGCAGAGTATCTGACCTATGTGTTGTCATAGTTTTCAAAGATCTTCAATCTCTCAAGTGATGTCTCAACTCCTTGTAAAGTGTTTTGTGTTCTGATAGTCCTTCATGTGGGGGGAAACAACTCTAACAATTCCTGTTCACGGTTATAATTTTTTAAAAATTTAGAGTCCCCAATTATATTTTTTCTAATTAAGGGCAGTTTCGCGTGGCCAATCCACCTAACCTGCACATCTTTGTGTTGTGGAGGTGAAACCCACGCAGACACGGGGAGAATGTCCAAACTCCACACGGACAGTGACCCAGGGCCGGGATTCAAACCTGGATCCTCAGCGCCATAGTCCCAGAGCTAACCACTATGCCACATGTCGTCCATGTTCACCATTATAATGATAATTGTGTCTGTGCTTGCTTAAATAATTTTGCCAAACAATTTGCCCTTTTTAAAATCTTCTGTAATTTTGAAAATGCCCTTTACGTTCACAGAATATTTTACTGAGCCAACACTTCTCATTGTTATTTTTGACAAGTAACCTTTGGAGAAGATGCCTGAAGTTTACGAGGGTAAAATCAGTCTCTGCTTTAATTCTCTTCCCTCACTCTCTACTCTTTTCCCCTATCATCCACCAGGTATTGAATAGGCTTCCAGCAGCTCTCCAAGCAGCTATATAAATTATTATTTATATCGCCCTTAATACAATAAAGCATCGCAGACACTTCGTAGGAGGGTTTCAGATGTAGACTGGCTTTGGATGAGGTACTTCAACCAGGTGGTATCTATGCGGAATCTTCACGTTCTCTCTGTGTCTGAGTGGGTTTCCTCCGGGTGCTCCAGTTTCTTCCCACAGCCCAAAGACGTGCACGTTAGGTGGATTGGCCATGATAAGTTGCCCTTAGTGACCAAAAAGGTTGGGAGGCGGTTTTGGGTTGTGGGGATGGGGTGGAAGTGAGGGCTGGGTCGATCTGTGCAGACTCGATGGGCTGAATGGCCTCCTTCTGCACGGTATATTCTATGTTCAAATAGAAGAGGAATCACCACCTTCAGGACATGAGGGATGAATGATAAACAACATTTGTGGCAGTGACGTTTACATTTGAGAATGCACCAATTTTCTTTTTTAAATCATGTGGCTTACTCACTTCTCATGTAATAAGTTGTCTATTACAGCAGTCAGTGAGATTTTCAGCAAGTCGAGCCTTTCATTGCCCTCTTTTTTTTTCTGTTTCCCCTTTTTCTTCCCTAAACTAAATGTTCATCTTGTTCCATGGGCATTAGTTTCCATCAAGTACGGGATTGTGTGCTCCTTCCTGAGTGGCTAAAGTTTGAACAGGCTACTGTTTGATTAATTTGATCGCTGCCTTGTTTTCACAATGCTAGGCTTGTTTTTGTGCAGTTGATGTGTTGCCTTCGGTCCAGCATCTGGAGAAACCGTCCACTTGTTCAGTTTGTTGAAAAACTTTGCAGTTTACCCAGAGGTGTTCTGCCTTCCGCATAAATCACTGAGTTTATGACCTTTCAAACAGCCTGTGTGGAAATAGGGAAAAATTGTTGCTGAAAATATCTACTAATGTCTTACAAATACACACATGCCTCCTTCCCTGCAGTTTCTCTTTAAATGCAACGTCGAAGCAGGCAGCAAGATGGGGATTAAAAAGGACACCAGGATTAGACAAGGATTTAAAAGAGGCTCCTGGAAACCCCCCCCCTTAAAAAAACAGAAATGTAGGCAGCACAGTGGTTAGCATTGCTGCCTCACGCGCCGAGGTCCCAGGTTCGATCCCGGCTCTGGGTCACTGCCCATGTGGAGTTTGCGCATTCTCCCCGTGTCTGCGTGGACCTCACCCCACAACCCAAAGATGTGCATAGTAGGTGGATTGGACACGCTAAATTGCCCCTTAATTGGAAAAATGAATTGCGTATTCTAAATTTATATTTAAAAAAAAGACTGAAACGTCAGGACACTGGCATGTCTTTGAGGTATGCAAAACACACAACACCCACATGTACCTGTCTAAACTAGTCCCATTGTACAATTCCCTTGTCCAGTTTCGATACTAGGAATGATTTAACTTTTAAACACATGGCAAAGTACTTGCAATCACGTTATCATTTCCAGGAAATATATATACAGTCTTTACATCAAACAATTGCAGTGATAACTCCGACAGAAAATCCTTGCGTTCCTGGTTTTAAATGTCTCTATAAACGCAAGTGGATAACGGTTTAGAAAAGTCCGGTTTAGAAAAGTCCGGGGCAGCTATCTCTGATCTGTCCTCTGGCATGGCAGTCAACCTCTCAGATTCTCCTTGGCGTTTCGTGGACCACAACAGTTTTGCTTGTTTCTGTAACATCTCCAACTTGCATTGTTCCTCAGTGTCTAACTGAGTCAGTCACTGGTTTTAATCGAGATATTGCCCCAACAGTTCAAACGTTTTGGGGTCCACACCATGGGTTGTTAACAGGGTGCCCCCTGGTGCATCCCTACAACTTGTCTGTGCTTCTTTAGTACCTTCGCCTCTTTCTGTGTCTCATGTACCACCATCAATCTTTCCTGACTAGTTAGGGAAGGTTTAATCAAATCTCGAGGAACTCCTTCAATTACACCGACAAGCAGGATTGTCAATACTGAGCAAAATATTGGGTTCACTTTTAATCAATAGACTCATTTCAGCCCAGTCAGCCTTACGTTCTCTCTTGGCCTTCACAGGGCTACCTTCAGCAACAAGAGCCGCTGAGGGGCCAGTCTTCTCTGGGTTGGTGGACTTACCAGGCACTATTCCTGGGGTGACGACGTTAACCTCCTCATTGGAGTTTTGTAACCACCTCCTGCAACTCCACTTTCAGAATCAAGAGTATAGTACATCACTAACTCCATGAACGGTTTGATTTTTGCTAGTCTCTGTGGCTGCAGAGCCACTACAGGGTTCTCCATCCGCCTTCCCCATAACTCTTGTAAGTAATTGATGGCCAATTATTTCACCTCCCTACCTCTGCTACCTCAAAGAGGTGCTGAAGGCCTTCAAAACTAGCCTCTTGCTTGGTATCACTTTACAGTCCTTTTGGTCCTCATCCTGACTAGCTGATGCCGTGCAGTCAGGTATCCTCTCCTTCAGAGTAAGCCTACTCTGGCAACCTCTTTCACCTGAAGGTAATCGCAATGAGTTTACAGCAAGAAGCAGTAACAAATTACTTCTAGGCTAGTTCGATTCATTTATTTCCACAGAGTGGCTAACTTCTTCACTAGCTTTGGAAGAATTAAATGAGTTCTGCTTGGGTACTGTTTACAAGGGGAATCTTCCCAGCCATAATATTCACTCCTTTATTGTAGAGACATATAGCCATAGCATGGAAGGAGGCCACTCAGCCAATCATGTCCGTGACGACTTTTTGATAGACCTTTCAAATTCTTCTCACCTCCCTGCTCTTTGTCATTATTTTTTTTTACCCTTCCAGTATTTATCTAATTCCCTTCTGAAAGTTATTATGCAAACTGCTCCCACACCTTGGGTATTGCGCACTAAAATAGCATAACTGGTTATGTTTTTTTTAAATTCTCATGTTTCCTCTGGTTCTTTTGCTAATTTCCTAAAATCTGTGCCCTACAGCTCTAGGAAACAATTTATTTAATATATTCTCCTTATTTACTCTTCTTAAAACCCTGTGGGATATCGAACACCTATATCAAATTTCCCCCTAACATTTTCTGCTCTGAGAATATTTTTTCTAGTTTCTTTATGCAACTGACATCCCTCCATCCCTGGTACCATTCAGTAAATCTCCCCTGCATCCTTTTTAAGCCCTTCGCATCCTTCCTAAAGTATGGTGTCTGGAATTAGATGCAGTACTAACTTCACTCATTTGGACTAATCAGTGATCACATGTATGCTTTAAGCAAAGTTCCTCTTGCTCTCCATTTCATAAGTTAACAGCATTAGTGGTTTAGGACGGATGTGATGAGCCATGATTGCTGATCTTAAAAGAAATAATTTGCATCTATGTAGCATGCCATCATATGTCTCTGAAGTGAACCACTTTGAAATACAGAGGCTATATTTTATGCGGGGGAGCACAGTAGACAGATAACATCCTGAATTATCGCATGTGATCTCTGAAATGTCAGCTCTTGGCCTCCGTGATAGTGCTCTTACCTGTCAGTCAGAGCATATGAATTCAAGTTCCACTGCAGAGACTTGAGCATATACAGTAAGTAAGTCCTCGCTTAAGGTCATAGTGGTGTTCCTGAAATTCATGAATTTAAGTGAAACGACTAAGTGAACCATGGGTTCCTAAACGGATTGATGTTAAAAGCTGGAGTTGAGTTTCTTTGAACATTTCTCGTCCTGAAATAAAAATGTATAAGATGAAATACTGTAACGTACCGTACATGTGCAGCACTGTGCATTCCTAGCTGAAATAACTTGCAAATAAAATAAGTCACTAAACATAAAAACTATCAATAGAAAGGAGTAAGATACATTGGGTATTGGGGAACGAGCAGGGGAATGGAACTATTTAGATAGCTACAGTATTTCAAGGAGTTGGCACCGACATGAGGGGCTGAATGGCTTCCTTCTTTGCTGTATAATTTAATTCTATGATATGAAGCTGAGGAGTGTGGTCCTTTGATCCTTTCGCTAAACGCCACAATAACTGTCTCCCATATTTTCACCTGTAAGGCTCAGAAAACAAGTCATCTAAGTACTATCTTCTGCAGCTCTTCCAATCTGAGGGGTAAATTCATTTTTAAAAAATCCTTTGGCAACCTTTCACTCATGAAATGCTGCATTATATTTTCACATCTCCTTTGATCTCTAACATTGCACTTTAGTTGCCCTAATGATTTTCTTCCCAAGAAATCTTCGCCCTTTGAAGAAAACATTTAATCCTGTGTCACAGGTGGCTTCCCAAACCCTTCAATCACCATCACATGCATTTTTGGTATTCTTTACCTGAGTTTGCATAGATTCAAGTTGATAGGATTTCTGTTTATTTACTGTAAGCGGGCCTGTGACTCTTACGTGCAACTCCAACACATGCAAATGATCTAAAAATAAAAACAGTAATGCAAATTGGAAGAAATGTTCCTAAAAAATATGTCTCTTTAAAATGAAATGCTGGGCAGCACGGTGGCGCAGTGGGTTAGCCCTGCTGCCTCACGGTGCTGAGGTCCCAGGTTCAATCCTGGCTCTGGGTCATTGTCCGTGTGGAGTTTGCACATTCTCCCCGTGTTTGCGTGGGTTTCGCCCCCACAACCCAAAGATGTGCAAGGTAGGTAGATTGAACATGCTAAATTGCCCCTTAATTGGAAAAAAATGAATTGGGTACTCTAAATTTATTTTATTTTTTTTAAATGTAATGCTACTAGGCGTGAGACTTAATGAAAGGGCTCACCATAACGTAGATTGACAATTCAGTCAGTACAAACGAGGGGCTACAGTCTCCTGGTGGATGTAAAGGACCTCATGGCATTGTTTGAAGGACAGTGAAGATCAGCTCAAGGCCAGTGTTTATCCTTGAACCAACATCATTTAAAAACATTGCCTGGGTATTTCATAAAATCAAAGAATCATAGAATTAACAGTACAGAAGGAGGCCATTCGGCCCATTGAGTCTGCACCAGCCCTTGGAAAAAAGCACCCCACTTAAGCCCACACCTCCAACCTATCCCAGTAACCCAACCTAACCTTTTTTTGGACACTAAATTACTAAGGGTAATTTAGCATGGCCAATCCACCTAACCTCCGCATCTTTGGACTGTGGGAAGAAACCGGAGCACCTGGAGGAAAGCCATGCAGACACGGGGAGAACGTGCAGACTCTGCACAGACACTGACCCAAGTGGGAATCAAACCTGAGACCCTGGAGCTGTGAAGCAACTGTGCTAACCACTGTGCTACTGTGCTGCCCTTTAAACATTTATTTCAATGTTGTTTGTGATTTGGCTGCCACTGTCTATATTACGACAATGACCACGCCAAAAAGTACTTCATTGTCTCTGAAACACTGGACTGCCAGAAGTCATGTAATTTCTCCAGAAATACAAGTCTGCATGCCTTTTTATGTGTCTCTCTGAATCCCTGTGGTGGGGAGGCGGGACAAATCATTTAATGTCTCATCTGAAGGATGACGATGCTGCCCTCCCTCTGTTGACCTGGATTAAGCGCTCAAGCCTTGGGAAATGGGCCTCCTGACTTGAGTGGAACCAGCTGAGTTGATAACGATGCTGTAAACGTTGATGCTGCAATTTGTGTAGCAGCAGTCTTAGTTATATGTTTTCTTTTCTCCATCTCCTGTGGCAAGATACTCTGGGTTTGTGGATTCTTTGTCCTGTTGATATGATGCCTCATCAACAAACCCACAGCAGGGCATGGGTTTGAAACAGAAATGTGAGTGGCGACCCTCTGGGGTAGTGGGATGAGCAATTGGGGTTACGCATTCTGAGGCAGCAATGGCGGCAAGACTCCAAGCAAATACTCCTATTTGACAGTCCTGGGATCAGCGAGACTCTTTTAAATATACCTTAATTTTTTGTATGTGGTTGTGGCCTGATCGCTGACACAAAGGAAGAGCCTGCAAAATGTTAGGTGTATTCGTTATTTATTGTGCCTGTATCCCTGCTGTTTGAACCTCCACTGTGCTCAACAATTCTCTCCGACACCCCACTCACTCACACTCTGGGGCTGCACCAAGTATGAAGCATTAAAATGGGGTCACAGCAGAAAAAGGTTTGGGAAGCACTTTTTAAATGTGTGATTATTTTGTTATATTTTTGTAGAGGTTTTTTTTTATATCTCTTTTTTTTTATATTGATGTCTGTTTGCTACTGATATTTATCCATAAACCAGCATCTGCAAAACCTGGCAGTGGGGACAGGACAACTATTTGAGATTTTACACCCACCTTCTCCAAAGCCCAGGGTGCATAGTGTTACATTTTACTGCCCAGACCAAGATGAGTGAATTAGATTGAGGATCAGAACTTGGAATTTCTGGTTGCATTACTTGATCCCAAAGCACCATGAAGGCACTGGATAATCCTTGAATAAATGGCTGCTTAATATGATGAAGTGGAGATGCCGGCGTTGGACTGGGGTGAGCACAGTAAGAAGTCTTACAAAATCAGGTTAAAGTCCAACAGGTTTGATTCAAACACGAGCTTTCGGAGCGCAGCTCCTTCCTCAGGGGAAGGAGGTCACCTGAGGAAGGAGCTGCGCTCCGAAAGCTCGTGTTTGAATCAAACCTGTTGGACTTTAACCTGGTGTTGTAAGACTTCTTACTGTAATATGATGAAGTCCTTGCAGTGTGCTGGTGGGCAGGGTGCTATCACTGATCAGGTTCTACTGTTTGTGTAAATTCAAAAGAGATAATGAAATGCAAGTTAGCTCAAAATCTGTGGGTTCTCAACTTCAAAGCAAATTGTTTGTGATCTTGAAGATTTCTGCTATTACACTTTTGGAGGTAGTGAGCAAATTTTGCCTGTTAATAAATACCTTGGGTTTGAAGCTTTCAAATTCTGTGGTTTCAAATTCTGTAGGATCCCTCCTCCAGTCTGTGTGTGTGTGTCCATGTCTCAGGATGTCTACCTGCCTCTGACCAATACCCCTCCACAGATGGTTAGGAATCCATAGCAGTTGTGGAGCAGGCTGTAAACCAAGCTCTTGAGTGGCCAATGATGTTGATGAAGGTGAGTAATATCTCCAGGCCCACTCCATTCCTGACATTACAGATAGGCTCCCTTGGAGCCTGCTCTGCCCAATTTCGCAGGAAACTACAAAAGGTTGTGAATGTAGCCCAGTCCATCACACAAACCAGCCTCCCATACATTGATTCTATCTATAATTCCCGCTGCCTCAGAAAGGCAGGCAGCATAATTAAGGACCCCATGCACCCCGGATATACACTTCCACTTTCTTCCGTCAGGAAAAAGATACCAAAGTTTGAGGTCACGTACCAACCGACTCAAGAACAGCTTCTTCCCTACTGCCATCAGACTTTTGAATGGACCTACCTAGTATTAAGTTGATCTTTTCTCTACACCTTGCTATAACTGGAACATTATATTCTGCAGTCTCTCCTTGCTTCCCTATGTATGGTATGCATTGTTTGTACAGTATGCAAGAAACAATCCTTTTCACTGTATACTAATACATGCCAATAATAAATGACAATAATAAATCAAATCAAAAAATCAAATGTTACTATTTAAGGAGAGATCAATAATTTGAGCTATAAAATAAGGGTGATTGAGAGTTCCAGGCTAAACCAATACAGCAGTCACAAAATCATAGAATCCTTACAGTGCAGAAGGAGGCCATTTGGCTCATTGAGTCTACACCAACCACCCCGCCCCATCACCATACCCCACCTCACCTTTTTAGACACAAGGGACAATTTAGAATGGCCAATTCACCTAGCCTGTACATCTTTGGACTCAGGCAGAAAACCCATGCAGACACGTGGAGAATGAGCAAACTCCACACCCGAATTAAACCCGGGCCTCTGGAACTGAGGCAGCAATGCTAACCACTGCCACCGTGCTGCCCAAGGAAGGAATAATTTGAATCAACTGTGGGAGACTTGAATTTGTGCAGTGCCAAAAGCTGTAGGTGCCCAATAGTATAACCCCCATCCATGCCCATTTGCTCAGTGATCCATGTAAAGTATTTCTGAGATGTGATGAGGTGATACAAAAATGTAAAATCTTTTTTTCTTCCTGTATTTTTAAAATTGGTTTTACAGCATTTTGTGTTTGAGGACAAATGTGAGGGGACCACCTTTGGAGAGTATTAATTGCGCACTGGGGTCAGACTGATAAAGGTGTATTGATTGTGTGATCAGTGATTTCTAAGAGTAAATTTCCCCATTGCAAGCAAATATCCAGCATAATTCCTGGTGTTGGAAATGGTAGGCTTGAAGCTCTTGACTTTGTGTCTGCTGCGATCTGAAGGTGTTTGCTTCTGTGAAACAATGCCTCATGTAATGGTGTTGAAGAGAATCATGCCCCTTTTTTCTTTCAAGAGGAGAAAACAATTGCTGTGTTGCAGCTTGTGATTAGTTTGTCAATCTTTCACTCTGCCTGCTAATTAGGGAAGATTGTCCAATGTGTATATCATTTTTTTGTCCTTTTAAGAGAGAGGGGAAGGTGCTTCTTTATTGATTCTGGGGCAATGTGAGATTACGGTTCAAACAGACAAGCAAACGAAGTGTAAAATATCCCTTTGTCCATTTGTGAGCATGCAGCTGCTGACGACAGGGCCTATTGGAGGCCCACTAGGAATGAGGCATGTTTCATTGTTCTCTCTGATGGCTGCTTTTGGGATCGAAGAACAGAAAGGTCACTGACTTCATTGGATAATGCGAGTTCAGTTCATTTACAACGCAGGTGCCATTGAAGGTGGGAGCACATCTGCCTTTGTACGTTATCACTTTTGGAATAGTAAGAAGTCTTACAACACCAGGTTAAAGTCCAACATGTTCGTTTCAAACACTAGCTTTCGGAGCACTGCTCCTTCCTCAGGTGAATGGAATAAACTTTTGGAATAAACAGCTCTCTGCATCTCGCTACTTTTACATGAACTGATCTCCACATGTAACAGGCACTGATAGATGAGATATGTGTCAGTCGTGGCTCAGTTGCACTTATCTAAATGGTGCTATTATTGCAAAAACTCAGCACATGGTCACCAACGTATGTATACGTGTGTAACAACTGAAGAATAATTGATGGGAGATGGATATATTTGAGATGCTACCCACAAGATATGTTACATCCTGTCCAGAAACAGACTGGAATGTGATCATTTTGTGTTGTATGTTCCAAGACCTGTGCTGTAGGTTGACTGGGAGGTGTATAGTTAAAGGATAATGTAAGAAAAGTCTTCCAGTGACACCATGTAATACAATTGACTTTAAAGAATTACATGCATGAGTGCAGCCAGTTGTAATACTATGAAAAACTAATGTGCCTGAAGAATTATAATGTGACAATACAGCTCTTTGGCTGTCAATTGTAATTTCAAATGCTATTTAACACGCTGCATTTATTTTATTGATGGCTGACCTTTGAGCAGCTGATGCATTGCTTCACAGTGTGCGCCAATAATATTTTGAACCTGTCTTTTTCTTTTGTTTTTCCTCTTTCCCTTTTCTTTTCTTTATCTCCATCTGTCCCATTCTCTTTTTAATCTTAGCTTTTTCTAAAAGACAATAAAATGTTGGATGATAAATGCAAAGGAATTCAGAGTTCCCTTATGGACTTTCCCACTGTTGTGGTGTAACATGTAAATCACAGGATCATAGATTCTGTATTGTAACCATACTATGCTGACAGGCAAGTCGAAGGGTCATTGATGCTGAGCATCTTCCACTAATTCTACTTGTTTCTTACCTATTCATTTGTGAAGAAATCTACAGATTTGAGTAGACATCTGCTTCCAAGAGGAGGGGTTTTTTGCACAAAGCATGGTACAGTTGCAGATTTAAAAATAACAAAACCAAGGGAGCATCATAGTGGCAAAATGGTTTGTGGGTTTCACCCTCAACCCAAAGATGTGCAGGGTAGGTGGATTGGCCCTGTTAAATTGCCCCTTAATTGGAAAAAATGAATTGGGTACTCTAAAGTTTTTTTAAAAATCCACAAATGCTGGAAAGACGGAACAGGCCAGCCAACATCTGAAACAGGAAAATAAGTTAAATTATCAATTATTGTTCAGGATGGAGAACACCTTTGAGGGCGAGCAAAAAGAGGAAGGAGCTCCAGAGAGCGTTGAGCCATAAATAGATGTACTCCTTGGTTTAGCTGTGTGCAGTTAAAGCTGTGTTCACTTCCTGGGGTTGAACTGAAACTCGTGCTGATACAGTGCTTAAGTTACCGCTCTGCATTCTACAAGCAGTGATGATTGGTTCGCAATATTCTGGCCAGGGGGACACGGAAGGGACATGGAGGAAGATGTTGTTGGCAGATCAGGCATGTATTGGCTGCTCTTATCTGTGGGCAAACTCTCTCTGCATTTTTCTCCCTGATTCTCCCCAGTCACATACCCAAGCCACAGCCACTGCTGCTTCAGGCTCTTTGTTAGTTGTACAAGACTTGTCCATAATAACCAGCTCACTTTGCAGGGAAAGCACCTCATGTCCTGCTTTGTGCGATGATGAGGCTGAGAACCAGACAGTTACTTTGTTATGCACCCAGAGTACAACTGAGCCATGCAAGGGGCAGCACGGTGGCACAGTGGTTAGCATTGCTGCCTACGGCGCTGAGGACCCGGGTTCGAATCCCGGCCCTGGGTCACTGTCTGTGTGGAGTTTGCACGTTCTCCCCGTGTCTGCGTGGGTTTCGCCCCCACAACCCAAAGATGTGCAGGTTAGGTGGATTGGCCACGCTAAATTGCCCCTTAATTGGAAAATAAAAAAAAAATTAATAAAAATAATTGGGTACTCTAAATTTATTTTAAAAAAAAAACTGAGCCATGCAAGAGGCATTTCGCTTGGAAATTGTTCCACTTGAATTTATTTATTTCAGTTGGCGTGTTGCGTTTGACCTCGGTGCTGTTGCCATAAGGAAGGTAAAGCAGCTGGGCATGCCTTCCTCAATCACAGTCCTGTAGGTGACCATGGAAAGAAAATTGCACCCGTGGATCTATAGAATAATAAAAAATTGGTCGTAGCTGTGAGGCAGCAGTGCTCAAATGTTTTGCCAAGAGTCACAATCCTGTATGCCAAGAAGAGTCACTCGGGGAAAGATGGTATTCATTAATTTGTGCCCGCAAGGCTCAAATGCAGATGGAAAGAAGGAGAAAATAAGATCTTTTAAAAGAATTGGCCAGTTGGATTCTGACCCTAGCTTCCAAAGCAAAATTATAACTACTGCAGTCAGAATTGTTGGACTCAAAACAACGTAACACCTGATCTGAGGCTCTCACTCCAGCACTGCTGTGGACAACTGAGAACTGGAGACATCACTCCAGCAATTTTGTTACTTCATCAGTGGGGAGAACAGGAACCACACTTGGGGCAGCACGGTAGCAATGTGGATAGCACAATTACTTCAAAGCTCCAGGGTCCCAGGTTCGATTCCCGGCTTGGGTCACTGTCTGTGCAGGGTCTGCACATTCTCCCCGTGTGTGCGTGGGTTTCTTCCGGGTGCTCCGGTTTCCTCCCACAGTCCAAAGATGTGCGGGTTAGGTGGATTGGCCATGCTAAATTGCCCTTAGTGTTGGGTGGGGTTACTGGGTTATGGGGATAAGGTGGAGGTGTGGACCTTGGGTAGGGTGCTCTTTTCAGACTCTATGGGCTCAATGGCCTCCTTTTGCACTGTAAATTCTATGAAATAGTTAGGTCTTAGCTTTAAGTCACAGTGCAACTCTCTTCAATAGTAGAATTTTCAAGGGAACCTCAAGATTCAAATACCAGTTACTGTGGCATGTTAGCTCCATGGAATAGATATTGACATAAATGGAGAGGAAATTAAGTCCATCACTGCTACATCTGTTCAATATAATAGGCTGTAAGAATAATACAACAGTCTACAGATGCATTTTACATAGGCGGAATCTATCAGCTACTTGAAGACATTGAAGCCTTTCCTGATGAGTAGAATTTTAATGTGCATTTCTTTTTTACTTCTGTTTGTATCGTTGCAGATCTAAAACCAACTACACGATACACTGCTAAGTTTAGTATCTCAATCTTGTTTAGGTTTCAAATTGACAGTTCCTCTGAATAATTTGGAAACCACTTTTACAGTGGTGTGCGCTTGCTCACCATCTGTGATTTTTTTTTTCCCCCTTTTAGAAATTTATGCACTAATTCTAATATCTTGAAAGCAGTGACTGATATGGTTCCATTGAGGCAATCCTCTTGCTTAAAATTCCATTCTCAATTTGTGAACCTGGATTGTGCGTTGAATCACCAACAGCTGTTGCTTCAAGTCTAGAAACATAGCACCCAGACAATGGGATGCAGCTTTTAGGAGCATATGTTGGATTAGTGAAGCAGAGGGTGGCATGTGGTGCAGTGCTTAGCACTGGGACTGCGGCGCTGAGGACCTGGGTTTGAATCCTGGATCACTGTGTGGAGTTTGCACATTCTCCCCATGCCTGTGTGGGTTTCACCCCCACAACCCAAAGATGTGCTGGTTAGATGGATTGACCATATCTTTTTTTATTAAAACAGTTAAAAAAAATACAAGGCCAAACGGTACAAACACTAATTTTGTGTTGGAGAAACAGGATACCCTCTCCTCCGTACCAATGTACATGGGGGGGGGGGGGGGGGGGGGGGGTGGATAAAACAGTTCGCAATAAATTTCTACAAAGAACAAATGGTGCAAGCGCACCCTTGGAACCAGTGGTGCTAGTATAGCTCTTGCATGGTGGAAGAACAGCTGAAGATAAACCCATTCCCACAGGTGAAGGAAGACCTTGCAGAAGGAGCCCTTGAATACTAATCAGGAGCCAATTATGCTTTTTCTTCCTAGCCTCCCCTCCCACCTTTACCTAATAGATGTTGAAGATGTGAAGTACCCCACTGCTGCCCATTTCTGCTCAGCACAGCAATTAAACCCTTGACTTTGGTCTGGAATACTTAGTTCCACAATGGAGAATATATTTACCAACTAATTGACTGGGGAAGTCCAATAACAGTATTTGAATCTACCTCTGCAAATGATGAAAGTGTGCGGGTGGTAATTTAATTTGTTTTTCTTCCTTGCCCTCCCTGGTGACGTTGTGGCGGGGGGTGGAGGGGAGATTTTTTCTTTTTGGAAGGTTGTTTCGCAATCTGTGTCTAGAACAGGGGTGGGCAAACTACGGCCCGCGGGCCGCATGCGGCCCGCCAAAGGTCTTTATGCAGCCCACCAAGTCATTAAAAAAAAAATAATAATTTTTTTTTAAGGTTAATGGGGGGGGGGGGGGGGGGGGGCCTGTTGGGTTACTTACTGGTATAGGGTGGATACGTTGACTTGAGTAGGGTGATCATTGCTCGGCACAACGTCGAGTGCCGAAGGGCCTGTTCTGTGCTGTACTGTTCTATGTTCTATATGAGGCGCCCAGAATCATAACCGGATGAAGTAATTATTTTACTTAATATACTATGCGGCCCTTTAAAATTGTGAATTTCTGAATGTGGTCCTTGCACGGAAAAGTTTGCCCACCCCTGGTCTAGAACAATCCAGTGATGGCCACTGTTTGTTGCTCAGAAGGTTTGGCATCTGCTTCATGCCCTTGGAGCTGCGTTTCTTGCCTTGCTTTTTTAATAAAACTTGAAAGCTTTTGTATGGCAGCCAGCACATTGTAAAGAGCCTTTTGCAGCTTGATCATGGGGATGGGAAAAGCACGCGTGTCTGTCATCAAATAGCTGCGAGTCTGAACAGGTTTGTTTAAAAAAAAAAAATTGATTCGGGTGGGATCTCAAACCTTCTTTTGTCAAATGTTCACTTTTGCAAACCTGTGGGGAATTATTAAATTTTAGATGCTGACTCACCAACAGCTGCTATGCCCACTTACAGTTAATTTTACAGCACAGCAGAAATTACTTTGGACACTACCGTAAACTAGCGTGCATGTGGCTCAGTCAGGCAAAATCATTGTTCCGATAAGCTTGATTTACATTGTGCATTCCTGGACATGTAATCTCATGAGTGTGCGTTGGGTCAACTTCATTTGATTGTAGACAAGTTTGTGTTCGAGTCTGGTGTTTGCGTGCATGATGGATAAGGCTACGGCTATTGCAGTTGTGAAAATAATCTTGGACTTTTGGGCTAATTGGATTTGATGTTTCCGTAAACAGGAAATACATTCAAAGTCTGACTTACTTGAAAAAGAAGACGATGGTGGTGTTAGAAGGCAAGCTGTCTCCAATTGCTTGTAGTGATCTGTTTTTAATTGCTGAGCATTCAAAATCCTCTGCTTCCTTGATGGTGCCGTTTGTTGCTGAAGTTCGAGTGCCCTCATCCCTCTGGTCCCCTATTCGAGTAGTCATTCTTAGTATGCCAGCCTAGATGGGGAATGTCGGGATGATATTTGACCACAGCAGGCCATCCTGGCCCTCACCATACCTAACAATCTCACCCGACATTCAGATTTAACAGGGGTTTCTGGATACTTATCAACCCAGGAAAATACATTTTCTCCCCTTAGCAAAGGTGCCAAGGTAATTGATATTGTCAGCACAGGTGAAGAATTAAACCTAGAATTTTGAACCTTGGACTTGGTATGGACTGAACCAAGCGTTTATCCATTGCTTAATTTTGAAGTTGTTTTCAAAACTTTCACAGGGTCTACACAAGAAAGAATGAGTTTGACAAGTGAAGAACTTCCAGTTGCGGCTATGCCTGGGTAGATCGCACGTTCGGCAGCTCCCGCCGAAAACGGACTTTTGGGCCCTTTTAAGGAGCCCCAGCGGCACTTGGTTGACGATTCCCACTGTGGGAAGACGGTAGTAAGGTCCCCCAGCACTGTATGGAGGGGGGGGTGGTCAAGCAATTGCTTGGCCGGGGGAGGGGTGGGGGGGGGGGGGGGGGGGTGGCTACTGGGTTGCTGCTGTATTGACCGAGGGGGAGCTGGAGATAATAGGGAGAGTCGGGGCAGGGAGCCTCTGCCTGGGGGGCTGGAAGGAGCGGGAGACGTGTGCACGTGGCTGGCCCAAAAAAGGAGATGACTAGTCGGTGGGGGGGGGGGGGGGGGGGGGGGGGAGAGGGGGGAGAGGAACGGGTAGTCCCCCGATCCGGATGATCACGTGGAATGTGAGAGGCCTAAATGGACCGGTCAAGAGGGCCCGGGTATTTGCGCACTTAAAGGGACTGAAGGCAGACGTAGCTATGCTACAGGAGACGCACCTGAAAGTTGCAGATCAGACCAGGCTGAGGAAGGGATGGGTAGGGCAGGTCTTTCACTCCGGGTTGGACGCGAAAAACAGGGGTGTAGCAATTTTGGTGAGCAAGCGGGTGACTTTCGAGGCGGTGGGCATTGTGGCGGATAAAGGGGGCCGGTATGTGATGGTGAATGGTAGGCTGCAGGGGGCCCGGGTGGTGCTGGTGAATGTATATGCCCCAAATTGGGACGATGCAGGGTTCATGAAGCGGATGCTAAGTCGGATCCCGGAACTGGAGGTGGGGAACCTAATTATGGGGGGGGGGATTTCAACATGGTACTGGACCCGGCAATGGATTAGTCTAGGTTGGGTAAGAGGCCAGCTGTGGCAAAGGTTCTGAGGGGCTTTATGGATCAGATGGAGGGAGTGGATCCGTGGAGGTTTGGTAGGCCAAGGGCGAGGGAGTTTTGCTTCTTTTCCCACGTGCACAAGGCCTATTCACGGATGGATTTTTTCGTGGTGAGCAGGGCACTCTTCCCGGGAGTAGAGGGGACGGAGTACTCGGCCATCGTGATTTTGGATCATGCCCTGCATTGGGTGGAGCTGGTGTTGGGAGAAGAGAGGGGTCAGCGCCCGTTGTGGCGCTTGGACGTGGGATTATTGGCGGATGGGGAGGTCTGCGGGCAGATCCGGGGATGTATACAAGAGGTATAGGGAGGCCAATAACAATGGGGAGGTCTCGGTGAGTGTGATCTGGGAGGCACTGAAGGCGGTGGTCAGAGGGGAGCTGATCTCCATCAGGGCTCACCGAGAGGAGAGGGATAGATTGGTAGGAGAGATACTTAGGGTGGATAGGAGATATGTGGAATCCCCCGAGGAGGGGCTGCTGAAGGAGCGCCGGAGCCTCCAAACGGAGTTTGACTTGTTGACGACGGGGAAAGCTGAGGCCCAGTGGAAGAAGGTAAAAGGAGCAGCGTACGAATATGGGGAGAAGGCGAGTCGGATGCTGGGGCATCAGCTGCGGAAGAAGGAGGCGGCTTGGGAAATTGGGGGAATCAGGGACAGGGGAGGGAATACGGTGCGGAGTCCAGTCAAAATAATTGAGGTCTTTAGGGACTTTTATGAGAACTTGTACAAATCAGAGCCCCTGGAAGGGGGGGGGGGGGGGTGCGGCGGTTTCGGGACCAATTGAGGTTTCCCAGGGTGGAGGAGGAACAGGTAGAGGGCTTGGGGGCCCTGATAGGAATGGAGGAGCTGGTTAAGGGGTTGGGGAGTATGCAGGCGGGCAAGGCCCCGGGACCAGATGGGTCCCCGATTGAATTTTATAGGAAGTTTTCGGAACTGTTGGCTCTGTTGCTGTTGAGAACTTTTAATGAGGCGAGAGAAAATTGATGTCTTCCCCCGACGCTGTCGAGAGCTCTGATCTCGCTTATTCTTAAGCGGGACAAAGACCCGCTGCAGTGTGGCTCGTATAGGCCGATTTCACTCCTTAATGTGGATGCCAAGTTGTTGGCGAAGGTCCTGGCCACTAGGATTGAGGATTATGTCCCGGGAGTGATACATGAGGATCAGACGGGATTTGTGAAGGGCAGGCAGTTGAATGCAAATGTGCGGATGCTTCTGAATGTGATTATGATGCCCTCGGAGGTGGTGGGGGGGGGGGGGGGGGGGGGGGATGCAGCGGTGGTGGCGGCTATGGACGTGGAAAAGGCCTTTGACCGGGTGGAGTGGGAGTACCTGTGGGAGGTACTGGGTAGGTTTGGGTTTGGGGAGTGGTTCATAGAGTGGGTTAGATTGTTATACCAGGCCCCGGTGGCGAGTGTATCGACGAACCGGTTGAGGTCAGAGTACTTTAGACTATATCGTGGAACGAGGCAGGGGTGCCCTCTGTCCCCCCTGCTGTTTGCTTTGGCAATTGAGAAACTGGCCATGGCGCTGAGGGAATCTAGAAGCTGGAGGGGTTTGGTCCGGGTGGGAGAGGAGCACCGCGTCTCATTCTGTGTGGATGATTTGCTTTTGTATGTTACGGACCCGGTAGAGAGGATGGGGGAGGTTATCCAGATACTCGGGGAGTTTGGAAACTTCTCTGGGTATAAGCTTAATGTTGGGAAGAGCGAGCTCTTTGTGGTGCATGCGCGGGGCCAGGAAACGAGGCTGGAGGAGCTGCCGCTCAAGATGATGGAGAGGAGTTTTCAGTATTTGGGTATCCAGGTGGCCAAGAGTTGGGGGGTCTTGCATAGGCTCAATCTGGTGCGGCTGGTGGACCAGATGGAGGTGGACTTTAAGAGGTGGGACATGCTTCCGCTCTCCCTAACGGGTGGGGTGCAGTCTGTCAAGATGACGGTCCTCCCTTGGTTTTCGTTTGTGTTTCAGTGCCTGCCCATCCTCATCCCTGAGACCTTTTTCAAGCGAGTGAGCAAGAGTATCATGTGATTTGTGTGGGCCAATAACTGTTCCTGGAGCGCAGTTCGGGGGGGGGGGGGGGGGGGTTGGCGCTGTCGAATCTGTGCAGCTACTACTGGACAGCAAATGTGTCGATGATTCGGAAGTGGATGATGGAGGGAGAGGGGACGGCATGGAAAAGACTAGAGGCGGCGTCTTGTGTAGGTACTATCCTGGGAGCACAGGTGACGGCACCTTTGCCGCTTCCGCCGCCGTGGTATACCACGAGCCCGGTGTTGACGGCGACGCTGAAGATTTGGGGGCAATGGAGGCGGCACAGAGAGGAGACTGGGGCCTCAGTTTGGTCCCCGATACGGAATAACCATAGGTTTTCCCCGGGCAGGATAGATGGTGGGTTCCGAAGCTGGCACCGGGCGGGAATTAGAAGGCTGGGGGATCTATTCATTGACTGCACTTTTGCCAGCTTAAAGGCACTGAAGGAGAAATTCGGGTTACCCCCGGGAAATGCCTTCAGGCACATGCAGGTTCGGGCATTTGTCAGGAAGCAGGTAGGAGAATTTCCATTGCTGCCTGCCCGAAGGATACAGGACAGGGTGATTTCGGGTGTGTGGGTCAGAGAGGGTAAGATCTTGGAGATATACCAGGAGGCGGAGGAAGCCTCGGTGGTGGAGTTGAAGGGTAAATGGGAGGAGGAGCTGGATGAGGGCCTGTGGGCTGACGCCCTGGGCAGGGTCAATTCCTCCTCATCTTGTGCCAGGCTCAGCCTGATCCAGTTTAAAGTGTTACATATGACGGGGGCGAGGATGAGTACGTTTTTTGGGGTGGAGGACAGATGTGTGAGGTGTTTGGGGAGCCCAGCAAACCACGCCCATATGTTCTGGGCGTGCCCGGCGCTTGTGGAGTTCTGGAAGGACTTTGCAAAGGTCATATCCAAGGTCTTGGACACTCGGCTAAAACAGAGTTGGGGGATAACGTTATTTGGGGTATCGGAGGATCCGGGAGTGCAGGAGTTGAAAGAGGCCGGAGTTTTGGCCTTTGCCTCGTTAGTAGCCCGGAGAAGGCTCTTGTTATTGTAGAGGGACGCAAAGACCCCAAGTGTGGAGGCTTGGATCAATGACATGGCGGGGTTTCTTAGGTTAGTGGCAACCGTTCCTTGACTTTCTCGTGGAACGTTAGGTAGAGGTCAACAGCAGCAGCAACCCGGGGGGGGGGGGGGGGGAGGGTGCCTGATTTATTTTCCTTTTTGGAAAGGGCGCTTGCCCTATTTTGTTTTGGGTTAGGTGTTAATTTGTTAAACTGTTTATCGTTTAGAGGGTTAAGTTGTTCTGTTTGGTTGGCATGTTGCCGTTTTCTCTTTGTATTATTTTCCTTTTTGGAGTGTTCTGTAAAACTTTTTGAAAAACTTTGAATAAATACATTTTTAAAAAAAGAGTTTGACAAGTGAAATTCTTGAGGAAAATTGTAATGGGTAGAAAATTAAATGATACGCCTATCAATAATGTCAGAAGCTAACCCTTGCCATGGAATACAATAATGTATTTCAAAATAAGCAATGTTAATCAAGGTTTCTATTTGCCATTATAGCCTCTCAGAAAGTTAAATATTTAATTATGGCAGATATAGAAAACAGACCAATAATACAAAGATACAAACTTATGGAAACTTAAGTTCAAAGAGCCTGTACCTTATTTCACCTGTTATCCACCTTGTCATTAAGGAATGCATGTAAGTGTCATCATTAGTATTAAGTAGCAAATTAGAGGAAATAGCTTGTTCCCAGAGCGCTTCGCTGTTGACTAACCACTTGATCATCGAATCAAAATTGTTATCACCATTGAGTGATTTCTGACCACTCCTATATTCTAAGTGGTTAACAGTTTTCTTCAAACTGTCATCTTGTTCACTGCCATCCTTGGTCAGTTGCTGCTGGATGTTTTTCGCTCCTTTTCTTTTGAGGTGCCCTCTGGAGCAGGGGTTTTCCAAGTGAAGTGCAAGTAGTGACCCGCAGGTGGGTCACAGATGAGTGTCAGAAGGGTCGCGGAGCCTGTGGCCAACAACAATTCAGTAATTCATAGGGAAAAGCTGCTCCCCTGTAAAAACAAGGTTTTGACAAGCCATTAACTCAATCTGACTTGGAGGTAACACCACTGAGGGTGCAGGTTTGCCATCACATTCGCGTGCCCGAGCCTTCACATTAAGCCACACGACAAGCCTCAACCATTTCTCTCAGTGACCACCCGTCTACAGCTGTGGCTGCTGCTCAAATGGTGCATTCAAATTACGTTCTCTTCTCAATAACGCCCCCTCCTCCCCTCTGTTCCTATAGCAATAATCCCGAGGTGTCAGCATTTATGCTGAGCATAAAGGAATATTTGATTGAAAGACAGGCAGAAAGAGCTTTGATTTCCTTGTCCTTGCAACAATCATTAGAATTTTAATTCCAGATGTTTATTGAATTCAAATTTCACCATCTGTTGTGGTGGGATTACCCTGGGGCTTAACCAGTCCAGTGACAATACTACTGCGCTACCATTCCCCTCCGGCTTCGGAAATCTGAAGCACAAGGTGACTCCGGAGTCCTCATTCAGGATTCTCTTAAAGTTAACATGCAGGTTCAGTTGGCAGTTAGGAAGGCAAATGCAATGTTAGCGTTCATTTGAAGAGGGCTAGAATGCGAGAGCAAGGATATAGTTCTGAGACTGTATAAAGCTCTGGTTAGACCCCATTTAGAGTATTGTGAGCAGTTTTGGGCCCCGTATCTACGAAAGGATGTGCTGGCTTTGGAGTGGGTCCAGAGGAGGACCCTGCATAGAGTGAACATGGAGAGGATGATTTCACTAGTAGGAGAAACTAGAACCTGAGGGCACTGTCTCAGACTGAAGGATGATCCTTTAACACAGATGAGGAGGAATTTCTTCAGCCAGGGGATGGTGAATCTGGAATTCTTTGCCGCAGAAGACTGTGTAGGCCAAATCACGGAGTGTGTTTAAGACAGAGGTAGATAGGTTCTTGATTAATAACAGAATCAGGGGTTACAGGAAAAAGGCAGGAGAATGGAGCTGAAAAACATATCAGCCATGATTGAATGGCAGATGGGCCTAATGGCCTAATTCTGCTCCTATATCTTGTGGTCTTATGCTCACGATTGTTCCTTAACAGACACTGTAGGAGATAAACCCGTCTCCTCTTTACCCACATTCAAAATTGAAGGCCAGGAAAAGACCAGCTTCTCATCAAGCCTGCCCCACGCCATCGTGACTAAATACTTTTCACCTCTCCCATAACCCTGTGACCACCTGGAAGAGATGGAGAAAAAAAAAGCACAAAGTATCCTGGGGACCAATACGGATGAAAAAAATGCCACAATACTATTCCTGGAAACTAGCCCAGAAGATCACATCCCTGTGATGCAGCTTCACCTGAGATCAGCGAAACAAGGGCTAGCAATCCAACTTGGGTCAGTGGCATAATGTGGGCAGCATCAATCAGCCATCCTTTAAACCTACTGGCTGATATAACTTCATTGACTTCAATCTGCAATCTGATCTTGTTTTCTTGTTCCAAGCTGCCATGATCAATTGACCCATCCAGGGAGGCTGCTACTGCACTCCTCTTTTAAATGGAGCTGTACATTTATTTTAGGGTAAATAAGGTTAATTTAGAAGAAGACCTCCGCATTTGTGTTACTATTTGTTTTTTGCCTAGTTTACCCCATCTCTATGACTAAGCAGTTGGCCACTTTTTCTCATATTCCCTTGCGTGTTTTGGTGTCAAATTGTTTTTGATCACCCCTGGGAAACACTTCAGGATGTTTTACTCTGTTAAAGATGTATAATTCCAAATTGCTTTAAATGTTAAATGCTGAGAACAACTCGGGAAGCCAGTTATGAATTTTGAAGCAATGATTGACAATTTCCGTGTTAGGAACTAGCCCACAATTCATGCAAAGTTCTTTGTCTGTGTCGGCAAAAGCACTATACAGGTTCACTGTTGTTTACTTCAGCTGTTGAGCAGTACTGCAGTGTGATCACATAATTTCTATGACAGGTTTGTACATTAGGGCGGGTATTCCTGTTGGCAGACTGGTATTGGGCAGCAGATGCCTTGTAATGTGAATAGTCATGAGAATTTGTTGCTTTAGGCCAGGCTCACTATTGGCTGGTTATTGTGAGTTTGAGCAGTGTTTTGGTGCCAAAAATGTTGACATCAGTTCCCTTCATCTCTCCCTCATTTTGGCTTGGATGAGGGAAGTGAATGTACTATTGCCAGGTTTCCGGATGAAATAAAGATGGGTGGAAAGACAAGTGGTGAGGACAAAGAATACACAGAGCGTTTATAAATATTAGGTGAGTTGGCAAAAACGTGGCAGATGGCATATAATGTAGGTAAATTTGAAATGGTGCACTTTGGTCGGAAGAATAAAAGAACTGAATATTTAAATGGAGAAAGCTGCAACACATAGATTTGAGGTCCTCATAAGCTACAATAAGTTAGCATGCAAGTTTAGCAGGTAATAGGGAAAGCAAGTTGTTGGCTTTCCATTCAAAGAGAATGGAGTATAAAAGTAAACACGTTTTGCTGAAGCTATACAAGGCACTAATTAATTAGATCACTTAATGGTACTGTGAACCAGTTTTGCCCCCCTTATATAAGGAAAGATATACTGGCATTGGAGGCAGTCCAGAGAAGGTTCATTTGGTTGACTCTGGGTATGGAGGGATTTTCTTATGAGGAGAGGTTGAGTAGATTGGGACCGTACTCATTGAAGTTCAGAAGAATGTGAAGCGACCTTATTGAGACATGTAGGATTTTGAGGGGGCTTGACAGTAGATGCTGAGAGGATAGAACATAGAACAGTACAGCACAGAACAGGCCCTGCGGCCCTCAATGTTGTGCCGAGCTTTGTCCGAAACTAAGATCAAGCGATCCCACTCCCTGTCATTGTGGTGTGCTCCATGTGCCTATCCAATAATCGTTTGAAAGTTCCTAAAGTGTCCGACTCCCCTATCACAGCAGGCAGTCCATTCCATACCCTAACCACTCTGAGTAAGGAACCTACCTCTGACGTCCCTCCTATATCTCCCACCCTGAACCTTATAGTTATGCCCCCTTGTAACAGCTACATCCACCCGAGGAAATAGTCACTGAACGTCCACTCGATTTATCCCCCTCATCATCTTATAAACCTCTATTAAGTTGCCTCTCATCCTCCTCCACTCCAAAGAGAAAAGCCCTAGCTCCCTCAATCTTTCCTCATAAGACCTAACCTCTAAACCAGGCAGCATCCTGGTAAATCTCCTTTGCACCCTTTCCAATGCTTCCACATCCTTCCTATAGTGAGGTGACCAGAACTGCACACAATACTCCAAATGTGGTCTCACCAGGGTCATGTACAGTTGCAGCATAACCGCACGGCTCTTAAACTCAAGCCCCCTGTTAATAAACGCTAACACACTATAGGCCTTCTTCACGGCTCTATCCACTTGAGTGGCAACCTTCAGAGATCTGTGGACATGAACCCCAAGGTCTCTCTGTTCCTCCACATTCCTCAGAACCCTGCCGTTGACCCTGTAATCCGCATTCAAATTTTTCCTACCAAAATTAATCACCTCACACTTATCAGGGTTAAACTCCATCTGCCATTTTTTGGCCCAGCTCTGCATCCTATCAATGTCTCTTTGCAGCCTACAACAGCCCTCCACCTCATCCACTACTCCACCAATCTTGGTGTCATCAGCAAATTTACTGACCCACCCTTCAGCCCCCTCCTCCAAGTCATTGATAGAAATCACAAATAGCAGACAACCCAGCACTGATCTCTGTGGTACACCGCTGGTAACTGGTCTCCAGTCTGAAAATTTTCTATCCACCACCACGCTCTGTCTTCTATGTGATAGCCAGTTACTAATCCAATTGGACAAATTTCCCTCTATCCCACAGCTCCTTACTTTCTTCCTGAGCCGACTATGGGGAACCTTATCAAACGCCTTACTAAAATCCATGTATATGACATCAACTGCTCTACCTTCATCTACACACTTGGTTACCTCCTCAAAGAATTCAATCAAATTTGAGGCAAGATTTACCCTTCACGAATCCATGTTGACTATCCCGGATTAAGCTGCATCTTTCCAAATGGTCATAAATCCTATCCTTCAGGACCTTTTCCATTAGCTTACCGACCACCGAAGTAAGACTAATCGGCCTATAATTACCAGGGTCATTCCTATTCCCTTTCTTGAACCGAGGATCAACATTCGCCACTCTCCAGTTCTCTGGCACTATCCCCGTGGACAGTGAGGACCCAAAGATCAAAACCAAAGGCTCTGCAATCTCATCCCTTGCCTCCCAAAGAATCCTAGGATATATCCCATCCGGCCCAAGAGACGTGTCGACCCTAAGGTTTTTCAAAATTGCGAATACATCCTCCCTCAGAACATCTACCTCCTCCAGTCTACCCGCCTGTATCACACTCTGATCCTCAAAAACATGGCCCCTCGCCTTGGTGAACACTGAAGAAAAGTATTCATTCATCGCCTCTCCTATCTCTTCTGACTCCATGCACACGTTCCCACTACTGTCCTTGACCGGCCCTAACCTCACCCTGGTCATTCTTCTATTTCTCACATAAGAGTAAAAAGCCTTGGGGTTTACCTTGATCCGACTCGCCAAGGAGTTCTCATGCCCCCTCCTCGCTCTTCTAAGCCCTTTCTTCAGCTCATTCCTTGCTATCTTGTAACCCTCAAGTGACCCAACTGAACCTTGTTTTCTCATCCTTACATATGCTTCCTTTTTCCTCTTGACAAGACATTCAACCACTTTTGTGAACCATGGTTCCCTCACACGGTAGTTTCCTTCCTGCCTGACAGGGACATACCTATCAAGGACACGCAGTATTTGTTCCTTGAACAGCTCCACTTTTCATTTGTTCCTTTCCCTGACAGTTTCTGTTCCCATCTTATGCTCCCTAATTCTTGCCTAATTGCATCATAATTACCCCTCCCACAATTATAAACCTTGCCCTGCCGTATGGCCCTATCCCTCTCCATTGCAATAGTGAAAGACATTGAATTGTGGTCACTATCTCCAAAGTGCTCTCCCAAACAAATCTAACACTTGACCCGGTTCATTACCCAGTACCAATTCCAATGTGGCCCCACCTCTTGTCGGCCTATCCACATATTGTGTCAGGAAACCCTCCTGCACACACTGTACAAAAACTGCCCCATCCGAACTGTTCGACCTATAGAGGTTCCAATCAATATTTGGAAAGCTAAAGTCACCCATGACAACTACCCTGAGACCTCCACACCTATCCATAATCAGTTTTGCAATTTCTTCCTCCACATCTCTATTACTATTTGGGGGTCTATAGAAAAGTCCTAACATCGTGACCGCTCCTTTCCTATTTCTAACTTCAGCCCATATTATCTCAGTAGGCAGATCCCCTTCAAACTGCCTTTCTGCAGCTGTTAAACTATCCTTGATTAATAATGCTACTCCTCCATCTCTTTTACCGCCTTCCCTACTCTTACTGAAATATCTATACCCCGGAACTTCCAACACCTATTCCTGTCCCTGTTCTAACCATGTCTCCGTAATGGCCACAACATCGTAGTCCCAAGTACCAATCCACACTCCAAGTTTACCTACCTTACTGTGGATGCTCCTTGCATTGAAGTAGACACACTTCAACCCACCATCCTGTCTGCCGGTACACTCCTGCGACCTTGATACCCTCCTTAGTACCTCACTACTCTCAACACTGGCTTCTGGACTACAGCTCGTTTTCCCATCCCCCTGACAAATTAGTTTAAACCCCCCCCGAAGAGCCGCAGCAAATTTCCCTCCCAGGATATTGGTGCCCCTCTGGTTCAGGTGCAAACCGTCCTGTCTGTACAGGTCCCACCTTCCCCAGAATGTGCTCCAATTATCCACGTAACTGAAATCCTCTCTCCTATACCATCCCTGCAGCCACGTGTTTGCACTCTCTCCCTGTTCCTCACCCCGCTAGCACGTGCCACCGGCAACAAACCAGAGATGACAACATGGTTTGTCCTGGCTCTCAGCTTCCACTCTAGCTCCCTAAATTCCTGTTTTAAATCCCCGTCTCTTCTCTTACCTATGTCGTTGGTACCGATGTATACCACGACTTGTGACTGTTCCCACTCCCCCTTAAGGATTCTGAAAACGCGATCCGAGAAATCACGGACCCTGGCACCCGGGAGGCAACATACCATCCGTGAGTCTCTTTTGTTGCCACAGAACCGTCTATCTGTCCCTCTAAGTATCGAGTCCCCAATAACTATTGCTCTCCTGCTCTCCCCCCTTCCATTCTGAGCCACAGGGACAGACTCAGTGCTGGAGATCCGGTCACCGTGGCTTACCACTGGTAGGCCGTCCCCTCAACAGTATCCAAAGCGGTATACTTGTTACTGAGGGGAACGACCACAGGGGATCCCTGTACTGACTGCTTCCTCCCAGCCCCTCTCATCGTCACCCATCTATCTCCATTCTTCGGAGTAACTACATCCCTGAAGCTACTTTCTATGACCACCTCTGCCTCCCGAATGATCCGAAGTTGCTCCAGCTCGTTTCCTAACAAGGTTTCTGAGGAGCTGGAGATGGCTGCACTTCCCACAGGTGAAATCAGCAGGGACACTGGCTGCGTCCCTCACCTCAAACATTCTTCAGGAGGAACATTGCACTGCCTTCCCTGCCATCCCCTCTAGATAACTTGCGGATAAAAGAAAGAAAGAGCTTACCTGATATTCACTCACCCCCTTAGGTTAGAGGAGGTGGAACAGTGGGGGACACTACTAGTGTAGTGTCTCAGGTTTAGCAACTGCCCAATTTAAATACAGGTAAAAATAAAACACTTGAGCACCTACCTGATTCCCAAGCTGCACTCCAGCTCCCTCCCTCTCTCCTGCTCCCGGGAATGAAGGCTGCTGGAACCTGGGGGTAAGTTTAAGAATCTACCTGATTCCCAAGCTGCACTCCGGCTCCCTCTCCCGCTCCCGGAAATGAAGGCCGCTGGAACCTAGGGGTGTTTCCTCTTGTCGGAGAGTCTCGGATCAGCGGGCAATATCTCAAGAGTAAAATGCCCATTTTAGACCGAGATAAGGAGGAATTTCTTCTCTTGAGGGTAGTGAACCTGTGTAATTCTTTACCGCAGAGGACTATGGAAACTAGATCATTAAGTATTTTCAAGGCTGAAGGAATGACCTATTGTTGTATGTAGCGGACTCTATGCGGATGACCTATTGATGTATCTGGCGGTCTCTATGCGGATGACCTATTGTTGTATGTGGCAGACCCGGTGGGGGGAATGCCGGTGGTGATGGGGATTCTCCGGGAATTTGGGGATTTCTCAGGGTATAAGCTTAACTTTGGGAAAAGCGAGCTGTTTGTGGTACACCCGGGGGACCAGGAGGGGGGGGATTGGGAGGCTCCCACTGAAAAGGGCGGAGAGGAGCTTCAGGTACTTGGGGGTTCAGGTGGCCAGGAGCTGGGGGGCCTTGCATAAGCTAAACTTCACAAGGCTGGTGGAGCAAATGGAGGAGGAGTTTAAGAGGTGGGACACGCTGCCGCTGTCTTTGGCGGGTAGGGTGCAGTCAGTCAAGATGACGGTGCTCCCGAGGTTTCTGTTCCTGTTCCAGTGCCTCCCCATCCTTATCCCGAAGGCCTTTTTCAGGCGGGTTAACAGGAGCATTACGGGGTTTGTGTGGGCACACGGGACTCCAAGGGTGAGACGGGTGTTCTTGGAGCGGGGCAGGGATGGGGGGGGGGGGGGGGGGGGGTGCTGGCGTTGGCCAACCTCTGTGGGTATTATTGGGCTGCCAACGCAGCGATGGTGCGTAGTAAATAGGTAATGGACGGGGAGGAGGCGGCATGGAAGAGGCTGGAGATGGCATCCTGTGTGGGTACGAGCCTGGAAGTGCTTGCAACGGCGCCGCTGCCGCTCCCTCCAACGAGGTATGCCACGAGCCCGGTGGTGGCAGCTACCCTCAAGATTTGGGGGCAATGGAGGCGGCACAGGGGGGAGGTGTGGGCCTCAATGGGGTCCCCGATACGGGGGAACCACCGGTTTGTTCCGGGGAGAATTGATGGCGGGTGATGCAGGAGGTAGACGAGGCCCCGGTGGAGGAGCTGAAAGATAAATGGGAGGAGGATAAATCTGGGTGAGGAGATTGAGGAGGGGACGTGGGCGGATGCCTGAGAAAGGGTGAACTCCTCCTCTTCGTGTGCGAGGCCTAGTCTCATACAGTTTAAGGTACTGCATAGGGCTCAAATGACCGGGACAAGGATGAGCTGGTTTTTTGGGACTGAGGACAGGTGTATTAGGTGCTCAGGGAGCCCAGCAAACCATGTCCACATGTTCTGGGCATGCCCAGCGCTGGGGGAATTTTGGAAGGGTGTAGCAAGAACGGTATCGAGGGTGGTAGGATCCAGGGTCAATCTAGGCTGGGAACTCGCAATATTTGGAGTTGCAGTGGAACCGGGAGTGTAGGAGGCGAAAGAGGCCGGTGTTCTGGCCTTTGCGTCCCTAGTAGCCCGGCGGAGGATTCTTCTTCAGTGGAAGGATGCGAGTCCCCCAAACGTGGAGGCCTGGGCCAACGATATGGCGGGGTTTATTAAATTGGAGAGGGTGAAATTTGCCCTAAGGGGGTCAGTGCAGGGGTTTTCAGGAGATGGCAACCATTCCTAGATCTCCTGGCAGAACGGTAAAAACAAAAGGTCAGCAGCAGCAGCAACCTGGGGGGGGCGGGCTGTCTCTTTGTTTTTGTTTTGGGTTGAATATCTGTTTTTTGCCAATGACGGGCATTAATTTATTGTTTCTCTTTTGTATTTACGGGGGGGGGGGGGTTCTGTTTTTTTTTGTTCTTCGAATTTTCTGTTATTGTTTTCTTTGTGAAAATTTGAATAAAAATTATTTTTTTTTAAAAGGTATTTTCAAGGCTGAAATAGGCAGATTTTTGATCAGTAAGGGAATCAAGGGTAAGGCCGCCACACTACCAGAAGGATGTGGAAGCTTTGGAAAGGATGCAGAGGAGGTTTACCAAGGTGTTGCCTGGTCTGGAGGGTGTTAGCTATGTGGAGAGGCTGAATTCATTAGAACGACAGAGGTTGAGGAGCGACCTGATGGAGGCCGACAGGATTATGAGGGGCATGGATAGAGTGGATGGACAGGCGCTCTTTCCCAGGGTGGAGGGGTCAGTCACTGAGGGGCATAAGTTTAAGGTCCGTGGGGAAAGGTTTAGAGGAGATGTGCGGGGCAGGTTTTTTTACACAGGGTGGTGAGTGCCTGGAACGTGCTGCCAGGGGAGCTTGTGGAAGCAGATACATTAGCAACGTTCAAAAGGCATCTCATCAAATACATGGATAGGATGGGTATACAGGGATGTGGCACTAAGAAGTACTGAAGGTTTTGGTCAAGGGTGGTATCATGACTGGTACAGGCTTGGAAGGCTAAAGGGCCTGTTCCTGTGCTGTTTTGTTCTTTGTTCTTTGTTATGGGGGTAGGGTGGGAACGTGGAGTTGAGGATTATCATTTCAGGTCAGTCATGATCTCATTGAATGGCGGAGCAGATTTGATGGCGAAATGGCCTACCTCTGCTCCTAGGTCTTATGCTACACTGAAAACATAATTTGTTGAATAGGGTAGGCAAGGGCAGCACGGTGGCCTAGTGGTTAGCACAACCGCCTCACGGCGCTGAGGTCCCAGGTTCGATCCCGGCTCTGGGTCACTGTCCGTGTGGAGTTTGCACATTCTCCCCGTGTCTGCGTGGGTTTCGCCCCCACAACCCAAAAATATGCAGAGTAGGTGGATTGGCCACGCTAAATTGCCCCTTAATTGGAAAAAATAATTGGTTAATCTGAATTTTAAAAAAAAAAAGAAAAAAAGAATAGGGTAGGCATAGAGAAGATGTTTTGCCTTGTAGGGAGACCTGTAAAAACGAGATGGTCTGTAATACATTCCAAAACGAATTGGTGAAATTTTTTATCCAGGTAGTGTTTAAAATGTGCAACTTGTTACGACAGGAAACAGTTGAGGTGAGTTCTTTCAGGATATGTTGATGAGTTAGGTTCATGTGGAGAATCAACACTGGCTTGGCTGGAATAATCTGTTTCTATATTGTAAATTATTTGATACTTCGTAATCACATTGTCTCTTTAGTTCAGCTTAATCTTTCCTAGAATCTGGAAAATGTACCTTCCTTCCATCTACAATGCCCAGACTTGAAAAAACAAATTGGGGATTGCTTAATCAATATTGCATGATTATCCTGTCTTTTTACTCTTGCCAACCTTGATATCTTGTCTTGTAGGTATGGCCCTCCATCTCAGGATTATCAATAAAAAGGAACAATGTTATTAAGAAAGTACAGCTCTTTCATAAAGTAATTGAAAGCAACTGATTGATCAGCAAGTGTAGCGACCTAATTGTAGAAGGTAATCATTTCAGAACAACCAGCGTAGTTGGCTCCTGGAACCATATCAATTACTTCAGACACTTTAGTAAATTTCCATTTCTCCTCTTAGCTCTTTATTGGCATTATATTGTGTCAAAACTTGTCGCTGCACCCAAACTTTGCATGGTGATAATTTGTTTACTTCATGGTAATTTTAAAGATTAATGTTATTGCTGCACTCTAACCCTTTCCTGCAATACTTCTCACGCATTGTTGATTGGTAATTGCGGCGCTGACAGATGAGAGCTCCGATTAAATAGGCCCATTTTGTACTGCAGTTTGTTTTCTCTCTTTTTCTATATAAATCTGTGATTAGCATCTTTCGTCTGTGTCCACTTCCTATCAACTTTTTCCAGTTGGAATCCCCATGTCCATTTTATAGTGGAAATTTATAAATATCATGCTATTCCCTCCCCCACCCCAGTGTCACCACTGGCTGCAGGGTGCAGTTGCAGTGTGTCAGATTTATATAGGCCCTTTCCATTACAAATATTATCCTAAGAATTTATAATAGCAATAAATAAAAATGAGGACAAACTGACTTTAAAATTGAGACTGATTCAAACCTCTCTGCTTCACCTCCTGACATTTGGTATTGAGCCTCCTTACAAAGAGGCATTTATTTTAAAACACGTACAACTTTCAGTTCAGTTGTGCAGAAATATGATTTCTAGTTTTCTGAACATATTGCACAAAACAAACATACAAACGTGTGGAGTAGGGGAGCGTATGATTGTACAACCTTGTCAGTGTCTCTGGACATGACTGACTGGTAAACTAGATTCCTCTTGTTCCTTCTGCATAATACCACACTAGATGACCTGGACAGAGATATGCTTCACATAAGAACTGGTTCCTTTCATCATTTTTATTTTCTGCAATATGATCTTATGTCAAAATCACTGTATTGAGTCGTGCCTTTTCCAAGTTTCAATAAAGCATGGTGGCAGGGTCAAATTTTCATGGGAGTCCATGTGAACTTTGATAAGTATTGAGTAATACTGTTACATGTTTTGTTTCAGGATATGGCTGTGTCAGCAGTATTGACATAAACTTTATAATAGCGAAAACAACCTGCATTTTTGGAGCTTCTCTCAAACATCAAAGCATCTAGTGCAATGAGGAAGAACAAGATAGAGATAACGTGAGGGACATTAATGAATTGGATGACGAGCTGAAGACATGTCAAAGAGATTTCTGAAAGCAGGATGGGTGGCGTGGAAGGCTTTAGTGGTGGGGGTGGTAAAGCGGGAGGTGTGTGGATCTGATTAGAGAATGGATGGCCACTGGTAGAAATGGAGTGAGGTGTTGTCTTGTCACAAGTTGCAAAGCAGCAGCTCACTGAGGTAGGCTATGGTGAGGCAACGAGAGATTTGAAATTAATGTGTTGGGAAAGGGGGTAGCTGGTGTGCCTTTGGGAATGAATTGCAAAACTCAAGGGCTCGGGTTTCAAATGAGTTGGAACTTATGAATATTTGATAGCGGGAGGCCAAATAGAAGGACAGTGGAGAAGTCAAGTGTTTTGCAAGACCTGTTGTAGTGTGCTTTCTTTATGAAAGTGATCCTAGTGCAGCACGGTGGTGCAGTGGTTAGCATTGCTGCCTCGCGCCACCGAGGTCTCTGGGTCACTGTCCGTATGGAGTGTGCACATTCTTCCCGTGTTTGCGTTGGTTTTGCCCCCAAAAATGTGCAGCGTAGGTGGATTGGCCACGCTAAGTTACCCCTTAATTGGAAAAAATTAATTGGATACTCTAAAGTTCTTTTTAAAAAATGAAAGTGATGCTTAGTGGTTGTTTTTCTTTGTGTGGGGTGGTACAGTATTTGGCACTGCAACCTCACAGTGCCAGGCACCTGGATTGATTCCAGCCTTGGGTGACTGTCTGGAGTCTGCATGGTTTCCTCTGGGTGCTCCGGTTTCCATCCACAGTCCAAAGATGTGCAGTTTAGGTGGGTTGACCATATCTTTTTATTAAAACAGTAAAAAAAATTGACCATGCTAAATTGCTCTTTACTGCCCAACTATGTGCAAGTTATGGGGTTGCAGGATATGGCAGGGGATTGGGCCTAGGTAGGTAGGGTGCCCTTTTGGAGGATCAGTGGCAACTTTCAGGGATCTATGTACGAGATCTCTCTGCTCATCCACACTACCAAGAATCTTACCATTAGCCCAGTACTCTATATTCCTGTTACTCCTTCCAAAATGAATCACCTCACACTTTTCTACATTAAACTCCATTTGCCACTTCTCAGCCCAGCTCTGCAGCTTATCTATGTCACTCTGTAACCTGCAACATCCTCTCGCACTGTCCACAACTCTACCAGCTTTAGTGTCATCTGCAAATTTACTCACCCATCCTTCTACGCCCTCCTCCAGGTCATTTATAAAAATAACAAACAGCAGTGGCCCCAAAATAGATCCTTGTGGTACACCACTAGTAACTGAACTCCAGGCTGAACATTTCCCATCAACCACCGCCGTCTGTCGTCTTACAGCTAGCCAATTTCTGATCCAAACCGCTAAATCACCCTCAATCCCATGCCTCCATATTTTCTGCAATAGCCTACCATGGGGAACCTTATCAAACACTTTACTGAAATCCATATACACCACATCAACTGCTTTACCCTCGTCCACCTATTTGGTCACCTTCTCAAAGAACTCAATAAGGTTTGTGAGGCATGACCTACCCTTCACAAAACCGTGTTAACTATCCCTAATCAAATTATAAAGCAGCTTTCAAAAGAGAATTGTTCAAATATTTGAAGTAAAAGTTTCAGGGATATGGGGAAAAATACAGGGGAGTGAGGTGAACTGAATTCCTCTTTGAAAGAAGTGGCACAGATTCAATGGGCCAAATGGGTTTATTCCTTCAGTGTGTACTGTGTGATTCATTCTCCCTTTTTTAATTTTTCAAGTAAGTATAATTTAGAAAGCTATTATGCACATGAGTTAATTCAGATACATATTTTATGAATCCATTAAATGATTAAGGGACACATACACATATATATTTTAGGTTGTCATTTTATATTTAGATATATAATCATGCGCATTTAATGGGAGTGGAAATTCTCATACGTAGTTTATGGAGGTAGCGTACATCCTAACTTAGCTACATAATGCCCACGGAAGGATGTCTCATCAGATGCTTATCGGTTATAATGATTTGGTGTGCTGCTGACTGTGGCTTGAAATAAGAGAGGAGATGAAATGAGAGGAAGAATTGAAACTGTTACGCTAAGAAATTGCAATGGTAACATACATTGTAGCAGCAGACACAATACACCCACAGCCTTGACGGAGAAGTTAGAAGAACACTGTGGGTGCAGTCTTCAGAATGCACCAAAACCGCTGGTAATGAACACTTGTATTTTTATTTACGTCTATTGACCCTATTTGCCAAGACAAAGCTTCCAGTGGTGTTGGACCCCATAACCAGTGCTCTAAGGGAGGGTGGCTCTAGTTCTCCCAGAGCCGCAATAATAAGACCATTAAAAGAAAACTAACATCCTCGGCTTTGAACAAAAGCAAGGAAGTAATGTTGAACCTAATCGGAGTATTGTGCAGAGATCTGGACATCCCCATGTATGAAGGATGAGGTGGAGGATAGACTCATAATTTGAAATGGTTAAGGATAGGGGTGACCTGATGGTGACCACCATGATTGAGGTTACAAGTGGTGGAATGTTTTCACTCGTTGATGAAACAGTAACAAGGGAACAAGTTTAAAATCACAAAGTAAATTAATTAAAAGGGAGATTAAGAACATAAAATTGCTTTGGGGTGATTTGAAATACCGTGCAAATATTGATGCAACATTAAATTATTTTTAATGGATTTACATCGCTGCCTGACATAAAATATGTAGAAATAAAGGAAGGGAGCAGGAAAATCTGATAACTCTGGGTGTTTTGTGTATTTTTAAACCACCACAGGCTTGATGAACCAAATGGCCATTTTGTTCTCTTATCATTTTGTGATCGCACAAAAATAACAGTACAGCTTGCCATGACTGCTTATAGTTGTTGCTTATGAGATTTAATAATCTTTTGGAGTAATTCTGATTATCAGCATTCTCTCCCAAATTCTTGTGACATTGCGATATTAGCCTGTACACTTCTTGGTCTCTTCATAAACAAAGTTATTGTTTTGATATGCTTCGCTGCTTCAGTGCCAGTTTCAAGAAAGTGATGCATAGCTGCACTTCACGGTTCCATCTGCTAAGTTTTATGCCTGATCTTGTGTAGAAGTGAATGCGGGAAATTTGATGGCTATTATAACCTTCAGGAACTGTTCCTGAAAGATAATTTATGTCACTTGCTGTGCATCGGGCATGGTTAGTTAATTAAACTAATTGCAGCTGATAGCCAGATAACATTTTATGGTTAGTTCCAGCGTTGGAATATAAATGAAAGTAGGCTTCAAATGAAGTTACTGTGAAAGACCCCCAGTCGCCACATTCCGGCTCCTGTTCGGGGAGGCTGGTACTAGAATTGAACCCGCGCTGCTGGCCTTGGTCTGTTTTACAAGCCAGCTATTTAGCCCACTGTGCTAAACCAACCCCCAAAATGTGCCTTTTGTAACAAGTATCATTAATTTGGAGTGAGACTTGCTTGTTTTGAATATGCTTGTTTTAGCTTTGGCATACCTCGGGTTTTTTTTCAAAAAAAAGCACAGATCACAGTGTCCTTGTGGTAGAAAAGGAGGCCATTCGGCCCATTGAGTTCCTGCTGGCTCTCATTCTCAATTCCCTGCTATATCCCAGTAGCCCTGCAAGTCTATTTCCCTCCAGTGCCCACCCAAACTCCTTTTGAAATCATCGATCGTCTATCTGCCACCACTTTCATGGGCAACGGGTTTCAGGTCGTTGCCACTTGTGTGAAATGCTTTTCCTCACATTCACCCTGCATTCCTTGGCCAAAGCCTAAATCTGTGTCTTAGCACAACGCCCTAATGGGAGCAGCTTTTCTTTGCCTATTTTGTCTAAACCTATCAACCTTGTACACCTCTTGTCAAATCTCTCCTCAATACTCTTTGCTCTAAGGAGAACAACACTAGCTTTAAACTAACTATACAACTAAAATCCCTCATCCTTGGAATTAGTCTTGTAATAGTGACTGCTGCCACCGACCAGAAATACGTCAGGATCAGTTGTGCGTTCACATTTTGCTTGCACTGCGCAATGTTTCGGCAAAGCCCAATTCCTGCATAGTCCAGTGAGCACGGTGGATAATTTATGGGGCTCTTAATCCATGAGCCATTGTCTCGAGCCTCACACAGGATGATGATTTAAAAAACAAATTTTGGTAAAAAGAGGCCCTTGCCACAGGTACAAGAAGTATAAATAGTTAATGGAGGTGTCGCACGGGAGCTCAACTACAGATGAATACATTAATTTTTAGAAAATCATAACGTTAATAAATAATGCAAGGAAGTATAAACCCATATATTTTGATGCTTCTCAAAGTCTTTTTTTCAATAAACAATTTTATTGAGGTAGTTTTTGGCTTTGTAAACAGTTACAGACATCAACAGAAAGAAAGCAAAAAAGGCAAAAATGTGCAAACATCCACGTACATTCAACACTTCAATCGTAACATACTGCACCAGTCTGCTCGTCTCCCACCGGTACTACCCGCCATTTTATCCCTCCTACTCTACTCTACTCCCCCCCGCTGACGCTCACTCTCCCGCAAAGAAGTCAATAAATGGTTGCCACCTCCGGGCGAACCCCTGTACAGATCCCCTCAAGGCGAACTTATTTTTTTCCATACCCAGGAAACTCGACATGTCCGCAAGCCACAACTCAGTCTTCGGGGGCTTTGAGTCCCTCCACGGCAGTTGTATTCGTCGCCGGGCTATCAGGGAAGCAAAGGCCAAAACATCGGCCTCTTTCTCCCCCTGGACTCCCGGGTCTTCCGAAACCCCAAAAATTGCCACCCCTGGGCCCATCGCCACCTTTGTTTTTAGTACCCGGGACATGACGCCTGCAAATCCCTCCCAGTACCCCCTAAGTTTAGGGCATGCCCAAAACATGTGAACGTGGTTCGCTGATCCTCCCGCGCACCTAGCGTATTTGTCCTCTACCCCAAGAATTTGCTCATCCGAGCCACCATCATGTGGGCCCGGTGAACGACCTTGAATTGAATCAGCCCGAGCCTGGCACATGTTGTGGTCAAATTTACCCTACTCAGGGCCTCTGCCCACAGCCCGTCCTCCATTTCCCCGCCTAGCTCCTCCTCCCATTTAAGTTTCAGTTCCTCCGTCTGGGACCCTTCCTCCCTCATAAGCACCTTATAAATATCAGAACTCTACCCTCCCCTTCTTCCCCCCTAGAGACTATTCTGTCTTGGATCACCATTGGCGGGAGGCGTGGGAAAGATGGGACCTGTCTACGAACAAAGTCTCGCAACTGTAGGTACCTATAATCATTTCCCCTTACCAGACCAAATTTCTCCTCCAACTCCTCAAACTCGCAAAGCTCCCTTCCAGGAACATATCACCCACCCTTCCCACCTCCGCCCACCGCCATGCTCGAAACCCCCCATCCATACTCCCGGGGGCAAATGGTCGGGCCGATGGTTGTCGCAGATTGGCGCCCAAACCGATGCCCCTACCTCCCCGACATGCCTCCTCCACTGGCCCCATATCCGCAGGGTCGCTACGACTACCGGGCTGGTGGAGTACCTGGCCGGCGGCGGTAGAGGAGCCGTGACCAGGGCTGCCAGGCTGGAGCCCTTGCACGAAGCCGCCTCCACCCGCTCCCAGATAGACCTTGTACCCACCTCCACTTCCTTATCATAGCGATGTTGGCCGCCCAGTAATAATTAATCAGACTCGGCAAAGCCAGCCCTCCCTCGCTGCGGTTCCTCTCCAGCATCGCCGCCTTCACCCGCGGGGATTTTCCCGCCCAGACAACGCTCATGATCATCCTGTTAACTGTTTTGAAGAGGGACTGTGAGACAAAGATCAGGAGGCACTGAAAAACAAACAGAAATCTAGGGAGGATTGTCATCTTTACAGTCTGCACCCTCCCTGCCAGCGACAGCGGGAGTGCATCCCATCTCCGAAACTCTCCCTTCATTTGCTCCACCACCCTGGCCAAATTTAACTTGTGCAGCCTGCCCCAGTCTCGCGCCACCTGGATTGCCAAATACCGGAAATTTTCCTCAACCAGCCTAAACGGTAGCCCTCGCAATCTGTTCTCCTGGCCCCTTGCCTGTACCACAAACATTTCACTCTTGGCCGTATTTAATTTGTATCCTGAAAACTGGCTGAACTTCAACATTCCCAGTATACTTCCCATCCCGGCCACTGGGTCCGACACGTACAGGAGCAGGTTGTCTGCATAAAGAGAGACCCAATGTTCTTCCCCGCCCCTCACCATCCCCTTCCATCCCTCTGCGGCTCTCAGCACAATCGCCAGCGGCTCAATGGCCAGCGCAAACAGCAGCTGGGAGAGCGGGCAGCCCTGTCTGGTCCCTCGGTACAACCTAAAGTACTCCGACACTTCTCTGTTAGTCCTGACGTTAGCCTTTGGGGCCTGATATAATACTTTGATCCAATTCACCAGTCCCTCCCCGAACCCAAACCGTCCGAGCACCTCCCATAGATAGTCCCACTCCACCCGGTCAAAGGCCTTCTCGGCGTCCATCGCCACCACTACCTCCACCTCCCTGCCCGCCGGGGGCATCATTATCACATTAAGTAATCTTCTCAGGTTGGCCGCCTGCCGCCTACCTTTCACGAATCCAGTTTGGTCCTCCCCAATCAGTCCTCCATTCTAACCGCCAGTACCTTTGCCAGGAGCTTGGCATCAACATTAATCAGTGAGATTGGCCTGTAGGACCCCCACGCCTCCGGGTCTTTACCCCGCTTCAATATCAGTGATATAGTGGCTTGTCGGCGGCAGGGTCCCTCTGTCCCTTGCCTCTTTGAAAACCCTCGCCAAGACCGGGCCACCAGCTCAGAGAACTTCCTATAGAACTCTACTGGGTATCCATCCGGCCCCGGGGCTTTCCCCGACTGCATGGCCTTTAGGCCCCCCAATACCTCCTCCACTCTAATCGGGCCCCCAGCTCATCCACTCGCCCCCCCACCTACTGTTGGGAATGTTAACCCGTCCAGAAACCTTTTCATCTCCTCCGGTTCTTCAGGCGGCTCCGAAGTATACAGCTTGCGATAGAAGTCCCGGAATACCTTATTCAATCCTGCCGGGTCCTCCACTTTGCGCCCCTCCCCATCCATCACTCTACCTATTTCCCTGGCCGCCTCCCTCCTCCTAAGTTGCTGCGCTAACAGTCTGCTAGCCTTTTCCCCATGCTCGTACACCACGCCCCTCACCTTCCTAAGCTGTTCCACGGCCCTACTCGTGGATAGTGCCCTCAGTTCCACCTGTAGTCTCTGCCTCTCCCTGAGTAAAACCTCCCCCGGAGACTCCGCGTGCTCTTCATCTATCCGACCCATTTCCCTGACCAATCTATCCATCTCTGCCCTGTCTGCCTTGGCTCTGTGGGCCCCAATTTAAATCAGCTCCCCCCGAACTACTGCCTTTAGCGCCTCCCACAGGGTCGCCGCTGAGACCTCCCCCGTGTCATTCACCTGCAAGTAATTTTGCATACACCTCCGAAGCCTCTCGCAGATCCCCTCCTCCGACAGCAGTCCCACGTCTAGCCTCCATTGCGGCCGTTGGTAGCTCGCTCCCGCGATCTGCAGGTCTACCCAGTGCAGGGCATGGTCTGAGATAGTAATTGCCGAACATTCCGTGTTCTTTACCTCCCCTACACAATCCCTGCTTAGTACAAAGAAATCTATCCTAGAATATACTTAATGGACGCGCGAGTAAAACGAGTAGCCCCTTCCTGTCGGCTGTCTGGCTCTCCAGGGGTCCACTGCCCCCATTTGCTCCATAAACCCTTTCAGCTCCCTTGCCATTGCTGGGAGTCTACCTGTTCTGGGACACGACCAATCCAAAGCCGTGTCAAGGACCATGTTAAAGTCCCCCCCCCATTATTAGCCTGCGAGAGTCCAGGTCCGGGATCTTCCCCAGCACTCTTTTAATAAAATCCATGTCATCCCAGTTCGGGGCATATATATTCACCATCACCACTCTTCTCCCCTCCAGTCTGCCCTGTACCATCAGGTATCTGCCCCCCCCTGTCTACGGCTATGCCCTCCGCCTCAAATTGCACCCGCTTGTTGATCATGATTGCCACCCCCCTGGACTTCGAGTCCAAGTCCGAGTGGAAGATCTGGCTAATCCAGCCCTTCCTTAGCCTGGTCTGGTCACACTTTCAGATGTGTCTCCTGCAACATAATTACGTCTGCCCTCAGAGCCCGCAAGTGCGCGAACACCCGCGCCCTCTTAACCGGCACATTCAGTCCCCTGACATTCCAGGTGACCAGCCTGGTCGGGGGGGGGGGGGGGGGGGCACAACCCCCCCCCCCCCCCCCCCCCCCATCACCACGCTGGTCAGCCATAGCCTTTCTCGGGCCGGCCCGTGCGTCGCGCCAATCCTGGCCCGCCCGTTGGCTGCCTCCACCCTCGACCTCCTTTCCAGTGCCTATTTCAAGTCCCTCCCACGTCAGCAGAACAACCCCCCCCCCCCCCCCCCACTAACAACATCCCCAGATACCCCCACCCCTGCCATCCACTGGCTGTGATCTCTTCCCCCCCCCCCCCATCTGACTCCCTTGACTAGCCAATCTGCTAGCCTGATGACTCATCACTCCGGCGCCCTACTGTCTCATTCCCATTGTTTCCCCGTCTTCCTCCCCACTCCCCGGCGCCCCATCTTCCTCTCCAACTCACTGGCACAGGAATGCATGGACATCAACAAAATAAAAACCCCCCAACTCACGTCCTTGGCCCCCCTTGCTGACCGGCCCCCCTTTGTTACCGTGCCGGCTCCAGTGTCCTCCGCGAGCCGCACAAAAAGTAAAAAAGGAAAAAAACAGAAAAAAGAGGAAAAAACAAAAACATAACAGAAAAAAAACAAGAAAAAACCCAAACCAATGTCCATGAACAAAGGAAAGAGTCCTAAATGTTCCGCTTGGCACCTTTAACTCAGCAAACCGTTGAACAGCAGTCCAGGCCCATTCGGCGTACCTTCCTACGGTGATCCTCGGGTCCTAATTCGCGCCCGTGGGGCCTCTTTTCGGGACCAGCCACTGATCCCTCGCAAAGTCCATCGCTTCTTCGGGCTCGGCGAAGTAGTAGTGTTGACCCTGGTGCGTGACCCATAAACGAGCTGGGAACAGCAGACCAAACTTCACGTGCTTCTTGAACAGCATCTCCTTGACATTCTTAAAGACTGCTTGCCGCCGAGCCACGTCCTGGCTTAGGTCCTGGTAAATGTGGAGGACACTGTTGTTCCACGTGCTGCTCCTGGCGCTCTTTGCCCACCGCAGCACCCGCTCCTTGTCCACGAACCTGTGGAACCTAATCACCATCGGGAGGTGTGGGGGGGGGGGGGGGGGGGGGGGGGTCCGCCCGGCCCCCCTGCTCGCCTGCACTCTGTATGCCCCCTCCAGCTCCGGCGGTCGCGGAAAGGCTTCGGCCCCCATCAGCTGCATCAATAGGTCTGCTACAAACGCTGCAGCATCAGCTCCCTCAGCCCCCTCCGGGAGGCCGACCATCCTCAGGTTGTTCCTGCGGGCTCTATTCTCCAGCTCCTCCACTCTGTCCAGCAGTCTTCTCTGCCGCTCCTTCAGCCCGTCAACTTCTAGCGCTGCAACCGTCTGCGCATCCGCCTGCTCCTCCACCGCCTCTCCCAGCTCCTTAACTTTAACATCTTACGCATCCAGTCTCTGGTTCAGCTGATCCACCGCTTTCTGGATTGTGTCCAAGCTGTCCCGCTTCAGCGCTTCAAAACTGGATTTCATTACCTGGAGCATGTTATCCAGCGCCTGCTGGATTGCTGAGTCCGGGGTCCGTGTGTCCGCTATCTTAGGTTCCAGGTAAGCTTCTACAGCCCCTTGTCTCTGTCCCTTTTTCTCTCTCTACTTCTGCCTCCTGGACTCCCGCTGTTCCATGTGCCACAGCCCGCTCCTCAGCACTTTCACCGCCGCCTTCCTTCAGCTCCGTGGTCCCGCTATCGCGTGGAATCAGCCCCTAAACGCCCGCCGGAGTGAGAGCCCGCCGAATGTGCGGCTCACTCGGACAGCGCCGCCACCGGAAGTCTTCTCAAATGCTTTTTGATAAAATCGGCAAAAAGTCCTATTATTTTTTTTAAAAAGCAATGCCCTGGTGTATTTCTGAGAATTTTAGTAATAATGACTGGCAAGTGAACAGCATTTTGCGAAACAGTGAATCCTAACATGATTCTGTTTTAACTTACTCCTTAATAACTGGCTTTGGTTTGCATCTCAAAACTTGGATATCTGTTCAGTTGCAAATAATAAAATGAGTTATTAGACACCAGCTGCACTTAAAAAGCATCTCTCAGGGCTCATGGTTGTGCAGTGGTTAGCACTGCTTCTTCATGACGCTGAAGACCTTGGTTCGATCCCGGCCCCGGGTCACTGTCCATGAGGAGTTTGCACATTCACCCCGTGTCTCATGGGTTTCACCCCCACAACCCAAAGATGTACAGGTTAGGTGCATTAGCCACGCCAAATTGCCCCTTAATTGAAAAAAATAATTGGGTCCTCTAAATTTAATTTTAAAAAGGTATTTGAAGAGAAGATGATTGGTGAAAATAAACGCAGGTCCATTTCAGTCAGAAACAGGTGAATTTATAATGGGGAACAAATAAATGGCATACCAATAAAATACAAACTTTAATTCTGTCTTCACAAAGGAGGACACAAAGAACATAGCAGCAATGTTGGAGAACACAGGGTTTAGTGAGAGAGAAGAACCAAAGTAAATCAGTATTAGTAGGGAAATGGTATTGGGAAATTGATGGACAATAAATCCCCAGGGCCTGATGATCTACATCCCAGACTACTTAAGGGAGTAGCCTTAGAAATAATGCATGCATTGGTGGTTATCTTCCAAGATTCTGGAACAGTTCTCGCTGTCTGGGGGGAGCTAATGTAACCGCATTTGAGAAAACAGGAATTATAGTCTGGTCAGGCTAATGTTTTTTTGGGGGGAGAATGTCCTAAATAAGTCTAGAAACCAGAACCCACACCTTGAAACGGCAATTTATGTCACAGGAGACAATACCCAACATTTTAGGACACCCCCCCCCCCCCCCCCCCCCCCCCCCCCCCAAAGAAACTTGTCTACACTTTACACAATAAGGCATAATGGGAAGGGCATAAAATGATTCAGCCACTCTACAACAAGTAGCTGCTTGCCCTGCAGACAACCAGTTAAATTCTTAGCCTCCTGCTTCAAATTCTGGCTTCTTCCACCGTGTTTCTATTTTAACATGTTCATTCCACTATCAAACAATTACTCCAGGCAAATAATTTGAACCAACCAACATCCGTTCCCATCATAGCAGTCTCCTGCTGTTGATGTAACAGTATGCTGCAAATGCCAGAGTCAGCAGCATCAGGCCAAATCCGGGTCCTAAATGCCTTAGGCAGCAGTGCTAACCATTGTGCTGCCCATTTCTCTTCACATACCTATCAAATATTTTACAGTTCTGTGTAAGCTTACTATCATGCTTAGTTTTTCCCTTCTTAATTAATCTCTTTATCCTCCTTTGGTGAATTCTCAACTGCTCCCAATTCTCAGGTGTGTTGTTTTTTTATAGCCAATTTGTATGCCCCTTCCTCGGATGTAATACTATCTCCAATTTCCCTTGTAGGCCATTGTTTGGCCAACTTTCCCGTTTCAGTTTTGTGCCAAACAGGAATGAACAATTGTTGCAGTTCACCCATGCGCTCTTTGAATGTTTGCCATTGCCTATCCACAGTCACCCTTTAAGTAATGTTCCCCAATCTATCATAGCCAACCCACACCTCATACCATCATAGTTTCCTTTATTTAGATTCAGGACCCTAGTCTCAGAACAAGCTCGTCACTCTCCATCTTGATGAAGAATTCTAGCACATTATCGTTGCTCATCCCCAAGGGGCCTCGCATAACTAGATTGCCAATTATTCCTCTCTCATTACACAATACCCAGTCTAGGATGGCCTGTGCACTAGTTGGTTCCTCAACATATTGGTCCAGAAAGCCATTCTGTACACACTCTGGGAATTCCTCCTCTATGGTATTGTTCTAATTTGATTTGCCCAATCTATATGCAGATTAAAGTCACCCATAACTACTGGTGTTACATTATCACATGTCTTTAATTTCCTGTTTAATGCCATTCCAAGCATCACCACTACAGCTTGGGGGGTCTATATACAGTCCCCACGAATGTTTTTTGCCTCTTAGTGTTTCTCGGCTCTACCCATACAGATTCCACATTGTCGGAGCTAATCTCCTTGCTTGCTATTGTGTAAATTTTCTCTTTAACTGCAATGCATCCTCACCCCCTTTTCCTTTTTTGTCTGTCCTTCCTAACTGTGAATGTTCAATTCCCATCCCTGGTCACCCTGCAGCCACGTTGCCGTAATCCCACCTATACCATACTCATTTACACCTATTTGCACGATTAATTCATCCACTTCATTTTTAAAAATAAATTTAGAGTACCCGATTAATTTTTTCCAATTAAGGGGCAATTTAGCGTGGCCAATCCACCTACCCTGCATATCTTTGGGTTGTGGGGATCAAACCCATGCAAACACAGGGAGAATGTGCAAACTCCGCACGGACAGTGACCCAGAACCCGGATCAAACCTGGGACCTCGGTGCTGTGAGGCAGCAATGCTAACCACTGTGCCACCGTGCTGCCCCAATTCATCCACTTTATTGCAAATATTCCACACATTAAGGAACAAAGACTTACGTTTGCCTTTTTAACATACCTTGTCACGTTCCCCTTATTTCTCACTGTGGCCCTGTTTGATTCTGGCCCTTGATTTCTCTGCCTATCACTTTATCTTATTCCCCTTTATGTCTTTTGTTCTTGTCTGTATTTCCCCCTCTAATTCCTTGCATAGATTTCCATTCCCCCTTGCCATATTAGTAATGTAAGATCATTATTAATAAATCTAATAAAGAATTTGATAGCAACTTCTTTACCAGAGTGGTCAGCATGTGAAACTGTGTGCGATGGGGGTAAAAATGACACCCCAGGGCAACACTGTGGCACAGTGGTTAGCATTGCTGCCTAAGGTGCCGAGGACCCGGGTCCAAATCCCGGCCCTGGGTCACTGTCCGTGTGGAGTTTGCACATTCTCCACGTGTCTGCGTGGGTTTCATCCCCACTACCCAAATATGTGCAAGTTAGGTGGATTGGCCACACTAAATTGCCCCTTAATTGGGAAAAATAATTGGGTACTCTAAATTTTAAAAAAATATGACACCCCAGTCCTGCCACTAAAGTCTGACTGCAACAAGTTTTTTTTTGTGAATTTAGAAGGGTCAAGGAATTTTCTAAGTGCCTGTGTTTAACCATTTCATACTGATTGTTTTAAACTGCAGAAAGCCTGTTAGACTCATTTATTTTCAAAGGTGCTTGATTACATTGCGTTAAAAACACATTCCTGTGAAGATGGCAAAATATTTTAAAAGTTAAACCCGTGTTTGCCCAACATTCGTGACCCACGTTCACGTACCAACACAGGCAAAATTTACAAGTTGTACTGTAGTTATTTACTTTTTAGCCAAATTAAAGTTTGAGTGACAGCACAATGGTGCAGTGGATAGCCCTGCTGCCCCACAGCACCGAGGTCCCACGTTCGATCCCCGCTCTGCGTCACTGTCCGTGTGTAGTTTGCACATTCTCCCCGTGTTTCATAGAATTTTTTATAGAATTTACAGTGCAGAAAAAGGCCATTCGGCCCATCGAAAAGGCCCTTGCAAAGAGCGCCCTACTGAAGCCCATGTATGTACCCTATCCCATTAACCTCCACTTAACATTTTTTGAACACTAAGGGCAATTTAGCATGGCCAATCCACCTAACCCGCACATCTTTGGATTGTGGGGGTAAACCGGAGCACCCAGATGAAACCCACGCAGACACGGCGAGAACGTGCAGACTCCGCACAGACAGTGACCCAGCCGGGAATCAAACCTGGGACCCTGGAGCTGTGAAGCAACTGTGCTAACCACTATACTACCGTGCTGTCCGCGTTTGCGTGTGTTTCGCCCCCACAACCCAAAAGATGTGCAGGCAAGGTCACGTTAAATTGCCCCTTAATTGGGAAAAAATGAATTGGGTACTCTAAATTTATATTTAAAAAAAATTAAAGTTCGAGTCCTTGGCTGGTCACTGTAGCTGTGACAATGTTTCCAAGTTCCTTTTGATTCCAGGAGTTGAGCTGAAGCCCGTGCAACTACAGTTGCTGGAGGCAATTTATTTTAATCTGTAATCTGTCTCTTCCTGAAGTTAATGAGATTCACATCGAACGTTCTTTCCTTTGGAACGTTCACCATTTTGTTGCTGTATTTTTTTCAATTGTAAGAGATTGGGTTTTAAATTGGAAGAGGCCCAACCATCTTCAGTTGCTTCATCAATGATCTTCCCTCTATTATAAGGTCAGAATTGGGGATGTTCGCTAGTGATTGCACAATGTTCACCATTCGCAACTAGTCAGATACTGAAGCAGCCCATGTCCAAATGCATCATGACCTGGACAATATCTCCAGACTTGAGTTGCCAAGTGGCAAATAACATTCACGGCATGTAAGTGCCAATCAATAACTTGTCTCCAACAAGAGACAATCTAACCATCGCCCTTGACATTCAATGGCATTGCAATCGCTGAACCCCTGTTATCAACAGACTGAGGGGTTATTATTGACCAGAACTCAATTGGACTGGCCATATAAATACTGGGGTTACAAGAGCAGGTGAGAGGTTGTGAATCCTGTGGCGAGTAACTCCAAATCTTGCTTCAAATGCTTGTCCACCACCTACAAGGCACAAGTTAGGAGTGTGATGGAGTACATTCCTCTTGCTTGGATGTGTAGCTCCAACAACATTCAAGAATCTTGGCACCGTCCAGGGCAAAGAAGCCAGTTTGATTGGCACCCCCATCCACAAACATTTACTCCCACCGCCACTGTGTATAGTCACAGAAGTGTGTACCATCTTTAAGGTGCATGACAGGAACTCACCAAGGATCCTTACGCAGCACCTTTCAAACCCATGACCGCTGCCATCTAGAAGCACAAGGGCAACAGGCATATGAAAATACCACTACCTGGAAATTCTCCACCAAGTTGCTTGGAAAAATATTGAATTTCCTTCACTGTTGCTAGGTCAAAATCTTGGAGCTCCCTCCAAAACTACACTATGGTTGTACCTACATCACGTGGACTGCTGTGGTTCAAGAAGGAAGCTCACCACCACCCTCTCGAGCAGTTAGGGATGGGCAATAAGAACATAGAACAGTACAGCACAGAACAGGCCCTTCGGCCCTCAATGTTGTGCCGAGCCATGATCACCTTACTCAAACCCACGTATCCACCCTATACCCATAACCCAACAACCCCCCCCTTAACCTTACTTTTATTAGGACACTACGGGCAATTTAGCATGGCCAATCCACCTAACCCGCACATCTTTGGACTGTGGGAGGAAACCGGAGCACCCGGAGGAAACCCACGCACACAGGGGGAGGACGTGCAGACTCCACACAGACAGTGACCCAGCCGGGAATCGAACCTGGGACCCTGGAGCTGTGAAGCATTTATGCTAACCACCATGCTACCCTGCTGCCCCCGCTTACCTAACCACATCCCATAGAAAATGAATAAAATGGCTTCATTGGCAACTTTTCCAGACTTCTCGCTGCTTCTATCTTAACAGCTTGTATTAGAGAGAGTTTAAAATGGTTACTTCAGTCATATGACCATAATGATTTCAGAAGGGGCTTGAATAGATAGTTGCTTTCGCTTCATGGCCAGGGTGGGATGTGAGTAGATTCTGTAATGTTCCAGCCATTAACCCCCCCCCCCCCCCCCGAATGAGTTATCATCTTGATAAGGTAGGAAGACATTGCCTACATAATGGTTCTATGAAGATGATTCTGTTCTCCATTGGGAGAGTTACTCTTACAGTTACGTGAAGTAGGGTAAGAGGGTTGAAGGAGAAGAGTCATGTGAACTGATTTAGCACAGTGGGCTAAATAGCAGACATAGGCAGGTCAGCAACGCGGGCTCAATTCCAGTATCAGCCTCCCCGAGAAGGCACCGGAATGTGGCGACTTGGGGCTTTTCACAGTAACTTCATTTGAAGCCTACTTGTGACAATAAGCGATTTTTCATTTTCATTTCATTTTTCATTTCAACTGGTTCTTGATGTCCCCTTGGGTAGGAATTTCAGAGAAGGGCGTTGCAGCATTTCTGAATTGCAGTTCACAGTGGAATGTTCCAGAAGCTAGTCAACTTGCAATGCCAGGTATCAGGTGACTTGGGGCAGCCATCTTTAGCCAGTGTCTTGTCTTTAAAAAGTCCCTTTTAAACAGTTAAGTAATGTTTAGTCCGTCGGTGATTTACAAGTTACGTCATTGTGATGCTTATCACAAGGAGTAGTTTTGGTGAATAGCAGAGATGCATTTAAGTGGTAACTAGATAAATATGGGAGAAATCAAAGGAAGGAATTATTAATCGGCTTACGTGAAGTAGGGTAGGAGGAGGGGAGTCATTTTGACCGAATGGCCTGTTCCAGTCTTACACATTTAATGCGATAATTTGGGATGCTGTTTGTCCACTGGGTGCTGATCCAACTTTAGCTTCTTTGTTTTGCGCAATCGGTTGTCAGCAAAACCCGACTTATGCCTGCACAGTTCAAGGTTGATTGCGAGGCTAGAGGTAATCTGCCTACAACCTCAAACAGACAGCATTTTATTTGTTTTTCATTTTCTGAAAAACTGAACAGGCCAGAATTTTGGCAAAGGAATGGGCAGCTCCATTCTGCATGTGCTGCCTCAGATATGGGTTAATATTCGCTACTTCGTCCATGGTGGTTGTACAGAGATGGGCACTGTATTCATGAATTCATACCTGTTATGAACTACATATGTGATGGAGTGCTGGCAACATACTTGCTCTTTGCAGATGTGCGGTAATATACTCGCTTCAGAGCAGCAAGAACAACTACAGCAGGCGGTTTCCTGAGGCTTCTGCAGAAAGCAGCAGTGTCTTTGAGGGCACTGGTGCAGAACTTTGGTGTGTTTCCAGTCTGAGCACAAGGCTCCATTGAAATGCCTCCATCATTGTGTGCCTTACTCAACCCTGGGTCCTATCTGCAATTTGAGACTGACCTCTCAAACCAGTTATAATGTGATTTTATTGTGGGAGAGGCCACTGTTCAGTTGAGAAGTTAAACTGTCTCTGTCCTCCTGCACAGATGCATGTAAAAGATCCCATGGAACTATTCAGAGAAGAGCAAAGAAGAATTTCTTGGCCAACATTCCTTCCACGGGGGTGGCATGTGGTGCAGTGGTTAGCACTGGGACTGCGGCGCTGAAGACCCGGGTTTGAATCCCGGCTTTGGGTCACTGTCCGTGTAGAGTTTGCACATTCTCCCCATGTCATAGAATTATAGAATTTACAGTGCAGAAGGAGGCCATTTGGCCCATCAAGTCTGCACTGGCTCTTGGAACGAGCACCCTACCCAAGCCCACACCCCCACCCTATTCCCATAACCCAGTAACCCAACCCTAAGGGCAATTTAGCATGGCCAGTCCACCTAACCTGCACATCTTTGGACTGGGGGAGGAAACCGGAAAACCCACGCACACATGGGAGAATGTGCAGACTCCACACAGACAGTGACCCAAGCTGGGAATCTAACCTGGGACCCTGGAGCTGTGAAGCATTTGTGCTAACCACAATGCTACCGTGCTGCCCATGTATGTGTGGGTTTCACCCCCACAACCCAAATATGTGGAGGTTAGGTGGATTGGCCACGCTAAATTGCCCCTAAATTGGAAAGAAAAATAATTGGGTGCTCTAAATTTATTTTAGAAAAGCATTCCTCCCTCAACCAGAAACCACCAAAAGTACATAAGATCATAAGATGTAGGAGCAGAATTAGGCCACTTGGTCCATCGAGTCTGCGCCGCCATTCAATCATGGCTGATATTTTTCTCATCCCACTCTCTTGCCTTCTTCCCATAACCCTTGATCCCCTTATTAATCAAGAACCTATCTATCTCTGTCTTAAAGACACTCTGATTAGGCCTCCAAAGCCTGATGCGGCAAAGTGTTTCACAGATTCACCACCCTCTGGCTGAAGAAATTACTCCTAAGCCCTGTTTTGAAGGATCGTCTCTTTAATCTGAGATTGTGTCCTCTGCTTCCGGTTTTTCCTACAAGTGGAAACATCCTCTCCACACCCACTCTCCAGGCCTCGCAGTATTTTGTAAATTTCAATAAGATACCCCCTCATCCTTCTAAACTCCAACGAGTATAAACCTAGAGTCCTGAACTGTTCCTCATACGATAAACTCCAGGGATCATTCTTGTGAACCTCCTCTGGACCCTTTCCAAGACAAGCGCATCCTTCCTTAAATACTGGGCCCAAAACTGCTCACAATATTCCAAATGGCTAAATCGCTGGCTTTGAAAGCAGACCAAGGCAGGCCAGCAGCACGGTTCGATTCCCGTAACAGCCTCCCCGAACAGGCGCCGGAATATGGCGACTAGGGGCTTTTCACAGTAACTTCATTTGAAGCCTAAGCGATTTTCATTTCATTTCAATTGGATGTGGACATAGAACATAGAACTGCACAGCACAGTTCAACTGCAGAGCCCTTCGGCCCACGATGTTGTGCCAAACTGGTCTGAATCTTTTGATGGAATGCAATCTTATAAATGCAACTGAACTGAGGCACTGTCTGTTCTCTAGACTGAAACAAAAGACCTCACAACACTATTTCAAAGATGAGCAGTGATGTCCTGGTCAATATTTATTCCTCGGGGTCAGCACGGTGGCACAGTGGTTATCATTGCTGTCTCACGGCGCCGAGATCCCAGGTTTGATCCCGGCTCTGGATCATTGTCCGTGTGGAGTTTGCACGTTCTCCCGGTGTTTGCGTGGGTTTCGCCTCTACGTGCTAAAAATGTGCAGGTTAAATGGATTGGACATGCTAAATTGGCCCTTAATTGGAAAAAATGAATTGGGTACTCTAAATTTATTTTAAAATATATTTATTCCTCAACCAACATTGAACGAGATAATCTAGAGCGGCACGGTGGCACAATGGTTAGCACTGCTGCCTCTTGGCACAAAGGACCCAGTTCGATCTCTGCCCCGGGTCTGTGTCCATTTGAAGTTTGTACATTCCCCCTGTGTCTGCGTGGGTCTCACCCCCATAACCTAAAGATGTGCAGGGTAGGTGGATTGGCTGTGCTAAATTGCCCCTTAATTGAAAAATAAATGTAACTGGGTACTCTAAATTTATTTAAAAGAAGAGATAGATTATCTGGCCATTATCACTTTGCTGTCTGTCTGGGAGCTATCAGTGCACAAGTTTCCAGTTGAGTTTGTAACAATAAAACAATGATTACACTTTGAAAACTTCATTGACTGTACTGTTTTTGGATGTCTTCAGATTGTGAAAGGCACTATAGAACTGTACACTCGTTCTTTAGTTTTCATTATTATTATGTGTGTGTCTCTCAGTATGGCACCATGTGACTCCTTGACATGGCTGGCTTTTGTTCTATCTGGCTATGTGAGGGTAAGAGCACACACCCAATGGTCTTTCTGTTACTGATCTGTGGAGACACCCCTGAACATCAGGGCAAGTTCATAGTTGTGATGTAAAGCGGCTGCTCCCACACCCCTGCTGCTCAATTGCCACTGCTGCTTTGATTTCTGCCCCTGCTGTATAAGAGGAGACTATTCAGAGCCCTAGGCTCAATTGTAGAATTGACTGAACGACACAGATGAGGGAATAGATCATGAACTACAGCCTTTCACTTCCCATGGCTAAGACTCCTCCAGCTACTTCACTCTGGGTGTGTGTCAGCGTATTGCTTTTAATTGTCACTAGCTGTGTGACATTTTCAGCCACTTGACAATCTGTTATTGAAATGTCTTGCCGCCTCCGCACTGAACTCGCCAACTCATCATGTGACTGTCTGTGTCATCAGCAAACAACAGGTTTCAGCCATCATTAGTCCCCACTCAATAATGGAAAATTTCTGCTTTTCACAGAAGGCATGGTACAAACAAGCTGCACAATAGAATCTGCTGATTAACTGAACAATGGACAGTTAATGATCTGTGATGGTTGTTTGATGCAGGAGATATTGGACAGTTAGTTATCTGTGATGGTTATTTGATGTGGGAGATATTGGGGTGAGTGACCAAAACGACTTGTCAAAGAGGGAGGTTTTTAGGAGCAAGTTAAAGGAGGAGAGATGGTGGGGCCATAAAGTTTACGGAGGGAATTCCAAAGCTTGGGGCTGAAATAGCTGAAGGCATATCCGGCGGTAGTGGCACAATTGCATTCAATGAAATCAGAATTGGAGGAGTGTAGAGATCTTAAGGGGTGGGGCAAGCTATGGTGGATTTGTATACCAGGGTGAGAACTTTAAATTTGAGGTATTGTTGGCCCAGACATTGGTGTAGGCTAAGGGTTAATGTGTGGAAAGGACAGGGTAAAAGTTAGAATAATGGCAAGTGGAAAGATGGGGTAAGGGGGCTAATTTATAATCTTTTCTGTCCTTGTCTCAACAGTATCTGCACATTGGCTGGCCTTGGACTCCCTGCTTCTCAGCCTGTCTCGTTGTACAGCTGGATCTGACTTTCCTTTCTATCTCCTTGTCCATGTTGTACTGGGGGCCAGTTTAGCTCACTTGGCTAGACAACTAGTTTGTAATGCAGAGCAAGGCCAACAGCATAGGTTCAATTCCTGTACCGGCTGAGGTTATTCATGGAGGCCCATCCTTGCCCTGAGGTGTGCTGATCCTCCTGTTAAATCACCACCACTCAGCTCCCGCCCCTCAAAGGGGAATGCAGCCTATGGTCATCTGGGACTATGGTGACTTTACCTTATCCTACCATGTTGTACTGAATGAGATTGTGGTGCTACCCCTGCAGGCTTTTGGTTCATTTTTCAATTTAGCTACTTACTGTAATGATGTATATTGACTGGGATGTAAAATTAACAAGTTAATGATAATGCTTTTTACCACTAGAGGGAGTCCACAGATCAGTCATATAAATATCATGTGACTAGGGGATTCTGGGATTCAAGTAGGAGTTAAGAGTTAGGTGAGAGCTTAAGGGTGTCAGGCATAGAGAGCAGTTGTATACTTGAGTGTTCTGTAAGTAGAGTTTTATACAATGACCTTCTACTTTAGGAATGTTAACAAATCTTAGTAGTGTAATAAATTGATGGTTTTGTTTGCTAACAAAGCTTTGTGTTCTTTATTCAACACTCCTTATCTGAGCCATCCAGGTAAAGCAGAATAGAGATTACACCACTTAGTACTGATCCTGCTATGGGAGTGTTGCTGAGGATAATTGTATCAAGTTTCCCAATAGGTAATTCATGTTCACTAGAGCATTTGTTGCAAGTCAGGAGATCTGGCAGCACCTGTGCAAGAGAGAATGAGTTAATGTTTCAGGTCTGTGACCTTTAATCAGGACTTTAGAAAAGTACTTCTGTTCTTCCCTCAAAGCAAATTGTCAATGTTTGCAGTTGGAAGAAATTAGTTACTTTTGGCGAATCTTGAAATAAATGTTTGAAATATGAACCTGATATCTGAATCAGTTTGATGCATAATAATTTCGGTCTGACCATCCCCCTCAAACCTGAAGAACTGAGAAATCAGGAGAAAGGAAGAGCGAATTTGCATTTATAAGGCACCATTTGTGATCTCAGGATTTTCCGTAAGGGCTTACAGCGAATTAAGTGCTTTCATTGGTGTTGCAAGTGTTATAATGTAGGAATAATGGCAGCCAAATTGCATACAGCAATATCCCACAAACAGCATTATGATCAAGACAAGATACCGTGTTTAGAGATGGTGATAGAGGAATGACTAGTAGTCAACTCAGAAGAACTCTTTTCTTGAATGGTGCCACACAATCTTTTGCGTTCACCTGACGATGCAGATGGGATCTCCATTTAATGTCTCATTCAAAAGATGTCACCTCTGACAGCGTGGCATGTCGGCAGTATTGAATTGGGAGTGTGGGCTAGATTTTGAGTTCAAGTCCCTGGAGAGAAACTTGAATCCATAACTTTGTATGCTACCCAGTGAGCCTTGGCTGACAACAGGGGAATGAGCCCTGGAGAGGAATGAGACAGCAACTGCTTGATTCCCACCTACCCAACAAAGAAGTTTGATCACTACAGAGCAGCAGAAATTGAATGGGGAAATCAAATTGCCAACAGTGGATATGGCCAACATTTTTTAGAGCCAAGATTGATTGCAGGACCTGTGCTTTGTTCCACTAGGGGGTGTGGAAGTTACACTGTTTTAATGGAGACTAAACTGACTTGATTATGGAAAGAGGAAGAAAGAACAAGAAGGCTTAATAAGCCAGGCTTAAATTTCATATTCCACTCAGCGTCTGAAATGATTTGATTCCTGCAAGGAGAGAAACTGTCCAAAAATGAATCACCTGGAAATCTTGCATTGGTATACACTTTGTGTTCACAAACTTTTCTACCTGTAAACAGTCACGAGGCTCCACACAGGCTTGTCTGGAGCCTCTACAGGGACATAAACCAGTTGGGTCAAATAGCCTGCCTCTGTGCTGTAAATTCTATGTAACCCCGTTGCAGGCAATTAGCCTCTATTGTGCAGATTTTTGAAATCTCTCCCAACACCATCTTTCATCTATTTCTTTATTAATTTACAGGATGTGGGTGTCGCTGGTTAGGCCAGCATTTATTGCCCATCCCTAGTTGCCCTTCAGAAGGTGGAGGTAAGTTGCCTTCTTGAACTGCTGCAGTCCTTGAGGTGTATGTACACCCGCTGTGCTGTTATGGAGAGAGTTCCAGGATGTTGCCCCAGTGACCGTGAAGGAGCAGCGATATATTTCCAAGTCAGGGTGGTGAGTGACTTGGAGGGCTGGTGGGGTTCCCAGGAATCTGATGCTCTTGTCCTTCTAGATGGTAGTGGTTGTGGGGTTGGAAGGTGTTGTCGAAGCAACATTGGTGAGTTACTGCAGTGCATGCTGTAGATAGTACACACGGCTGCCACTGTTCGACGATGATGGACGGAGTGAATGTTTGTGGAGGGGGGAACAATCAAGCGGGCTGCTTTGTCCTGGATGGTGTCAAGCTTCTTAAATGTTTATACTCCTGACTTGTGCCGTTGAGATGGTGGACAGGCTTTGGGAGATCCTGGGTGCCATTTGAGTCTGATACCTGATGGATTTTATCAGCCAGGACTCATTTCAGTGCCAGTGGAAAAGGCCAGCTGTTCAACAAGATAGGAAGAGGAAGGGCTGCTTGGAAGCTGCCTAGTGTGTGGCACAGCAGCACAGTGTTTAGCACTGTTGCTTCACAGCGCCAGGGTCCCCGGTTTGATTCCCGGCTTGGGCCACTCAGTAGGGATTCTTCACATTCTCCCCGTGTCTGCATGGGTGTCCTCTAGGTGCTCCAGTTTTCTCACACAAGTCCTGAAAGACGTGCTGTTGGATAATTTTGACATTCTGAATTCTCGCTCTGTGTACCCGAACAGGCGCCGGAATGTGGCGACTAGGGGCTTTTCACAGTAACCTCATTGCGGTGTTAATGTAAGGCTACTTGTGACAATAAAGATGATTATTATTATTATTATTAAAGGCATCAAGAGAAACTTTCCAGCGTGAGGTGCGGATTGTTATGAGGGCGTCAGGGTGGTGAGGAAACCCAGGATGTTTTTTGAAAAGCATCCCGGGTATTACAGAATTATATAGCTTTCTTGGTGGTGTTGCCACATCCAGGAGTAGAGTTAGAATAGCATCAGGTTCTCACCTACATCACGGGACCCTGATTTGCATTGATTAAAGAGACTCCTGCTGTAGTCAATGAGGAATTTCATTTGCCAGCAAAATCAGCAGAACCACAGCGTGAAATGGAACCACTCCCTTCCCGCTGATGAGGGAGCCGTTAAAATGCCAATTTAACAGCAGGCCAACACCATTGGAACTTCACTCACATTCTTTTTTCTTATTTGTTCATGAGATGTGGCTTTCCTGGCTAGGCCAGTGTTTATTGCCCATTCCTAATTGCTCTTAAAGTGGTGATGAACTGCATTCTTGAACTGCTACAGTCCATGTAATATAGGTACACCAATAATGCTGTTGGTAAGGGAGTTCCACGATTTTGACTCGGTGACAGTGACGGAACGACAACAAAGTTCCAAGTCAGTATGATGTTTGACTTGGAGGGGAATTTGCAGGTGGTGATGTTTCTAAGTAACTGCTACCCTTGCTCTCTTTTCCTGCCACTGCTTAATGACAGATGTACAATAACTGAATGCAAACTTTTTGACATAGCTGATTTAACTCTGGGACTTTAGGATATTCTGGTTCCTTGTGTATCAAGGGATCTCTGATTCTGACCTTTTGCGCATCCCTGATTTTAATCATTCTACCATTGACTGTGATGCTTTCAGCTCTGAATTTCTCTTCTGATTCTCTTTGCCCCTCTCCTTTTAAGTTACTCCTTAAAATCTTTCTATTTGACAGTTTTTGATTGACTACCTATCCTAATATCTCCTTATGTGATTTGGTGTCATATTTTTTTTCCGACTCGTGGAGAGCCATGGGATCTATTTCTACATTAAAAGCACAATATAAATGCAAGTATCAAATATGACATGATGTCTGTTGTCTAAATGCTTTTGTATCTTAACTCTAGAATAGCAAGAAATGTGTTTAAATATGCAGTAACTCTGAGCTGCTCACTTCAAGCTCCCCTGATGCAAGCATCTGATGTATTATCTTTGTAGATTTTGAGCTTTTCCATTGTTTTGAGTATAGCTGCTTCACAGAAAATCTAACATGGCGTATTGACTGAGAATTCCGGTTTCAAAGATGACTGAAGAACAAATAGTTTGCTGACTTGTCAAACCTGTTTCAGGGCGAGCGGGATGTTTACCTGGGGCAGGAGTGAGCAGGATTTGGCACTGTTCCACAGATCAGTTTCCCTAGTTTATCTCTATGAAAGTGCTTTTGCATTTGGCATTAAGTGCCCACTGCTTGCACCATCTTGTTGTACCATTCAACTCTGTCTGTATTGAATAAATTGTGTTAATCTTTTGACATTACCATTGGAGCCGGTCACAAAGGCACTACTTATAACTTATTAAATTTGACAGCTATTTTAATAAATCATTTCAGTAAATTTGCACCTCATTAATCCAGTTTATTTGTGAAATTGGCCCTTCACTGATGATTCATCAAATTAGAGCTTTGAAGAGATGGGGATGTGAGAGGAGGAAAAGAGAATTACAGATTTGAAACTGGCCTCTGAAACTGTGGTGCTTGAATATTGTTTGGTTACAGCCTGTCCTCAATATGAAGGTAACAAGGTGTAACACAGATTAAAGTGAGAAGCCTTTTGACCCATTATGGTTTTAACTAGACATTACTTATTGAAGGCAAATTGTTTAAACACCGCCATAATCAGTAGGGAGTGTTTTTCGACAGCTCCATCATGATTCATTCATGGATTGTGAGTATCGTTGGCAATCCCAGTATTTATTCCCTATTCCAAATTATCCTTCAAAAATGGTGGTGAGCCACAACCTTTAACCTGTCCAGTGCTTATTATGGAGGGATACCCCCAGTACTTTCCGGGAGGGAGTTCCACAGTTTTGATCCAATGAAAGCCAAGGAGCAGTAATATATTTATAAGCGGTAAGATATAGACCACAATCAGTAAGGATAAGCACAAGACTACTCCACGACAGTCCTCAATACTGGGGTCCCACAAGGCTGTGTACTTAACCCCTCACTATACTCTCTATGCACACACGACTGTGTGGCAAAATTCAGCTCCAACTCCATCTACAAGTTTCTTGTAGTGGGTCGGATTTCAAACAATGATGAGTCAGAGTACAAGAGGAAGATAGAGAACCTAATGACAACAATCTCTCTCTCTCTCTCTCTCCATGTAAGCAAAACTAAGAAGCTGGTCATTGACATCAGAAAGTGAAGTGTTGTACACCCTCCTGTCTGCTTCAATGGTGCCGAGGTGGAGATGGTTGACAGCTTTGAATTCCTAGGTGTTCACCATAATCTATCCTGATCCACCAAGTTGACGGTGCAACCAAGAAAGCACAACAGTGCCTATACTGCCGGGAAACCAAGGAAATTCGGCATGCCCGCATTGACTCTTAGGAACTTTTACAGCTGCACCATGGAAAGCATCCTATCTGGCTGCATCACAGCCTGGCATGGCAACTGCTCGGCTCAAGACCATAAGAAACTACAGAGTCGTGAACACAACCTAGTTCAGCATGCTGACCCGCCTCCCATCTATTGACTCTGTCTACAGCTCCACCAGCTAAACCAGCCCCTAATTTCCAGGTGATGATAGGACTTTCGTGTTTTTAAAGTGTGTTGAATGCCAAGGGGAGATGATTGGACTCTGTCATGTTGGCGATGGTCATTTTCTGGCAATTGTATGACATGTATGTTATTTGCCACTTAACCTGAATACTGACCAGGCCTTGCTGCATACGGGCATGGGCTGCTTCAGTATGTAATGAGTTACGAATGGTGCTGACATGCTCTAATTTATCAGGGAACATCTCCACTTCTCGGCTTTATGATGGAGGGAAGACCATTGATGAAACAGTTGAAGGTGGTTGGGCCGAGGACACGACCCTGAGGAACGGCAGTGATGTCCTAGGACTGAGATGAATGGTCTCCAACAAATACCATCATCACCCTTTGCACTAGGTGTGACTCCAACCAGTGAAGATTGGATGTGTGTAAATGTCAGAAAGTGGAGGGCATGCTGGTTCCTCCAGTAGCTTACTGGATGAAAGTACCCTGCAGTCACTGAACAGGGTGCTTTTTAAAAATAAATTTAGAGTACCCAATTAATTTTTTCCAATTAAGGGGCAATTTAGTGTGGCCAATCCACCTAACCTGCACATCTTTGGTTTGTGGGGGCGAAACCCACGCAAACACGGGGAGAATGTGCAAACTCCCAGAGCCGGGATCGAACCTAGAACCTCGGCGCCATGAGGCAGCAGGGCTAACCCTCTGCGCCACCGTGCTGCCTGAACAAGATGCTTTTGAGTCAGATCTTCAGTCCTCCATACCCTCTGGGTTAGAGAGAAGAAATGAATCAGCCAAGACTCCTACTACCCATCATTGTCGAGTGACCATTGCTGGAAATTACAGCTGTTTGGTTGCTGTGCGAAGGCAAGATTAGATTTGATTGTGATGTTCTTGCAGTTGAATACTTCCAGGACTTTCCCTATTTTTTTTTTTTTTTTTTATAAATTTAGATTACCCAATTATTTTTTTTCTATTAAGGGGCAATTTAGCGTGGCCAATCCACCTACTCTGCACATTTTTGGGTTGTGGGGGCGAAACCCACGCAGACACGGGGAGAATGTGCAAACTCCACACGGACAGTGACCCAGAGCCGGGATCGAACCTGGGACCTCAGCGCCGTGAGGCGGTTGTGCTAACCACTAGGCCACCGTGCTGCCCGACTTTCCCTATTAAGGCTCACATTTATTTAGATTATTTAGAAGTTAACATGACTACCATTGTATGTGAAACTAGGTGAGCAATAAATGCAAGGAGAAACTGAAGGGTGTATCTCAGCCACTCGTGCAATGATTATGGCTATAAGTAACGATAAATAGTTAGCGTGAGTCATAAAACTAAGAGCAGCTTATAGTTCCACAAGGAAAAATTCATCATTTCCTGGCACAGAATGTTTACAGCATTTCTGCTGTTTCCTGTAGAAAATGATTAATTAGCTTGTCTTTGGCATCTGGGATCAGTTGAGACAGCTTTGCGTTGTCGCCTCTGTTTCTCCGTGTTGGTTGTCGTCTGTTAACTAAATGAGAAGAACTGTATAGTGTTCAACCAAAATGCAGAAGCAAGATATTTTTAACTTCTTGAATCTGTTACACTCAGGAGTCTCTCAAAATATGAACAATTAATTTGAAAATCGGCAGCAGATTCATATACATCCTGCAGCGAATTTCCAGAACTTGCTGATTTATTTATCGCTTTCTCGCTCTCTCTCTCGTTCTCTCTTTCCCCCCCCCCCCTCTCTTTCCGTTCCCCTTCTCCGCTCAAGCATCTCAGTTGGTCCCCTCAGACTGGATTACTGGATTTTCACTATTTGCCCACTAAACTTGCCAGAGAAATTGAGGGCACGTACCTATCAGCACACTTACCTTTTTATCGATGTGATTGTTGATACAATCTCTCTGAGTTGGAAAATAATAATTTAAAGTGTTAAGTCTAATTCCTGCACGTGGTGAATTGTCAATGGTGATACAAGTCAAAAGAAAATCCTTACCTTGCTGTCGCTCCTTTCTTTCAATCAATCTTTCTTTTGCTGCCTTCTTTTCTCTTTCAATACCTGGTTTGACTCTATTTGACCCTAGTTCTTTTTCTGTTGTTCCACTCTTTATTTCTCGATCCTTAAATCTAATTGGTGAGGGAAATGCACTGTTGATTCTGTCCCAGATGCCCCAGAGTGCTTGCCATGCTTTTATCAGCTCATACATTCAGCAAGTTATTTTTCAAGCTGCTGGGTGCGAGAGAAGGTCAAAATAAGCTGTTATACATAGACTTGCGCAGCTCATTCGATCAAAGAACCTCTTTGGTGCCTCAAAGTTGAGTCGCATTTTACTTTTCCGGGTGTAAAGCTTGACTCCAAACCTTACAGGTGTAACTGATGTGAAAGATTTATTTTTGAAGATTGACTGCCCGACAGTGATTTTTCACTGCCCACTACATTTATTACCAATTATCAAAAAACCTGACACCCTTAATCTCAATGCTTTCCAATTGCACGATGGGTGAGCCTGAAGCCTTTTTAAAAATAAATTTAGAGTAACCAATGATTTATTTTTTTCCAATTAAGGGGCAATTTAGCGCGGTCAATTCACCTGACTTGTGTTGTGGGGGTGCAACCCATGCAGAAAGGTGAGCTTGAAACCTTATTGTTTGGGTGGAGTCATGGTGCATGACACAGCTCATTGGCTGCACAATGCATCTTTCCATTGTGTAATGCCTCCTTAAAACTATTCGTGAAACAACTACCGGTCTAATGGAGTAGAATGGAGTGTTTTTTCTTGATTGGTTTGATCTAAATGTTATTTTGTGTACACTGTGAATGTTACTGCTATGCAGACCCATCTCTAATCACTTTGACAGGACTGGCCCTGATTCTTCCTGATCAATCACGGGTCGATCTGAGGTTCATACCTAGTTGGAGAAACGCATGTCCACACAACCACCAAGGAAGCAAATTTACAGGCAAAGTGAACGTTGCTCATGTCAACAGCAAGCATGACTTGAACTTTTGTAGCTTTTTCCTGTGAGGAGGAAGAGATTGAGTCACCAAACCACAATAAGGTGGATTCTCTCGCAAAGGAAAGGAGTAGTCTCTTTAGCCCTCCTCCTTTTCCATTATTCCTTGGCAAAAGAGCAAGAGGGGAGATGATAATTTATTTGATGCAGTTGCTAATGATCTGGCATGCACTGCCTGAAAGGATAATGATTCAGTAGTGACTTTCATTGAAAAAGAGTGACCACTCAGCAATGCAATTTTATAGTGAATAATTGTACACAGGGTGTATTCATTTACATTTGTTGTTTCTTCAGATATTCTATTGATTGAGTGTGATAGCAGTAGCATAATTTCATACCTCCAGCCCCCATATTCTGTCAAAACCACTCATTAACCCTTTTGTAACATACTCACAGTATTGAAATGCAGTGTTGCTGACATCTGGGAGTTGCATCCTAACTATAAACCTTGATGTACAACAGTTACTCTCATTGATGCTGCACCTATAACAAAGTAAAACGCTCCAACATGCTTAACAGAAGCAATGTTAAACACATTTTGACACTGAGCCACTTGAGATATTAGGGCAGGTGATCAAAAGCTTGGTCAGTGATAGACTTCAAAGAGCATCTCCAAGGAGGAGACAAGTGTAGAGAAGCATTAATGTAATGCAATACTACTGAGCCATGTAGACCAGCGGGTCTCAGTCACTATTCTTCGACTTGTGCTTTGTTGTCTGATCTCTACAGGGGCAGCAGGAGTAGGTGATTGACATGGATTCTGGGATCCTGTCCCACAAGTAATAGACAACCAATCTTGGCGATCATGGTGGTTAGTTTTCTATGTGAGGGTGTTAGATAAACCCAGCATTGGGTTCAAATGTCGTCATAGCTCATTGAAAACAATGCTAACCAGGTTCATGCACAGAGTAGCCATTTTGATGAGGTTACTTAACTGGTTAGGTTTCTTAGAGCCTGCATCTATGATGTTGACCCTATTAACACTGACCTCTGACACTTGAGGGGAGGGAGGTAAAATTGGACAGATGGAAAATGAAAAGCATGGCTAGCTCAACAATGTATCTCTGATAATAACACATTTGAAGGCAGCACCTGTATTGAGAGAAAAAAAACTTGGATTTATATAATGCCCCCAGCATAAAAGGTCCCAAGGCATTTAGCAGCGTAATCAAACAAAATTTAACACGAGATTAGGGAAGAAGATCAATAGCTTGGTCAACAAATTAAGGAACCCCTTAAAGAGTAAAGGAAATTTCACCATCAAAAAGTTAATCTAACATGTCTTTTTTTAAACTTGCAGACATCTGCTAACATGGAGTTGAATTATACCTACTCGTCGATCTGTGAACAAGGCTGCTTTTATGAGTCAGTTCGACATGAAAAATGTCAGGACTGTTGTGAATAAATGCATGAGGTTATAAAGATGAATGGATTGTGAAAGGTCAGGGTTAATTCTGTAGCACAGCTCCGAAGCTGTCAGAGGAGCAATGTATTTTATAATGTAGTGTTATGTCGTCAGAGACTCCAGCTGTGAGTGCATAGTGAAAAGCTGCAATAAGAATACTGGCATTTTGAGTATAATTGGGCCCATGGTGGCAACCATCAATTAACTTCCCACATACCACCTCAGTCTCATTGATCGGAGAAACCAATGTGTAGCTGTGACTTCACTTAAGACTTCATGAGCAATTTCTTTTTGGTGAAACTATGTAGCTTGTCAAGTTGATGGTTGTTGGTGGTGAGAAATGGGGTACATTCCTTTTCTAGCATCCCAGTGTTGGCATTAGTTAGTCCCCTGTCACACATTAGAAGGCTAGATATAGAGTGAAGCTCTCTCTATTCTGCTTCAATAATATGCCTTTGATCAAACCTTAGAAAAGCTGCTCTAGCTGCTTGAATATTTGATCTCTTCTGTTTCCGACACGAAGTATGAGCTCTTCTCAACATATATTTCAATGGCTTCTTGCTACCTGAAGTCTCACTGGAACCCTACTGTCTCTAAACTCTAGTGCACCCTCACCACCCTCTGCGGTGATTCAGCTTCCAGACAACTCGACTCTACTCTCTGGAGCTCTTTTCCTCAATCCTGCCTTATGTTTCACTACTTGACTCTAAAAGATCTCCCCTCATGACATCCTTTTAACAGATTTTCAGTCAGTGCTACCTATTTTTAAAAAAAATAAAAAATTTTTAGAGTACCCGATTATTTTTTTCCAATGAAGGAGCAATTTAGCATGGCCAATCCACCTACTCTGCACATATATGGGCTGTGGGGGTGAGACCCACACAGAGACAGGGAGAATATGCAAACTCCACATGAACAGTGACCTGGGGCTGGGATCGAACCCGGATCCACGGCACCATGAGGCAGCAGTGCTAACCGCTGCGCCACTGTGCTACCCTTGTACTGGCTCTTTAAAAGGGAATTCTAAAGGAGGCCATTAAACTCATCATACTTGTGCTGGCTCTTCAAAGGGGAATTCTAGAGTTAAAAGCACAATTATCATGAGCTTGGAGTAAAAAGCATTGGAAAACCTGGGTGGCAAACATCCCGTGGTGCTACGTGTCACTTAGTAAATTATTCTGTCATTAAAATTGGATATATCACGGGGCGGCACAGTGGTTAGCACTGCTGCCTCGCGATCCCAGTCCCGGGTAACTGTCCGTGTGGAGTTTACACATTCTCCCCGAGTCTGCGTGGGTCTCACCCCCACAACCCAAAAATAAGCATGGTAGGTGGATTGGCCACACTAAATTGCCCCACAATTGGAAAAAAGGAATTGGGTACTTTAAATTTATTTATTTTTTAAATTGTTATTTCATTAGTTACAGACCCTTTTCAGTTATTGGAAAGCTAGCTGGAAGCTTGTTTAAAAGGGTCATCGAAAATGTATGAATGAACACACACTCTCAACGTGTGAGTAATTTATGCATGTCATTTACAACAGATACCTTTCTCGTATCCCACTCATAAATTAGCAGCATTGTGAGTGTGCGTGCCAGCTCATCATTTCAAGGGACAATATACTCCAGTAAAATTTCTTGTGCTGCATTCCTAATAAAGGGAGTTAAGAACTGGCATCCATCTCCCTGGGACCTTGAATATTTCGAAGCACACCAGACAGTATGCAATTGTTTGTTTTGTGCACCCCAGTTTCCACAGTCCAAAGATGTGCGGGTTAGTTAGATTGGCATGCTAAGTTGCCCTTGTCCAAAAGGTTAGGTAGGGTTACTGGATTACAGGGATAGGAGACATGGGCTTAGTCAGGTGCTTTTTCCAAGGACTGGTGCAGACTCGATGGGCCGAATGTCCTCTTTCTGCACTATAGGGATTCTATGAATCATTTAATTCGCTGGTGTCAATCGGCCTCCAATTGCAGACTTGGCCTGAGTAACAGTGACATAGATCATAGAATTTACAGTGTAGAAGGAGGCCATTCGGCTCATTGAGTCTGCTCCGGCACTTGGAAAGAGCACCCTACTGAAGCCCATGCCTCCACCCTATCCCCATAACCCAGTAACCCCACCTAACCTTTTTGGACACTAAAGGCAGTTTATCATGGCCAATCCACCTAACCTGCACATCTTTGGACTGAGGGAGGAAACCGCACCCGGAGGAAACCCACGCAGACAGGGGGAGAATGTGCAGACTCCCCATATAGTGACGCAAGCCGGTAATCGAACCTGGGACCCTGGAGCAGTGAAGCAACTGTGCCACCACTGTGCTACTGTGCTGCCCTTATGCCCGACATGGGTCGCCTGCTCATTGTACGGAAACATTACTTTATGGAAATCTTGTGCAAAGCTGCTGCAACCCAGTCTGCTGTAAATAACCTGCAGTAAAGGGGCAAGAAGTGAGGTGCTGTACAGTTTCCTCTCCCCACTTCTAACCTCAGGCTAAGTCCATTCTATACAAACTATGTGTACTGCTATCTGTGATCCACTTGCCTGAATATCTTCGGCTCCAACTCTAGAAGCTCAACATCACCCATAACAAAGCAGCCAATTCCACCAGTTTTAATATTCACTACCACCACTACCAGTGCAGTTTGTACCATCTACAAGATTCACTGCAGAAACTCACCCAGGCGACTTCAAGAGCACTTTCCAAACCCATGACCTGTACCATCTAGAAGAGCAAGGACAGCAGATGTATGAGTAAACCATTACCACCAAGTTCCCTTCCAAATCATTTACCAGTTGGACTTGGAAATATTTTGCCTTCCATTCACTGTTGCTGGGTCATACCCTGGAGCTCCCTTCCTAACAGCATTGTGGGCGTACCTACACCACATGAAGAAGGTGGTTCACCCACATCACCTCGAGAAATTAGAGATGGACAATATAATGTTCATTGATTGGGTTGATGTGGAGATAGAACATTAGACTTTGTTTCATAAACAAAGCTATTTATTACTAACCACTACATTAACAAATAACTGAAATATCTAAGATGAATACAGTTGTAAATAAATGTCTAACTTATACTAAGGTACAACAGCTGCTCTAATCTGCGACTGCTATCAACTCCTTACAAACACCTTCTGAAGGAGCACATGGTACATCTGGGTCCTGGGACTCTGTACTCGTCCTACCTGCTGGGTCGGATGGTAGAACTACAACAGTAAAACATATAACTTATAATACACGTTGATCATAGAATTTAGTGATGATGAACTACTCATATACAGATAATAGTCTACCTATCATCACAGACAATAAATGCTGACTTTGCCGTTTCGAGAACAAATTGATAAAAGTCGCTGACATTGTGACATCAGCGACAAACCCACAGTGTTCCTTGTTGACAGCACACTATGTAGTTACCAATCTCCTTCATCTCAAAAATGTGAGGATGTCAAGGATGAAACATTTTCCCAACCAAGGACCAAAGCACTGGCACAGACCGTGTCTGTTTTCTCATGAATGTAATGAGTCATCCCTAATATTTTTCATAGCCTCCTGCATGAAAGGAGGCTTATAACCTCCCTATTTTATACTCCTATCATTAATTGTGAGTTTGTGTCTCTTAGTTAGCACTTCTGTCAGCTAAATCTGCTAGCTAAACTCCAATCTTAAATAGTTCTGTTTGATTCCCCCTCCCATTCCTCACTTTATATCCATGACTGCAGCCTTCGTTTTACAATTCTCCCTTTAGACTCAACCCTATTGTCAATCCAGGAAATGTGCATTGCACCTTGACTTCAGTATCCTTTCCTCTAATGAGCCTAAAACTATCCACAGTTTTCCAACTATGACCCACCCAATATCTTGCATTTGCATTGTGCCTTTTGTACCCTCAATGTTTCATAGACAATAGTTACCTTTAAAGTGCCATCATTGTTACTTTGCCAAGCATGGCAGCTAGCAAATGTCAATGGAATAAATTATTATTGAATCGGTTTCATTGTCATGTTGGTTGAGGGGTGAAGGTTGGCCGGGTATCAGGAGCGTACACTGTGCTTATCTTTGTAAAATTACATGGGATTCTTTTTCATCCACTTCAATCTGTATCGAGGGCATCTCCTTAGCACTGAACAATAACACCTCTGACAGTGCAGCAGTCTCTCAGCACTGGGCTGGAGTGTCAATCTAGATTATGTGCTTAAATTTTGGAGTTGGGTTTTGAACCCACCACTTCCTGACTCCAAGACACAAGCGCTACCCACTGATCCCAAGTGTGTGCTTGCGTTGCATTTGTTTTGAATATATGTTCCATTTTCTGACCATCTGCAACAATATTTTGGATTTACAAAGCTTCATTAATGCAGTACCATGTTCCAAGACCCTACACATGTGTCATCAAATGAACGTTTGACACCCAGTCCAAAAAGGACATATTGGGACAAATAACCCATCTTTGATGAAGGTACAGGTGTTAAAAAGGAGAGAGAGAGAGACGGAGAGATTGAGGGAAAGAATTTCCGAGCAGATGAAACCAAAAGTGGAATGATTAGAATCAGTGATGTGCTGAAAACTGGAATTGAAGGAGCATTGAGATATTAACGGTTTTAATGTTCTATCAGATGGGTTCTAAAAATATATACAATATATTGTAACCTTCCCACTGCTATTGTATGACCTCTGCAACATTCAGTTTACCGTTGCTAGAAAATGTGATCAAATAGACACAACTGTATAAATAACGTGTCTTGCATCAAGTGGAAAGCAGCAATGAAATCTTTGTTCTAATGACTGGAAAACCACTCAAGCTTTTGCTATCTAAACTAGTTGAATTACTGCCTAGTAATTCACTAACTGATGACAATGATGTGTATATTCACCTTGCCTTCCTGCGAGGCAAGGCTTATAATCAAATCAGTTGATAGCAAATTTTATGATTTCATATAGCCGTGTACCTTTTTGTTCAGAACCAAGAAAATATACGTAGCATAACTGCTGTCTCTGCTGATAAAGATACGGAATTTAAAATAAAATCAATAAACACAGATTGAATTAAAAGAGGTTTCTCTCTCTATGTTTTGGTTAAGTAGCTTGGACTGTGCATGATTAATATTAGTACTTGAATGCTGACCTAATGCTTTGGGTTCAGAGTTACAAAATGGCTGAAACTGCATCTGCGTGAAACTTCAGAAATCTGCTTAGCATGGTGAAATCGAACAACCTATAGTAAATAAATTTAAGTCTATGATGTACCTTTAGATTTGGGTGTATGGAAGCTGTGTGCAGTGAGTTATATTCATTCGATCTCAATGCCTGAAGCCACACCACGTAGTAATATCTGAGCAGCTGTCCTTTTTTTTCGTGCTTCGTGGAAAAAAAGTTAACGCATTTTCTTTGGTTCATTATGTTTGAGGTTTTCTTTTTGTTGCCCAAAATATTCACTTTGATCTGTTCAGGAGACTGATTTGTGCTGAGGTGTCATCCCACAGCTACCCACACTTCTCACCCAAGTGACCATCCTCTCTCTGACAACCTAGGCAGTCCGATTTGTGGAAGTTTGTGGCTTGTGTTTGGCTTGTGGCGATACCATAGTTAAACCCCACCCAGTCCTTGCCTAATGCCAGTGGCGGAGTTTTGAAGAAGAGGAATCCTAGATGGAGAATTAAAATTGTGTTGGTTAGATGGGTGAGCGGAACTGAGTGGAGCAGCGCAGGTAATGGAGGGATGGAAAGCCAGATGGGAAAGCTTTGGAGTAATTGAGTCCAGAGACACCCAACCGGTTTCAGCAGTGGCATGCATAGGTATGGAAAGATGCATGCAATGCTATGCAGGTAGAAATAAGTGGTCTTGATGTACAGGATACAAGATTTAACACGTAGCTCGAGATTGAACAGAGTATTGAGTCTTGTTCAGCTTGTTGAGTCACCTGTGTGTTTGAGGGGAAGTTAGATGTAAGGGATTGGAGTTTCTAGTTCAAGGCGGAAACCATGGTTTTGATTTTCTCAATCTTAAGTATGAGGGAGTTATGGATGTTCTGCTGCTTGATGTCTGAACAGGGAGTGAGAACATAGAGGAAGGCACAGAGCTGGCTGCCATTAGCATACATGTGACAGACTTTGTCCCTGTCGATGCTGTTGCTGAGGTGGCACGAACGTTTGGGGGGGTTAGTGGTGATATGAGGTTAGAAACTTAGCAATATAAACAGCCTCATTCAGCTTCCAATTCTGTACTGAGCACCCACAGCAAAACTGACTGGAACCTCTGAAAGCTGAATACAAAGTGAATTTGCCACCTGTCCTTTCCATCCATGTACTTTTTTCACAGTCATTGTGGTACAAGTTCTTAAAAATGTTGGTCACAAAAGCTTAATTAAGTTCCTTATACGCTGCTTCTTGCAGGTATTCAGTGGCTTTGTTCACACTGGAAAAGAGTTTGATAAGATAGACATATAGAAAATGCTTCCACTTGTGGAAGAGCCCAAAACTCATAAATATAAGATAATGACTTCTTTACGTGGAAAGTAATTAGTGTAAAGCTCGCTACTACCAGGAGTGGTTGAGATGATTAGCATTGATGCTTTTCAGCATAAACTAGATAAATACCTGAGGGAGAAAGGTTAAGAAGGTCATGTCAACAGGATGAGATAAAGTTGGGTGGAAGAAGGTTCATGCAGAGCATAAGCACTGGCATAGCCAGCTGGGACAGATGGTCTATTTCTGTGCTGATGGAACTAAGTGTAGTAGATGTGTTTGCAGAGGGCGGACTTAACTCCAAGTAATAACTTATGAAATCCTGATTAAAAAGGAGTTCCTTTTTTTAAAAAAAGTTTAGAGTACCCAATTATTTTTTTCCAATTAAGGGGCAATTTAACATGGCCAATCCACCTAACCTGCACATTTTTGGGTTGTGGGGGTGAAACCCACACAGACATGGGGAGAATGTGCAAACTCCACACGGACAGTGATCTGGGGCGGGGATCGAACCTGGGACCGTGGCGCCGTCAGGCAGCATAAAAATGAGATTCTGAATGTGCATCTAATGTTTCACTCGATGGGGAAGGAGGTCCATTTTATCAGTGTGTCAGTGGAAACTTTTCTAAAATGAAAGTGTAAGATGGCTGGGTGCACTTTGAAAATACATAACGTGACTGAGTCTGTCCCGCCATCGGATTGGCATGTATGTAATAATATGTCTGAGCAGATTCTCTTAACAGTGAGAGCGCTGCTATCATAGCAGAAGTGTGAAGGTAAATGTTAGCAGCCAGCAACATAGATTTCATTAGCACTCATTCCAAGCCAGAATAGTTAATGCATCAGATTTTCCAGAAAGTTCCTGAGAACTCCTGGTATATATGGTTTCTCCCCACTCTTGGAGGGGTGGGTGGGGAGGGATGATGGAAACAACGGTTGGTTGACCAGAGGTTTCCTGGCCTAATACAAAATCAAAATACTACAAATGTTGGAAGTCTGACAAAGGGTCACTGACCTGAATGATTAACTCTGTTTCTCTTTCCGTTGATGTTGCCTAACCTGATGAGCATTTACACCTTCAATTTTCAATTTTTTGCTCAATATTCGGAGCATGTATTAAATTCTGTAATGTTTGCCAGTTGATAGGACATATGCCTGTGTAGTCAGCAGCAGAATGTTAAATGCAATTTTGAATGTAATTATGTCAAGTATTAGTAGAGTTCTTTTTTTTCAAGCAACATTTATTCATTTGAATTCTTCATTCAAAAAGAAACCGTGCAATTAAATTTATGTGCTCTTATTAAAATTGTTTAATTTGAACTACTGTCCTGTCCTGTTTGCAGAGGGCGGACCTAACTCTGCACGTAATAACTTATGAAATCCTGATTAAAAATGCTGGCATGTTATGTCATGTTTGTCTGTCTTGCACCGATCTCACATGCCCACTGTCACTCAGCTGCAATGGTTCTGTGATGTCCATCCTATACATGCCAATCCGATGGCGACACAGACTCGGTGATGTCCATCATCCAACCAGGCCAACCCTTCTTTCTGCTGCCATCCATTTTGTCCTTTAGAAGAGACCTCTCTAGTTTATCAGCTCTGATCATGTGGCTGAAATACTGACATGTTCTTTTCTGGATGTCTCTTTTTGGAGTTCTTTTTGCTCCTGCAATTTCAGGCACCCCTTTATTTGCAATGTGATTATTTTTGAATGATATAATAGCAGACTATGTGCAATATGTTTTCGAGGCTCGTGATTAATGCAGCGAGGAAGCCCTGCATTGTAGCTTTTTATTCGCTTTTGTTCAACTCTTCCTAAATGACCTTTCTTCATTCATGCATGAGCTCTACATTATGTGTGTTCAACTATTGTGGTAATTCTATTTACCAGCCCTCCTCCAATGTTTGTAGGTGCCCTGGGTCACCGTCAAGTCAAGAAGACATTTGGCAGCTGCTTGTCATGTTTTCAGCAGTTTTGTGTTTCGGCAAAACACTTTCCCTAATCCATAACAGTCATTGGAAAGGCAAGTGGGAACTACTGAAGTGAGCCAGGTTCAGTTATGTAAATTGACTGGAGAAATTGGGATTATATACATTGTAGAGAGGAGGTCGAGAGGAGTCTGGATAGAGGTGTTCAAAATCATGAAGGGTTTTGTTATTTCCAGTTGTAGAATCGCCAGTAAGGACACAGATTTAAGGCAATTAGCAGAAAGGAAGCAGTGGTGACATGGGGCGATAAAGATTCACGCAGCGAGTTAAGATCCGGAGTGCTGTCGGAAAGGGTGGTAGAGTCTAATTCAGTAGTAACTTCCAAAAAGATATGTACTTTAAAAATTTGCAGAGCTATAGGAAAAGATCAGGGATATGGGACAGACTGGACAGCTCTTTCAAAGAGCCATTACAGGTATAATGGATTGAATGGCTTCCAGCAATGTATTGTTGTACAACACTGAAGTGCACCATAATTCATGTATAGCCTTGGATCTGTGCACATGTGGATACACATCATGTTTTGGTAAATTGCTGCTGTTAAACTTTCACAACATAAAGGATGAGAACAGAGACTTGGTGGAATGCATGCCTGGCCATGACATCATCTCATTGGAGTGTCATTTTATGATGTCACAGCAGGTGGAGTTTGCTGCAAAGCATCTCCTCTGACAAGGAACCTAAAATGGATGACTGAATAAAATCTAAAATGTGATTTAACACTGAAGTAATCCTCAATATTTTGCACAGTAAAAGAAAAGTCAGAATAACAAAGTATTGAGTGCTCTGTTTGCTTTGGATTAGGTACAGCACCCAAGTACTTTGGACTTGACACAACTCATATTTCTCAAGCATAAAGTACCCAATGTGATAGCATTGCTAAACAGTGAACCATGTTTAGTAGAGCTGCTGTACGATAACTATTCTCTGTTTTGCAGTACTGTTACGGAGACGTGTAGCTGGGAATGGAAAACCGTGTGGGTAAGTGTCAGACACTCGTTCCTGCTCTGCATTTCTATCTTATGATGTGTTACGGCTGCTGTAGCAGCTGTGTAATGCTCTGTTTGAAGCACAATGAAGTGGGTATGCTTTGTGATAACACAAATCTGTTGAGAGAGAGTCAGGGTTAGAGATATACTAAGTGTTGAAAAACGTTGCAGGAGAGATTGGGGAATGCACTGTTCCTTAATTTGGTTATCAACTGGTAGCAGGAAATAGGAGGAGGAAATCTAGGAATAAATATGCTATGGAATAAACACACTAGCTGCACGCATTGAGCATGAGGCAATTATTTATGTTAATCCCCGAATGTTAGGTGAATTAATAGGATTATGTGACTTGCATATTTCATCCTATAAGATAAATACTGTTTTTCTGAATATGTTTTGAATATGCTAATACTAAAATCTGCCATAGCCTGAGCAGAAATGTGAGTCACTCTTACACTTGTTAATGGCTTTTATAAAGTTCATGAGTGTTCTGGCAGCAAGTGTAATATCATTGGCAAATGAAGGAGGGAGAATCGATTTCGGGTTGCAAGGCTAAAAGAGCTAAAAAAAATATTTTGGCCTGGAGTCTTTGTATGGTTTCTGTCTAGATGGCATCATACTCTGGGTGGAATCAAATGGAATAGTGCTGAAGAATGCTGAATTTTAAGTGCAAGTGAGTTAAACCCGTAGCCGTTTTGTGTTGCAGTATCTTGGATCTTTTATACTGGTCCCAAAAACCCATTTGCTCTAAGCAGTCACTCCCCAAAAAACTGAACATGCCTCAAGGGCAGAATGGTAAGTTTCTGCTGATTGCACCCGTGGTGGTGGTTGGGGGGGGGGGGGGGGGGGGGGGGGGGGGGGGGGGGGGGTGGTGTCCTTCGCATTACTCCCCCAGATCAGGTATGTACCCGAGGTCACACAAATCCAACGTTGATCACCTATACCAGTAGTAAACACATATATGTGTGCTATTCCACTGCTGTAATTTGTGAATTGAAGATGACAGTGACCAGAACTCGGTTGAATCCAATTCAAAAGTTAAAACCAAGAGCATTAAATCAATCAGTTGAAGAAAGGCTCAATTCTTGCAGCAGCCCCAGTCCTCCTTGAGAATTCCTTATTTGACACTCATACAACCATATGAATTAGGAGCAGGAATAGGCCATTAAGCTCATTGAACCATCATTTGATAAGATCGTAACCGATCTGATTGCCTCTACTTCCCTGTCTACCCCTATTTTATTTCAATTAATATCTTGGTTTCGGTCTGCATTAGATGAGGTGAATAGGGCGTGGGATACAACTCTAATCAGAGCTTACGGTTTCATCTTTCACCACTTGTAGTAAATGCTGATGAACTATACCTATTTTTGACATCCATTAATCATATTATCAAATGTAAAAGATAGTTATTTCTGGAGTTAGATTGCTAATTTTAAATAGTTAATATCCTGTTGCTTGAGATAAATTCTCCAATGTCCAGGCCCCTCAGTCTCACTGATTGGGACCTGTGTCTGGTGAGGCGGGATTTATGATCCTGGATATTTTACAATCTGAAGAGACAGTCGGCAAAACTTGATGCAAACAATTTTTTTTTTGTTGCAGTTTCTACTTCAATTTTGTGCACATAACCTCACTCCGCACTTTCACAGGCCTCTCCTCGTCATGCTGTCACTGATGATACTCAGGTTAGGTAATCAAATAGCCACTCAGCATCACCCCACGTGGTCAGGAGAGATTGCAGGCCCCCAGATCAGATGTGCTAGAAGAGGTAGCAGCAGCAGGATTCCATTTTGCTCTCTCAGTACTGTGTGCAAGTTGACACCTATACATTTTTTACATTGTTGACATATATGAACCTTTGCCAACACCAGGGAATATCTGTGGCCAGAAAATGTAAGTCATTTTTTTAAGTTGTGCAATCTTGTACATGTACAATCTTGTGCATGTGCAATTTTGCAGTTGTCATGAGTGCTGTAAAATCCACTTTGCAATGCACTTTGTGCCCAGAGCCATTTAAGATTGAAGCATTTTACATTCTGAAGGGGACAAAAAAGTTTTAATTCAGGTTTGTGATCCATAGTGAAAACTGAGAAGAACAAATCCTTTTTAAACTGGGTCATCTGAAGTGCCTTGTTTCAGTTAAAATTTTAATATCGTCAAGGTCCATATTTTAAGATACACTCAATGGATGATGAATGACTCAGTGGCAAGTTCGTGCAGGTGGTAGCTGATTTTGCACTGTGAAAAATATGTTGTGCTGTAAATGATTGACATTGAATCAAATTATTGCTGGCAAATATGTCAGGAAAGTTTCACATGATTGGACACAAATACTTAGATTTCCATGATCTGTATTTCCTGCATTCACCTGCAGCTTTATCTTTCCCAAATCCAAAGTAATATCAATAAGCAACTGTTATTTCTAACTATACGTGGCCTCAGAATTTGGTAAGTTAGTTATAAAATGTGGCAGTGGTGGTTCTAAAGTATAATGAACTCCCAATGCTTCCTGTTCTTTTACCCAGTACAGTAATGGCTTCAGTCACTGATTATCTTCTCGATGTAACCTTCGTCTTGGGTTTCCTGAATTAGTGACTGTGCTGACTTGTGATAAGATTGTGTTTGGTTTGTTTAGGGCGGTGGATCTTTCCTGCAATGCAGTTAAGAGTTTGAGTACAATCCAAAGACCGTAGCTCCCAACAGAATGGGGACTGAAAATAATTATACTTCTAAAGGAGAACCAGATGGAATTCCAGTTCCAGTTCATAAAAGTCTCTATTTTATATAATACTCTGTGGGAGCTTGTGTTAATAATCATTTATTAACTTGTTTACTGTTCTGACTGATCACAGACTGGCCATTTGGAATATTTTCCTGGCTCGTAACTTTGTAAATAGGCAGTCTTTGAATTTTTCAGTTTAGCTGGTGCATCTGTCATTATGTTTAAGCCGCTGACTGATGGAAGGACACTTTTCTTGTCTTATTCACAAGTTCCTGCTACTGTTGGATTAACAGCAGTTGTCTGTTCGATCTGAGGGCAAGATAAGGGATCAAATGCTAATGGTTAGGAACCTTTCATGTGGTATATGACCAGAATGCGGCTGCTGTTTTTAAAAGTTTGATTACCAGGCTGCAAGGAGGGGTTTGAGATCTCTGACCAGGAGTTGGTGTCAGTCGACAGCTTTGTGCTCAGCTATTGCCTGACGTACCTCATAGCGCATACCCACTTTATAAAGGTGTTTCAAGTGTTGTTCGTCCTGGTAATCTGAGATCCAGAGAGTGCAAGTCATCTTTTTTGGTGAGTTTATCAGGAGTCATAGGTGTTCCCCCTTTTCGCTAGGTGTCGTGGTACAGTCCAATTATTTTCAGAGGAAGCATACAAGTGCCTGTTCCTCATACATGATTCAATATAATATGTTGGCAGCCTCTTTGACATTGAGAGATCATGCACGATTCTCTTCGTAGCTGATGTTTAGTCGTCTTGCTGGTAGAACTCGCTGGAGAGTGATCTGAAGCAAGGCCATGTTCTTCCCTATTCATCACTGGAGTACAGAACCCTTGCACATGTTACAAATTTTGGAGGGCGGCACGGTGGCGCAGTGGTTAGCACTGCTTCCTCACGGTGCTGAGGACCCGGGTTCGAACCCGGCTCCAGGTCATTGTCTGTGTGGAGTTTGCACGTTCTCCAGCGTGCAGATGTGCAGCGTAGGTGGATTGGCCATGCTAACTTTCCCCCTAATTGTAAAGAAAACAAATTGGGTACTCTTAAATTTATAAAGCAAAATAAAAATTTGGGCTATGCTTGAAAAGTAATTGATTTGAGTTGAGTTATTACACCAAATCCTCGCATATCCTTCCAGGTGCATGTCAAAGATCTCGGTTGTCCTGATGAATATTTATCGCTAAACCGACAGATTATCTGGTCATTTATCACATTGTGATCTTTGGGAGCTTTCTGTATTGAAATTGGCTCCCATGTTTCCTACATTACAATGCCATTACCCCTTCAAGAGTACTTCATTGGCTGAGATGCTGAGATCTTGAAAGGTGCTGTCTAAATGTAAGTCTTTTTATTGCTGTTATGAAATGACAGCGCTTAAGTTAATTGGCTGTGAAGCTCTTTGGGGTGTCATGAAAAATGCTTTCTAAATGTAAGTAAAAGCACTAATGGTGGCTGTAGCTCTTAGCAACACAGTCTGCTCCAAGCCAAATATAAACTTGCCAGCATTGTTGAAGTGGGCACCTGGGGAGATCAGGTTTTTAGCACCTCCTTATGCCAAATGCCAGCTTTACTTCAGGCTGCAGCTGGCTGTGTGTTAGGAACCACCAGCACTGTTGTTGGTCTCTGCTCCACCTGAAAGCAATTTTACATTTGGGTAATGCCCCTCGTAACGGAGGGTGTTTCAGTGCTTTACATCAGCTACGGAGAGAAGTGCCATGAATAGGAAATGAAGGAATTTGGTGGGGTAGGTGGGTAGGTGGGGGGGGGGAGAAAGAGAGGGGAGGGGTGGGTGGGGGGGGGGGAAGAGAGGGGAGGGGTGGGGGGGGGAAGAGAGGGGAGAGGTGGGTGGGGGGGGAAGAGAGGGGAGGGGTGGGGGGGGGAAGAGAGGGGAGGGGTGGGGGGGGAAGAGAGGGGGGGGGGAAGAGAGGGGAGGGGTGGGGGAGGGGAGGGGTGGGTGGGGGGGGAGAGGGGAGGGGTGGGGGGGGGGAGAGGGGAGGGGTGGGGGGGGAGAGGGGAGGGGTGGGGGGGGAGAGGGGAGGGGGGAGGGGGTGGGAGGGGGGAGGGGTGGGGGGGGGAGGGTGGGGGGGGAGGGGAGGGGGGGAGGGGAGAGGGGAGGGGGGAGGGGGGGGGAGAGGGGAGGGGGGAGGGGTGGGGGGGGGAGAGGGGAGGGGGGGAGGGGAGGGGGGGGTGGGGGGGAGAGGGGTGGGAGGGGGGAGGGGAGGGGTGGGTGGGGGGGAGAGGGGTGGGAGGGGAGGGGGGGAGGGGAGGGGGGGAGGGGGGGGAGGGGAGGGGGGGGAGGGGTGGGGGGGGAGGGGTGGGGGGGGAGGGGTGGGGTGGGGGGGAGAGGGGAGGGGTGGGGGGGGGAGAGGGGAGGGGGGGGAGGGGTGGGGTGGGAGGGGTGGGGGGGGAGGGGTGGGGTGGGGGGGAGAGGGGAGGGGTGGGGGGGGAGAGGGGAGGGGTGGGGGGGGAGGGGAGGGAGGGGTGGGGGGGGAGAGGGGAGGGGTGGGGGGGAGGGGAGGGGGAGGGTGGGGTGGGAGGGGTGGGGGGGGAGGGGTGGGGTGGGGGGGAGAGGGGAGGGGTGGGGGGGGAGAGGGGAGGGGTGGGGGGGGAGGGGAGGGAGGGGTGGGGGGGGAGAGGGGAGGGGTGGGGGGAGGGGAGGGAGGGGAGGGGTGGGGGGGGGGGAGAGGGGAGGGGTGGGGGGAGGGGAGGGGGAGGGGAGGGAGGGGAGGGGTGGGCGGGGGGGGAGAGAGGGGTGGGGGGGAGGGGAGGGGTGGGAGGGGGAGGGGTGGGTGGGGGGGGGAGGGAGGGGAGGTGACGGCATGGTGAAAAAGAAGAGGTTTGAAGAATTCAAGGAAAAATTGTGATTTGAAGTTTGAGAAAATGGCGGGATATAATAGCCGGAAGATTATTTTAATATTTGACAATTTACCAAGCTAAAGGTTCAAAATGTTGGTTGTTGTGCACTTAACTTCCTTTGTATGTTGCTATCAGACTACAGAAAACATTTAATGTGGTGAAACATCCCACGTGCGCAGTATTAAACAAAGTATGACACTGAACCACAACGATCTTGTGTCAGATGACCAAACACCTGGTCGGAGAGGTTGATTTAATAGAATATCTTAAAAGCAAGAGAGTGAAGGAGAGGCAGAGGGGGATTTCCTAAACTTAGACTCTTGGCAATTGAAGGCATTGCCGTCGGTAACGGAGCAATTAAAATCAGCGATGCTCAAGAGCCCAGAAATCTGGTTTCCCATTTCTTTCACCACTCTTCCTTTGTTTAAAAAAATCTAACTGGGCCATGACCATTCTTGTTCAATCTTCCAATGATTTGGCGTTGTAAAGTCCAGCTAGAAATCAGATGAAAATCATTGATTGATTTTGCTGTATGGTGGTGGAGACAGTTTTCAGAAGGGAGTAATAATAATCTTTATTAGTGTCACAATAGGCTTACGTTAACACAATGAAATTACTGTGAAAATTTCCCTAGTCGCCACACTCCACCACTTGTTCGGGTACACAGAGGGAGAATTCAAAATGTCCAATTCGCCTGACAAGCACATCTTTTGGGACTTGTGGAGAGGAAACCGGAGCACCTGGAGGAAACCCACGCAGACATAGGGAGAATGTGTAGACTCCACACAGGCAGTGACCCAAGCTGGGAATTGAACCCGGGTTCCTTGCGCTGTGAAGCAACAGTGCTGACCACGGTGCTACTGTGCCGCCCATAATCTAGGCTCAGGTGATTCTAGAACAGGGTTTTTCAAACTCTGTCGCAGAGCGATTGGTCAAGCCTTTCCTGATTGCGGGAAGAACGCCCTACAGCTGGCTGTGACCGACTTTCAAAAATGCTGCCTGCGACCGACTTTCAAGATTGCTGCCCATCCTGTGCATGGGTGTCCCCTCAGCCGGACCTGGCAGTTGACAGGCCCGGAGTCCAGTGGGGTGGACCAGCTCCTCCTGCGTCAGCGCACTATCCCAGGACCAGTTTTTCAAAACAAACGATGCAACCCTCCCACCGGCAGCAGTAGAGAGATGGTCACATGCCCCATTTACTGACATCACGTGTTCTGGGCGCAAAATCACAGAACAGCAATTCCTCCATTTTGTTGCTGCTAGCACTGAAGAATTGAAAATGGATTGTTTTGTAATAAGGAAGAGAGAGCCAGAGATGCAAACAGACCAGGATCTCTCAACTAAATCTGCTTGAGAGAACTGTCAGGAGAGTCCACGGCAGGACAAAGCTACTGTAAGCTGTTCAGTAGACTCCACAACAAGACAAAGCAGTGCTAGTGTGAGCATCAGGGATTCTGGTGAGCAACCCTTTAAGAAGAAGCTGAAATCGGGAACAAAGCAGTATAAAGATCACGTTTTACAGTATGGCTTTATTAATTGTGTCAATACACATGTTCTGGGCATGCCCAAGGCTTCTCACGTTCTGGACTGCCTTCTTCAAGACAAAGTCCAAAGTTGTGGTGGTGAGGGTGGAGCCGTGCCCAAGAGTGTGGCAGTCTTTGGGGTATCGGACCAGCCAGAACTGTTTATGGGGAAGGAGGGTGACACCCTTACCTTTGCTTCCCTCATCGTCCACCGAAGAATCATGCTCGACAGGCAATCGGCAGCACCACCCACGGATGCAGATGGCTGGCAGACCTGTCAGAATTTCTCCACCTGCAGAAAATCTAACTCTCCATTCGAGGGTCAGAGGAGGGCTTCCCCAAAAGGTAGAAGTGATTCACCAACTTGCTCGAAGCCAACAGAACGGGGGGGGGGGGGGGGGGGGGGGGGCGGTGGTGTCACACGGGAGCCAACAAGACAGCAAGAAACAGATAAACAGATGGGGGATGGGAGGGGGTTGGAGAGAAGGGGGAGGTTTGAGAATGGCCCGAATGGATAATAATGGGCCTAGTGCAAGGCCACAAAGAACAGGAACCCAAAGAAACACATAAAACTGGATTTTTGTTTGGGGGGGGAGGGGTGGAAAGAAGGGAGGGGGGTGGAAAGAAGGGAGGAGGAGAAGGGGTGGGACCAATCGATAGAGGAAGGGGAAGGAGCCGCACGTATGTAAATAGATGACAATCACATACTATAAAATAAAGTATCCTAAACAACAAAATGGGGGGGGGGGGGGTCAATGCTAATGGAGAGCCTTTCTATATTGTACCCAATCCGCATACCCTTTTCTATCGCACAGTGTGTAAAATGAAAAACTTCAATAAAATGATCCGCCTTCAGGCGATCAACGAGGCGAAGGATACAACATCTGCCTCCGCACTCGTTTCCAGCCCCGGCTGGTCCGACACCCCGAATATGGCCTCCCGAGCACCGGGGGGTCCAGTTTCACCTGCACCACTTTAGAGATCATAGAAAAATACAGCACAGAACAGGCCCTTCGGCCGACGATGTTGGGCCGAACATTTGTCCTAGATTAAGAACAAATTTTAATCTACACCCCATCATTCTACCGTAATTCATGTACCTATCCAATAGCCACTTGAAGGTCACCTAATGCTTCCGACTCAACTACTTCCACAGGCAGTGCATTCCATGCCCCCACTACTCTCTGGGTAAAGAACCTACCTCTGACATCCCCCTTATATCTTCCATTATTCACCTTAAATTTATGTCCCCTCGTAATGGTTTGTTCCACCCGGGGGAAAAGTCTCTGACTGTCTACTCTATCTATTCCCCTGATAATCTCATAAACCCCTATCAAGTCTCCCCTCATCCTTCTCCGTTCTAATGAGAAAAGGCTTAGCACCCTCAACCTTTCCTCGTACGACCTACTCTCCATTCCTTCATACATCCTGGTAAATCTCCTTTGCACCTTTTCCAAAGCTTCCACATCCTTCCTAAAATGAGGCGACCAGAACTGCACACATTACTCCAAATGTGGCCATACCAAGGTTTTCTCCAGCTGAATAATCACCTCACGACTCTTAAATGCAATCCCTCTGCTAATGAACGCTGCACACCATAGGCCTTCTTCACCGCTCTATCGAGTGGCAACTTTCAAAGGTCTATGAACACAGACCCCAAGATCGCTCTGCTCCTCCACATTGTCAAGAACAAAACCGTTAACCCTGTATTCTGCATTCATAGTTGTCCTTCCAAAATGGACAACCTCACACTTTTCAGGGTTAAACTCCATCTGCCACTTCTCAGCCCAGCTCTGCGTCCTATCTATGTCTCTTTGCATTACCCTAAAAACCTCCTTCCAGTAATCCTTCAGCTTTGGAAAGGACCAAAACATATGAACGTGGTTATCAGGGTGCCCCCCCCCCCCCCTCTTCTACCCCGTCAAAGAGCAGGCTCATCGTCACACTTGTAAGGTGTGCTCGATACACCACCTTCAGGTGTATCAGCCCCAACCTCTCTCACGAGGTGGAGGCGTTCACCCTCGGGAGCAACACACACCAGAACCTCTCCTCCATACCCTTTCCCAACTCTTCCTCCCACTTTGCCTTGATCCCTTCCTGCGGCGCCTTCTACTCTTCCAAAATAGCCCCGTAAACCGCCGATACTACCCCCTTCTCCAGTCCCCCTGTTGTCAGCATCTCCTCCAGCAATGTGGAAGCCGGCTCTACTGGGAAGGTCTGTATCTCGTTTCTGGCAAAGTCTCGAACCTGCATGTATCTAAATATTTCCCCCTGCTCCAGCCCATACTTCACTCCCAGCTCCTTCAATCCTGCACACCGACCCCCAAGAAACAAATCTTTTAGGGTCCTAATTCCTTTCTCCTCCCATCTTTGAAAATTTCCATCCCACTTCCCTGGCTCAAATCTATCGTCAATAAAAATCATTTTTTTAAAAAATTAATTATGCCAATGCAAATCAGGATGCAAAGTTATATGCAGGGAAGTACTGGAAAATGAAAGTTTGAAATTCTCAAAAATTCGAGCGTGCAGAGGAAAGCAGAGGGTGTGGACTGTTGAGGAGCAGTTCCAAATCTAGCAGGGACCCAGGCAGATATATCTCAACACCATGACTGAAGAAGGAAAGTTGTTCGTCGGCGGCCTCAACTTCGACACAGACGAGCAGGCCCTGGAAGATGTCTTCTCCAAGTACGGGCAGACCGCTGAGGTCAGAGTGATTAAAGACAAAGACACCATGGCGTCCCGCGGTTTCGGCTTCATCTCTTTCGAGAACCCCGAGGACACCAACGACGCGATGGAGGTGATAAATAGAAAATCCATGGACGGGCAGCAGATCCGGGTGGACCGCGCCGAGAAAATGTTGGGCGGCGGCGACCGTTACGGACGAGGAGGCGGCAGCTACGGCTCTCGGCAGTACAAAATTCGGGGCAACGGCTACTACCTGGGAGATGGCTACTCCCGTGGAGGCGGCGGCTATGGAGGACGCAGCTCCTACAGCCAGTGACATTGAGTCTTTGGTCTTGTTCTGAGCTCCAACCTCCTCCCTTTCCATTACTTTAATTTTTTTTTGTTTAGAGGGGAGAGATGGATATCCGTTAATTTCCCAGCCTCATGTTTTCCCAGCTAGATTATAATTGACCAACCTGTCCCCGTCCATGTACCAGAGAGAGAGAGAGACTGGCGGCTGCAGCTCCATCGCTGCTTATACCCGGCGGTGGCGGCTTTCTGACCCACTCCCTCCCTCCCTCTCCACAAATATACACTGCTACTGTTCAGCCCAGGGTCTCCTCTATTGTGAATAATAAAATCTGATCACCGAGTTTGTATCTTTAAAGACTTTTTGCTCTTTGTATTCAATTTGAAGGAAATTGTGTAGGAATGAATATTAGTTGGCGGTCACCGAGCGCCCCATTCCAATAATTGCAGAGTTGGTTTTGTTGGGGTTTTTTTTCGAAATAAAAAAAATGGTCCTTTTATGTAAGCAAACTTCAAAATCCCCCTCGAGGCGCGTGATAATTCATTGTATTTTTGTGAAAAGCTGTATTGATGGGAAGTTAATAACACGTTTTTTTGTACGAAAAATTAAAAATTACGAATTGGAAAAGAAAATAAAAAACTTAAAAAATATTTGAAGACTAAGCATGGCGGGGACAAACCTTTTTTTTTCAAAGGATGCAGCAAGAATTTAAATCATCAGCTGAAGTCCTTAGCATAAATGTAACTTTTTTAAAATTTAGAGTACCAATTAATTGTTTTTCCCAATTAAGGGGCAATTTAGTGTGGCCAATCCAGCTAACCTTATTTTTGCTTTGAAAGTCCATTCTTTTGAACTGAATTATTTGCTTCCTGTGCATCTTTGGGTTGTGGGGTGAGGCCCACACAGACATGGGGAGAATGTGCAAACTCCACACAGACAGTGTCCCGTGGCCGGTATCGAACCAGGGTGTTCAGCACTGTGAGGTAGCAGTGCTAACCACTGTCACCATGCCGCCCTTGCAGAAATGTAACATTGAATTACAAAGCAACTGAGATTGTGAGGACCAAACAGGCTCATCTGTCGCATTAAAGGTAAGCAACAATGGAATGTCGTGAAGGTCGACGGGCGAGGGTCACAAAATCGGCTGGTTGGTAAAAGTGGGTCCTGTGGGAAAAAGTTTGAAAAACACTGTTCTCGAAGATGCAATGGTGTTACTCAAAGAAGACCAAGTATGCAAATCCAGTATCTTTCCAACATTACATTAACTCAACATTGGTCCTCAACTGACACTTCAACAGGCATAACTTGCATTCGCCAATAGCACCTTTAAGATAACCTATGATTTTATAGTGTCAAAGTTCATCATAATTTTGAAGACTTCAATTCAGCCTTCTCTTTAAAAGAAAAGTGACCTGTCGACATTCTCAGTTCTAGTCCAACGACTAACAATAATAATAATAATAAGAAGAAACTTAATTATAGAACATAGAACATTACAGCGCAGTACAAGCCCTTCGGCCCTCGATGTTGCGCCGTCCTGTGAAACCACTCTAAAGCCCGTCTACACTATTCCCTTATCATCCATATGTTTATCCAATGACCATTTAAATCCCCTTAATGTTGGTGAGTCCACGACTGTTGCAGGCAGGGCATTCCACGCCCTTACTACTCTCTGAGTAAAGAACCTACCTCTGCCATCTGTCCTATATCTATCTCCCTTCAATTTAAAGCTATGTCCCCTCGTGCTGGCCATCACCATCCGAGGAAAAAGGCACTCACTGTCCACCCTATATAGTAACTTTAATGTATTAAAACATTACAGTGATAACTATCAAACAACACCTGACAGTCCCATAGGAGGTTTTCGGACACATGGCAAAAAGCTTAATCAAGAGAGGGAGGTTTTATGGCGCATCATGAAGGAGGACACAAAGGTAAAAAGCTTTAGAGAAGAAATTCAGCAGCTTTGGGACACAGTAGTGGAAGGCACAGGGTATAATGTCGATATTAAAATTGGGGATAGGCATGTGGCCAGAATTGGAGGAGAGCAGTTGTCTCAGTGGGTGGTGGTCATGGAGGGATTTGAAAGAATGCAAATTTGACTTCAACAGATTAATTAGTCATTTATTGCTTTGCTGTTTGTTGCATCTTGCTGTATGCAACTTGGATATCTGCACTTGAAAAATGTTTCCTTGTGTATGAAGCATTTGGGATGTCTTAAGAATTTGATAAAGCACCATCTTCAAACCTTCTCTGGTATTTATTTTTAATTTCTTTAGAGAGTAATTCAATTGTAAATATTTTGACTCATGTTTTATACATTTGAGGTTTATTCTTTAAAGCTGCAGTTGTTGAGTTGGCCTTGACGCTGTGCCAAGCCTATCAGTGTTCCGCAAATAAACACTGCACTCAGTATGGTTAACTCCTTAGTGCCTATATCATAACCACATACTCGCTCACCACCCCTGTATTTGTTGATCTGCATTCTGGCAGCCCTCCGAGATCTGTGTTTCTCCAATTCCTACCTTTTACCAGCCCCATTTTTCATTGCTCCACTGTTGACGGCTGTGCTTTCAACTGTCTCAGCCCTGGACTCTGGAATTACTTCCTTAAACCTTTCTACCTCTACCTCCCACCCTCAAGATGCTTTTTAAAATCTATTTCTTTGACCAACGTGTCCTAATATCATATGTGGCTTGGTATCAAATTTTGTTTGTCAGTCTTCCTGTCTTGAGTTATCCTACAATACCAAATTATGATATAATGCAAGTAGTTGTTGATTTGTATAGGTCCCTGGCTTCTTGATTTTATCCCTTGTTTGAAATGAAAAATGAAATGAAAATCGCTTATTATCACGAGTAGGCTTCAGTGAAGTTACTGTGAAAAGCCCCTAGTCGCCACATTCCGGCGCCTGTCCGGGGAGGCTGGTACGGGATTCGAACCGTGCTGCTGGCCTGCTTGGTCTGCTTTAAAAGCCAGCGATTTAGCTCAGTGAGCTAAACCGGCCCCTATAGCATTACCAAGCATGTCTGCCACTGAATTGAGTGGTTGAGATTTTCCCATGCTGCCATGGCTCCCTCCCAGCAGGTCTGAATTTTGCTTTGTATTGTCTTGTGGGTCATTTTAATTTTTTTTAAATTCTACTTTATCGAACTAGTGGAAATAGTGGAGCTTGTGTGCAGTAAGGCTAGTTTCTGAGATACAGTAGCAATGTTGTAATTGAAAAACAGACACCCACCATTTGCACCATCACTGGTTACCACAATCACTCATATCCGGAAAATGTTACTTAACAGATCACAACCATAGGGGTTGATCACAAAGACATTGATTGGAACACCTTAAGAGTGCCAGCTGGTTCAGGCATACCTTGTTTTTGTGTCCTGCCTCAATGATGTATTTTCTTCCCTAGCTTACTTCTCATCTTCGGGAGTTTGTTTCCCTCCTTGTTTTCCTTTCTCGCTGTGCCATTCTCTCGTCCCGTTGGATATAAGGTCAGTCATACAGATCCGTAAAGCCAGGTGGCTGCCTCCTGCTACTTGTTTTACCATACCCTGCCTACAGTCGAACAATTGCCTCATAAATCAACACGCCTAGAATGCGCCCGTTCTAAACCTTAGGGTCCTATCAAAGTAGATGCCACCATTTAAAGCTTCACTCCTGCTTAGATGTGTATTTTAAAATAAAACTCCAAGATTAGACCTTAGTAGTGCCTTATTTCTGGCTACCATGGAAACTGCTTCAAACACCCTTAATTAAGGGATACAAGCATATTAAAGGACATGGGAATATGAAAGCTTTTAAGCTCACATAGCCTATTCAAAAGGAACAAAGCTTTCAAGTTGCAATGTTGAATAATTGAGATGATCAGAAGTGCCTTTGAAACTGTTTAACATAGGTCACATAACTTATTGAAGTTGTGTTGGTTTTAATTCAGCAAGTGAGAAGCAGAATGGGATTCAGTACTCCATGCAAGTGACAGAGGGAGGGAATGTCTAGTTCTGCTTTGAAGTCATCCCCAGCTGAAGAAGGACTGTGACTTGGATCTTTTACCTATTCCTCAAGATACTTTGCACGCTTTTTAAGGGAGTAGGGGATTGTATCGTGCATTTTTCTAGCTCAGAGATGCTACGTCTGATTCCAATGCTGTGAGATGCCAGTGTATCTGAGATCAGTTGATTCAGTACAGTCTGTCTCATTGCACGCGAATGCCTTTTACTGGGCACCAAACCTAATTATTGGTTGAGGCAGTTAGATAATACTTTATTCGCCAGTGCACGGAACTTATTTCAAATAAAATGTTACTGGCTGAACTTGCAGTTTTATGGATTTTAGCAGAAAAACAACTTCCATAAATAATGATCACTTAACATGGTAAAACATCCTCTGGTGCTTGACAGAAGTGATATCAATAAAGACATTAAGCCGCAGAAGGACACATGACCAAATAGGTTTTAATAAGCATCTTAAGAGGGGAGAGAGGGATGGAGAGGAAATTCCAGAGCTTGAGGCCTAGCCAGCTGAAGACTTGGCTGCCAAGGGTCAAATGATGGAAATCTGGGATGCCCAAGATACTACAATTGGAGGAGCACAAAAATCTAGGACGTTTGTATCGGGGGAATACAGAGATGGAGAGGGGCAACACCATGGGGAGATTTGAAAACAAGGGTGAGGTCTTAAAATTGAGACATTGTCTGACCAGGAGCTAATCAAAGTCAGCAAACACAGATGTGATTGGTGAACAAGATTGGGAGTGGGTTCAGATACGGACAGCAGACTTTCGGCTGAGCACAGGTCTTGTGCAGTAAAAGATGGACGGCCTTCAAGTAGAACATTAGAATGGGCAGCACGGTGGCGCAGTGGGTTAGCCTTGCTGCCTCACGGCGCCAAGGTCCCAGGTTCGATCCCGGCTCTGGGTCACTGTCCGTGTGGAGTTTGCGCATTCTCCCCGTGTTTGTGTGGGTTTCACCCCCACAACCCAAAGATGTGCAGGTTAGGTGAATTGGCCATGCTTAAAAAAACGTACAGCATTAGAATAATCACATCTAGATGTAGCAAAAGCATAGATGAGGGTTCCAGCAGAAAATGTGGGGCAGGGTTGGAGTTGAATGATGTTAGAGATGAAAGCACGTAGTCTTCATGAAAGAGGGCAGATGTTGGAAATTTTTCTCAGGATTAAATGTAACACCAAAAGATCTTATCCGGTTAGAATAGAATTTACAGTGCAGGAGGAGGCCATTCAGCCCATCGAGTCTGCACAGGCCCTTGGAAAGAGCAGCCTACCCAAGCCCACCCCTCCACCCTGTCCCCATAACCCAGTAACCCCACCTAACCTTTTGGATACTAAGGGGCAATTTAGCAGGGCCAATCCAGCTAAACTGCACATCTTTAGATTGTGGGAGGAAAGCGGAGCACCCGGAGGAAACCCACGCATACACTGGGAGAAAGTGCAAACTCCACACAGTCACCTGAGGTGGGAATTGAACCTCGGTCCCTGGAACTCTGAGGCAACAATGATAACCACTGTTCCACCCAACAGTTGCTAGAGATGGAAAGAGTGGTTCGGAAATTGAATTTGTAACGATACCAAATATGATGGCTTCAATCTTCCAGCATTTGGTTGGAGGAAATTTCTGTTCATCCAATCATAGATGTTAGACAAGCAGTATGACAAATCAGATAGTGGGCTGGTCCAAAGAGATGGTGGTGGGATAGAGCTGGGTGTCCTCGGTATAAATGTGGAACCTGATCAGCTTCTGGATGATATTATTAAAGGGTAGTTGAGAAATAGAATGGAGTCATAGATCCTTGTGGGGTCAGGTGCTCCAGAGGTATCTGTTGGAGTGGAAGAAGAAGCCACTGCAGTTGATACTCTGGATAAATGAGAAGGGAACCAAGCTAGGGTTGTTTCACTCCATGGAATGACTATGAAGCGTTGGAGGAGAAGGGTGTGTGGCCAGCTGTGTCAAAGGCTGCAAAGTGGTTGAAAATGATGAGTTCAGTTCATTACAATGACAAAGAATATAATTTGCAATCTTCCATAGTTCCAGTACTGTGGTCAAGCATGAACCTGATTGGAGTGATTCAAACATAGAACTGTAATAGATGTCGGCACAAATTTGAAAATGTGTCAGACTTTGGGGAGGAAAGATTGATTCGAGATAGGGTGGTAGTTTTCAGGAGGAGGGATGATAACAGCACACTTGACAGTACCTCAAGAGAAGAAACAATTAACAATATTAACCCACATTGAGCCCAGGAAGGCAAGGTGACTGGTCTGCAGCTTTGTTAGAAAAGGAACAAGTGAGCAGGAGGGATGGGACTTGAGAGAGAATGCTGTAGATGAGATTGATCTGTAGAAATACTCAAGCTCAGGAACAGGGCAGCCGAAAACACTTGGGGAAGTTTGTCCCAAGGGTCCAAAGGAAGAGAAGGAAGCATTGTGTTAAAAATATACTTGAACCGTTTGCACTTATTGTCAGAGGTGAATGTGAAAGATGCAGAAGAAGTTGATTGAAGAAGATGGTTTATAATGAAGAGAAGCCAGGGATTATCTGTGCATTCTCGGATGAAAAATGAACAGTTTTAGTGATGGGGTGCATAAGAACTAAGAGCAGGAGGAGGCAATTCAGCCTCTTATGCCTGCTCCACCATTCAATATGATCAAGGTTGATCTCCTCTCAGCCTCAGCTCCACTTTCCTGCCCATTCTCCATAACCCTTCAACCCATTACTAATTAAAAATGTCTATCTCAAATTTACTCAATATCCTGACATCCACTGAGTAGTAAATTCCAAAGATTCACGACCCTTTGAGAGAATTAATTTCTTCTCCTCGCTGTTTCTAATCTGCCATCCCTTATCCTAAAACTATGACCTCTTGTCCTAGATTGCTCCAAAAGAGGAAGTATCATCTCTGTGCACTTTGTCAATCACATCATTTTATAAATCTCAATTAAATCACCTCTCCTACTAAACGAAGAACAGTGTTGGCCTAAACCGCTCAATCTCTCTTCATAAGACAAACCCCATATCTCTGGAATCAATCTAGTGAACCTCCTCTGAACTGCCTCCTCGAGTAAGGGGACCAAAACTGTACACACTGTTCCAAGTGTGGTCACACTAATGCCTTGTACAGTTACAGCAATACTTCTCTACTTTTATACACTATTCATTTAGCCATAAATACCAAAATTCCATTTGCCTTCCTTATTACCTACTGTCAGAGGGAATACAGCGATAGCAAATTTTGAAGGGAATAAGACCAGGCTAGATGGCCTCTATTTTAAGGCGGGACTATTACAGGTAAATCAGATGAGTTAAGGGGTGTATTGACATGTGGAATTGTGATCTAGTAGAAATCACGGAGTCCTGGTCGAGGGAGGGGCAGGATTGGCAGCTCAACGTCCCGGGATCTAGAATCAACGTAGTACAGTTGATGCAGTTTCCATGGATTTCAGCAAAAACTTGACAAGGTCCCACATGGCTTAGCTGTAAAAGACCGAGGGTGATGACAGACGGCTGCTTTAGTGACTGGAAGCCAGTGGACAGTGGCTTACCACAGGGATCTGTGCTGGGTCCACGATTGTTTGTCATTTATATAAATTACATAGATGACGATGTGGGGTGTAGGATCAGTAAGTTTGCGGATGACACACAGATTGGTTGGGTGGTTAACAATGAGGTTGAGTGTCTTGGGTTATTGGGGATATCGACGGGATGGTCTAATGGGCAGAAAGGTGGCTGATGGAATTTAACCCTGAAAAGTGTGAGGTAATGCACTTTGGAAGGAGTAATTTGACAAGGATGTATTAATTGAATGGCCTGACGTTGGGAATTTCCGAGGAACAAAGGGACCTTGATGTGTTTGACCATAGATCTCTTTGGGCAAAAGGGCAGGTTAATAGGGTGGTGTAAAAGGCATAAGGGACACTTCCCTTTATCAATCGAGGCATAGATTTTAAAAGCAGCGAGGTCATATTGGAATTGTATAAAACTTTGGTGAGGCCACAGCTGGAGTACCGTGTGAAATTCTGGTCATCACATTGTACATTTTCCATGCAACTGAACCCTTCCCACTATTTAGTTTAAAACCTATCTACAGCCCTAGTTATGCAATTCGCCTGGACTCTGGTCCCATCGGAACAGCTCCCTCCTTCCCCAGCCAATGTCCCATGAATTGAAACCATTTCCCCAACGCAAATCTTTGACCCACTCAGTTACCGCTTTAAATTTATTGACCTTGTGCCAATCAGCTTGTGACTCAGGTAGTAATCCAGAGATTATGACCTTTTTGGTTCTGTTTTTTAATTTAGCCCTCAACTGCTCATATTCCTTCAGCAGAACGTTATCCGTGTTCTACCGTTGGTATCTGCATGGATCACGACAACTAGATCTTTCCCCTCCAACTCCAAGTTCCCCTGCAGCCCAGATGAAAGGCACCAGGTAGGCATCACAGGCTTTGGGACTCTATCCTCGACACCAAGAACAGTTTATGCCTCAAACGGTACTATCCCCAATTATGACTACATTTCACCCCCCCCCCCCCCCCCCCCCCTCCCTCCTTGGTGCAAAATCAAGATTTCTAAGGGGTCTGACTGTCTCCTGAAACACAGCATCCAGGTAACTCTTCCCCCTTCCTGATGTATCGCAATGCCTGGCCCTGAATCTCTATTTTATTTAATTTGTTTCTTAACTATTTGACTGTTCTTTAGTTTTTAAATCTATAAAATATTTCTCTTATTTATCTTAAATCTGAAAGCAGCTTAGAATAGATCATTCAAATTAGCAGTTACCTACCAACCAATGAACTTGTGCTTTTTCTGTTATGGCACTTTGATGGTCCCACTCTGTTAATGGTGAATTCCCTTCCCTGCAGGTCCCTGGCCCATGGGTCCACCTCTCTCCACGCCTTTTCTCACTCTGAAGCTGCTCTCCCTTCCCCTGCTGTTTTAACTGGCCTGGTCCGCCCCTCTCCATGCTGTATCTCACTCTGAAGTTGCTCTCCCTTCTCCTGCTGTTTAACTTGCCGGGTCCTCCATTCTCCGCCGTGTATATCTCTCTGAAGCTGCTCTCCATCCTCCGCTGTATTAACTGGCCGGGTCCGCCTTGCTCTGCACTGTTTCTCACATGTGGCATGATCTGCAAGTGCCAAGAGTAGGCCAATCAGATCTAGAGATGTAAGATTAACCCAGTTGTTCATCAGAGTTCAAAGCTGCATCTGTAAATCTTACGGGAGGGGAGATGAGGCGTATACTGGACAAAAGATTTGCTCGCTGCTGAATACCATGATGAATTTTAGGCCAAAGTCTAGACAGTTAGAAAATTAAACGTATAGTGGCAAAGGATTTGAGGGAAGATATTTTCCAAGACAGGCCTAGAAGCAAGTGGTTTTGGTAGTATAGGTAGAGAGCGATATACGTAATTGATCAGAGATTGCCTTCTTATTATGATGGAAGTAGTGAGCCCATGTGTGATAAAAAGATTGAGGTGATTGTGATGTGAGGGCAGGAGAGATTTTCTATATGGAGGGAGAGTAAATCAGGAGGGTGCAAGAGTTGAAAGACGTTAAAGCACTAAAGATAGATGCGGAGAAGGCCTTTGATCGAGTGGAGTAGGAATACTTACGCGAGGTCCTGGGGTGGTTTGGGTTTGGGCAGGGTTTTGTGGACTGGGTCTGGTTGCTGTACCAGGCACCGGTGGTGTATGTGCGGAAGAACCAGGTGAGCTTGTATTATTTCAGGTTGCACCGGAAGACGAAGCAGGGATGTCCACTCTCCCCACTGCTGTTTGCCTTGGCTATAGAGCTACTGGTGATGGTGCTGAGAGCATAGAAAGACTGGCAGTGGATTGAACAGGGGCGGGAGGGGAGCACAGGTTCTCTCTTTACGCAGACGACCTGCTTCTGTATATTTCTGATCCACTGGGAGGGATTATGAGGATCCTAGAGGAATTTGGCTGGTTTTCAGGGGATAAATTGAATATGGGTAAAAGCGAGGTCTTTCTGGTTCAAACAAGGGGACAGGAGAGGAGATTGGGGGAAATGCCGTTCAAGGTGGTGGCAGGGAGCATTCGGGATTTGGGAATCCTGGTGGCACGGGAATGGGAGCAGCTGCACAAGCTGAATCTGGCTCAATTGTGGAGCAGATGACGGGGGAACTTCAGAAGGTGAGATATGTTCCTGTTGTCACTGGCGGGGAGGGTGCAGAAGGTAAAGATGACAGTTCCCCGAGGTTTTTGTTTCTATTTCAGTGCCTGCCTATTTTTATCTCCAAGGCTTTCTTTAACAGGATGAATGTGGTGATTTCAGGATTTGCGTGTGCGGGTAAAACCCCACGGGTAAAGAAAGTGCTGCTGGAGCGTGGTCGAGGGGAGGGGGGTTGCTAGCCCAACCAAACTTTAGAAACTAATATTGGGCGGCAAACATAGCAATGGTCAGGAAGTGGGTAGTGGGGGAGGGGTTGGTGTAGGAGCGGGTGGAGGTGGTCTCATGTAGGGACACAAGTTTAGGGGCACTGTTAACGGCACTTCTACGGTCTCCACATGCCCGGTAGTAGTGGCTGCCCTGAGGGTGTGGGGACAGTGGCAGAAGCATATGGGATGGATGGGGCGTTGGTATGGGCACCAATTTGTGGCAACCACCAGTTGCAGCGGGGGGAGGGGGGGGAGCTGCATGGGTGGGGTTTGGGAGGTGGCAGCAAACTGGGATTGAGCGGTTTGGGGATTCGTTAATCGATGGGGGCTTTCCGTGTTTGGAGGAATTGGAGGAGGAGTTTGAGCTGCCTGGTGGGAATGGCTTCCGCTACTGGCAGGCGAGGGACTTTGTGCAGGGGTAGGTTGCGACCTTTCCACACCTGCGGCCCCAGGGATACAGGACAAAGTAGTGTCGAAAATGGGAGTGGGGGAGGGGACGGTCTCTGAAATTTATAAAGAGCTCAAGGAATGGGAGGGAGCCCCGATAGAGGAGGTGAAACGAAAATGGGAGCAAGGACTGTGCAGGGAGTTAGAGGAAGGGTGTGGGAGGATGCTCTGAGTAGAGTCAACGCGTCCTTAACGTGTGCCAGGCTTAGCCTCATACAATTCAAGGTTGCCCACAGGGCACATATGACTGGCCCGAATGAGCAGGTTCTTCGAAGGGGTGGAGGATAGGTGTGGGCAATGTGCGGGTGGGCCTGTGAATCACATGCATATGTTTTGGGCATGTCCGAGGCTTAGGGGATTTTGGCAGGGATTTGCTAATGTCATGTCAAAGGTATTGAAGGTGTATCGAAGGGGGTGACATGGGGTTGGGGTGGGGGGGGGGGGGGGGGGGGTTTAGATGAGGTCGGAAATAGTTAGTGGGAAAGGGGAAATGGGAAATTGTGAATGTAAGCCATGTTGGCTGGGTTTGGTGGTTGGTTGGGAGGGCGTTATTTTACTTTGTTGTTTTTCCTCTTGAAAATTGTTAAAATTATACATGCTTTAATAAAAATATATTTTTTTAAAAAGCACTAAGATAAATCTTTCAATGCAGAGGGTGAGCGAGAAAAACAGAGAAGATATCTCCGTGAGAAATTTGGAGTTATATTTGGGCCTATGGTATTTTAAATGAGTGGTGTGAAGACCCAAGCAATGTGAGATGGTCAAAGGTGAAGTTACCAGACTACGGTGTCATTTAGAGAAAAGGGCTACACCACTGCGACGGTTTGAGTAGGGCAACTGGTGGAAAATATAGCCGGTCAAGAAAGTTTAATCAAAGGCAAAGGAGTCCACTCCCAGCCATGCGGCCAACAAGGCATTACTGTCAATTTGACCATTTATGACATTATTATGGATGATTATGGCTTTATTTATAAGCCATATAGAGGGGCAATGATAGCTGAGTCCACTGGGTCGGACATGGGATCAATGAAAAGGAGGTTCGCCAGATTATCGTCCAGTGGGCAGGGGAGAATGGAACGGGCAATCTGACTTGCTGCATGTTCAGCAGTGGCGAGTGCTCCGGGGGTGCCAATTGAGGCAGTCCTGGAAGCTACAGGATTATATGTGGGAGTCAAGCCTGGGGCAAGTAAGAAAAAAGCTAATAGAAACAGAAAATGCTTGAAAAACGTAGCAGGTCTGGCAGCGTCTGTGGAGGGAGAAAGAGTTACTGTTTCGAGTCTGTATGATGACTCTTTGGATCGCAATGCCAAATTGGATTCATTGATAATTCTGTTCTCTCTCCGCAGTTGGCTGCCAGATCTGCTGTGTTTTTCCGGTGTGTTTAGTGTTTTTATTTCTGATTTTCAGCATCAACAGTATTTTGCTTTTTAAGAGAGAGGTTGCATTGGTTGACCCTCTGTATCTGGTCAGTATAGCAAATGAAATGCTTTTGTTCCTGATTACAGTTCACGTCAGCCCTCAGCCAAGGATTTGGTGCCTGTACTTCTGATACTTTGTTCTGTTCTGGTCACACCCATGTTGTTGTTCATACTAATCTCATTGTTTTAAAGAGTCCAATTTTCTTAAAGAGCAAACTTCAAAGCAATTTTTAAATGCAGTTATTTTGATGTTTCCTGCAATATTGCTTTAAATTGTAAAACACTTGGTCGTCTCCTCCTCCTCTTTTAAAGCTCTGGCTTTGTGATTAATTAGTGAGAGATACCTCCTCCTTTCTACGTAATTCACCACTCAGTCAAGCCTCCGCCCACCAGTTTGTCTTAGCCTTGAACGGCAGCTGACTTGAAACACAAGAGCCAAAGACACCCTTCTGACCAGTGGAATACTGCCTCGGTTGTTTACATGTTTTGTACATCGTGTGTTACGAATCTTGTATCTCAGAATGAAAGTAAGCTTATTTTAATTTCAGTTTCTGATGCGCGCCTGCTACTTTGAGATCATCTTTGCCTGCTTTATTTCAGTCCCCACGGGCAGCACCCAATCTTGGTTTTTAAAATGTGCCATTTGTGTCAGCCTCTCTTTTTGCTTGAGCTTGACATGCTTTACAGCGGATTCTGGTGGCAGTTTCAAAACCCTTTTGGGGAACTTGTGTAGTATTTGTGGGGTTTCTGGTTGAGTTCGGGCCACATTAAATGTCTGATGACTCCTTTTAGCTCCTCGTTAGATTTGAAATGATGGCGTAAGCTTGATTGTTATGTAGGAGTTTCCTCTCTAATGGGTGAAATTGTGTTAATGGAAATATTTTTGCAGTGTGTAAACCTTTGTGGTTATATTAATTATAGCATGAGATTATAAATGGACCATGGATTCATAATGCAGCAGCTATGTTCCTCCCTCGTTGCTAATTAACAAAATTCCACATGGGGCTATAGGGAGTACTACCGTATGTAACTTTGTGCAGCAAAAATATTTTGTTTAGGTCTCGTGATGAGCTACAAAATCCTTCATGGCCTCACCCTTCCTTATCTCTCTAACCTCCTCCAGCTATCAAAGAACTTAGTTCTGCTCCAGTTCAAGCCTCCTGTGCATCCCTGATTTTCTTTGCTCCACCATTGTTAAACCTGACGGTACAGCCACCTGAGGTTTAAGCTCTGGGGTTCACTACCTAAACCTCTCCGCCTCTCTTTCCTTCTTCAAGATATTTGTAAACCTTTGATAGGTATTTATAGTATTGATTACTTTGACCAAGCATTTGATCAAGTGCCATAATAACATTGTGGCTCAGTGTCAAATTTTGTTTGATAATATTCCTGTGAAGTGCCTTGGGATGTTTTGCTACATTAAAGATGCTATTTGATTGCGAGTTCTAATGGGTTGCTTTTCAAAGTGTTTCAGAATGAAAACAAACACTCCTGCCTGATGCTGGCTAAGGCAGCTCAACTTCAGTGGCAAGATCAGCATTCTCAACACCTTCTTTAAGATGTTAAATGATGTCTGGTGCTATTTTTATCATTTTTTAAATCCCTCCTCCCCCTCTCTGGTTAGTCTGTGTTGCGCACATAATGGGTGGGTGGATGGATCAATATGCTTTGAAGCCTCTATTAGGGATGACTCTCCCACTCATCTCTTTTGCAATCTTTCTTGGTCGGGGTGAGACTCCAAGGCTTCTGAATCTTTGGAATTTTCTATCCCAGAGATTTGTGGATGCTCCATCTATGAATAAGACTGGGATATATGGGTTTATGGTTTCTGAGAATCAAAACATTTTAGGAGGGATTGGAAAATGGAGTTGAAACCCATGATCACATTGAATGATGGAGACTTGACAGATAATATGGTCTTCTCTTGATCCTATTTCTTATGCTCAAATCCAGATGAGCGCCTCCATCACTGGTAAACTAGTTTCACTTCGGAATTTCCAATGGGGAGTTGGTCCTTTTTGTGACATGTCCGTACAGTGAGCTAGTGTCCAAACGTGTCTCAGGAGGAAATGGTTGTTTTTGTTCCAGTCCTTCTATTTTTTTCCTTCAACTGCTGAGGCTGTTGCTCTTATTGAGAGATATTCGCTGGGAAGTGTCTGCCATTCATTATCTCATCCAACTGATCAGGTTGGAGGCAGTGTCAGAGAGTCGTACAGCATAGAAAGGTCCTTCAATCCATTGAGTCTGCACTGACAATAACTACCCCAAATCTTGTGCTAATCCCACTTACCAGCACTTGTCCCATATCCTTGAATGTGATGCGTTTCAAGTGCTCATCCGAGTGCGTATTAAAGATTGTGAGGTTTCCAGCCTCCACTACCTTCTCAGGCAGTGCATTCCAGATTCCCACCAGCCTCCGAGTGAAATTTCTGTTTCTCAAATCCCCATATCTTCTGCCCCTCAGCCTAAAACTATGCTCCCTTGTGATTGACCCCTCACCCAAGAGGAACAGCTGCTTCCTATTTACCCTGTCCAAACCCCTCAATCTTATACACCTCGGTCATATTCCACCCTCAACCTTCTCTTCTCTGAAGAACACAATCCAAGTCTATCCAATCTCTCCTTATAGCTCAGCTGCTCCATCCCAAGCAACATCCTGCTGGATCTCCTCTCTACCCCCTCAAGTGCAATCACCTCCTTCCTTTAGTGAGGTGACCAGAACTGCACAGAGTACTCCAGCTGTGCCCTAACCAACGTCCTGTACAGCTGCATCATAACCTCCTTGCTCTTGTATTCTATGCCACAATTGAGTTCTTATCTTTTGAATGCTTAATAGAGGAAGGCCAAGGCTAATTCTGCTCTTGTCCCAAACACACTCATGCTTCCAAACAAGCAATCTAGCTCCTCTCTGGCCTGGATTTTTTTTGTTGGAGGGGAGGAGAGGTTACTGTCGAGACATGTCTGGTTCTGTCCCACTAGTCAGACCAGTTTAATAATCAAGTGAGCTATTGTACTCATTACATAGAATCGCATACAATTTGCAGCACGGAAATGGACCATTCGACTCACACTATGTTAGTATCTCTACTCCTCCCATCCTTCCTGATCTAACTCTCAGCATTATGCTCTATTTCTTTCTTACTCGTATGCTTATCTAGCCTTCACTTTAACATTTCTATATCGTCGGCCTTAATCACTCCCTATGGTAGTGAATTCTACATTCTCACCACTCTCTGGGTAAAGAGGCTTCTTCTGAATTCCCTAATTTATTTCTTGGTTACCACCTTGTATTGATTACCTCAACTTTGTTTTGAGGATGGAGATCCAGCCTCTTGATTCTTTCCTGATGGGTATAGGCATGTGGTTCTGGTATTATCCTTGAAAATCTTCTCTGCTCTAAGTCCCCCTCTTGTTTTTTATAATTATGGTGATCAGAACTGTATATGATACTCCCAAGTTTGGTCTAACCATGGTCTGATATAAGTTTAAATTGCTTTGGGGCCAGTGGTAATACCCAAACAATTTTCATTTTTGTTGCTCTTCCACATGTATAGAAATATATTTCAAGTCAACCAAAGAACTTGCATTGCCCTAACATTGGTCACCTAATGTTTTATGCTTTACTGATGAAAATTATGCTGCCTTTTACATCCCACACATTTGAGTAGTTTCGTGAACTATTAAGAAATTGTAATTTATTCTGCATCACATGCTTGTCATTGCAATGGCTGGTCCACTGACTGTAAGCAAGAGGTTAAGTGTCAGTCATGGACCAACAACGTCAACTTTATAAGCTGCCTTCAAAATATGTTCTTCTCCATATTCCTGTGCAGGCAGTAAACAAGTTTTGATACCTTGAGGAATGGGTAGATTATTACAGAAGTGCAGTCTTTGCCAGTGATGCCATCTCATTGGGTTTAGGGCCCCAATACCATTGCAATTATAGAGTCCAAATCTTGTACGTTTAGCTCATTTGGTATCGCTCTTGCCTCTAAAGTAGGATATGGGTGCAAGCACAATGAAGGTATAATTCAGGTGAATATTCTTGTGTGATACTGAAGAATACTCCATGTTCTGCAGAGACACTTATTGAAACTGGTAACGTTGAGTTTGAAGATGTATTGTTGTAATGTTTCATCTTATAATAGTAAATGTAGATTGAGTAAAGAATGGCTCCAGCAACATCCTTCACCAACTAGCTTTCTGAAATAGAACAGACATCACCAAAATAAGTAAATTATCAATTTATATTGCTGCTGTTTATCTTGCTATATGCAAATTCACTTTTGCCTTTGCTAATGTACAGTGACTGCACTTCAAAAATACTTCATTAGTTGTGAAGGGGCCTTGGCATTCCTGAAAACGTACTAAGTTCTGCAAGTTCTAACTGTAAGTCCTGTAGCTGTCAACAAAGCGCACACAAAACCAGGCTTAGTTTATTGCTTTTTCAACCTGTTGGAACAGCCTTCTCGACAATGTCAGCAATTATTTGCACTATTCTAGCTGCCAGAGGGGAGGGGGGTGCTGGTAATGGGGCATATTTGAGTTGGCAACACTGTTGAAGTGAGAAATTTAAGATTTTGAAGGGAGGAATAGAACCAGTAGCAGAGAATCGTGGAAGAGAATTCCAATGTCACTACTAGAAAATTGACTTCTGACCAAGTCAAGGAAGCAGGAGACAATACCAGTGATGACTTGTGTTTCTGTGTAAGCAGCAACGTAGAGTTGGAACAGCAAAGTCTTGAGATTGGGGCAGAGAAGATCATACCAAGAAAGTCAGGCTGGAGGATAGAAGGATTTGTTAACACAAACATAAAAAGATATTTGTTGATGTTGATGGGTGATACGAACATACATATGAACATACGAATTAGAAGCATGGGTAGGCCACTTGGCCCTCGAGCCTGCTCTGCCATTCAATAAGATCATGGCTGATCTTAGCCATGCATTCCTGCCTACGCTTGATAACCTTCCACCTCTTTGATCCCGTACTCTTTGGCATTTTGAAGAATGAGCGGTGATCTTATTGAAACACGATTGTGGGGGGCTGAATAGATGCTGAGAGAATGTCTCTGCTCATAGGGGAATATGGAATTAGGGGACGCAGTTTCAAAAAAGAAGCCTCTCACTTAAGACACGAATGAGAGAGACTTTCTTGAGTTGTGAATCTTTGGACTTCTCTAGAGAGCAGTGGAAGCTGAGTTATCAAATATATTGAAGGCTGATAGAGAAATTATTGAACTTTAGCGCAGTCATGAGTTATGGAGAACAGACAGCAAGTTGAGTTGAGATCACGATCAGGTCAGCCAGAATCCTATTGAATGGCAAAGCTCCAGGGGCCTACTCCTTTTTCCTATGTTCTTATATTCTTATCAAAAGCTTGGTCAAAGGTTTGGTTTTAAGGAGTGTGTTAAAGGAGGAGAGAAGAGCAAAGTTTAAAGAGGCAGATATTTAGGGAGGCTACTCCGGAGCTTGGGGCCTAGACAGCTAATGGCAATACCACCCCAACCACCTGCTTCAGGTTGGAGAGCTACTAAATGAGCCATGGGCAACACCTTCCCAGAGGCTGACTATATTTGATATCTGTTGGTGAATGGGAAGAATCAGGGTGAATTTGCAATGTACTGGATAAAAGGTAACATGCTAGTTTGAGCAGACGGGCAGAGGAATATTACCATTACGTGACTAGTATTGTGCTATCATTGTAACCCAAACACTCTTCCTGCTTAGGCTATTTCCCATTGTCGTTCAGGACAGACTCCGTCATTATGACTGCAATAGAATTCAGAAATGTTCTGATAAATGCTTTGCCTGTTTCTGTAACAGTCCTAGCTCCAAGTGATGGATAGCAAGGGTGTAATCTGATGACAAACTACTGTTGTAGTCTCACTAATGCGATTTGTAAATAGCATGTCTGTGACTCAACCTGGAAACACTCTAGCTGATATCTATTGATTTAATACTGGTTCATGCTCTTGAGTCCTAACGCACGGATATCAAAAGCAATCATTACAGCAGAGATGTGGTTGCTTGATTTCCTGAATGGAGACCAAGTGCATTTGAGTGTAAGCTGCAATACATGATTTAAAAAAAAACAATTAATTTGTAGATTGAAATGCATTTATCACTCTGATCATAAAAGGTTGTCTTTCTCCTTCCCCCATTCTTCATCTCTCGTTTCCCAAAAATCTGTCCTACCAGCGACAGTATGAGCCGCATCCTGTCAATTATTCTGGTAAATGAGCAAGTTCCAGCTTATGTTGGGTTACGGGTATAGGGTGGATACGTGGGTTTGAGTGGGGTGATCATTGCTCGGCACAACATCGAGGGCCGAAGGGCCTGTTCTGTGCTGTACTGTTCTATGTTCTATGTGTGCAATGTTGGTGTTGGAAATGGAACAGCTTGGATTCAGGCTCCTAGTATCAGCAGTTTGCTTCCTCCCCAGTTATGTCTAGTATTGTTCATCACAAAGTAAAGCCCCTACAACACTGCACTGACAACGTAACTCAGGAACAACCGCACCACTGTGACTTTTATTTTCTCCTTACTACACCAGCCATTGCTGTATTTGATTTCAAGTCAACCCAAAGAACTATGTTGGAATAGAAAGTTTTGTTCTGGCCTGGACTTTAATTCTGGTAAGAGAAATCTGGAAGGGTTGGATTGTTCCCATTACCTGTTTCTGTTGAATAGGATCTGTTACCACTTACCCATCCCCCTCCTCCCCCTGGCGGCCCTCTCTCTCCTCTCCCTGGCGGCCCATCTCTCTCTCCTCCCCCTGACGACCCATCTCTCTCTCCTCCCCCTGGCGGCCCATCTCTCTCCTCCCCCTGGCAGCCCATCTCTCTCCTCCCCCTGGCGACCCATCTCTCTCCTCCCCCTGGCGGCCCATCTCTCTCTCCTCCCCCTGACGACCCATCTCTCCTCCCCCTGACGACCCATCTCTCTCTCCTCCCCCTGACGACCCATCTCTCTCTCCTCCCCCTGACGACCCATCTCTCTCTCCTCCCCCTGACGACCCATCTCTCTCTCCTCCCCCTGACGACCCATCTCTCTCTCCTCCCCCTGACGACCCATCTCTCTCTTCCCCCTGACGACCCATCTCTCTCTCCTCCCCCTGACGACCCATCTCTCTCTCCTCCCCCTGACGACCCATCTCTCTCTCCTCCCCCTGACGACCCATCTCTCTCTCCTCCCCCTGACGACCCCTCTCTCTCTCCTCCCCCTGACGACCCCTCTCTCTCTCCTCCCCCTGACGACCCCTCTCTCTCTCCTCCCCCTGACGACCCCTCTCTCTCTCCTCTTCCCTCAGCTATTTTACTCCCTTCCTGTATACTCCCTCCCTGAATGCCCTACTTTGCTCTCAGTATCTGTTTGTGTATTGGAATGATGTGTTGGAGTTTCCATGCATTCTGTCACTATGCTTCCCTGGGTTGGACTTTGTGCACAATGAGCATGAGTGGGTACTGTATCTGCAGCACTGAACAGAGTAATACATCAAAGAACATTGAGTGCTTTCTGTGTTTGATCCAAGATCACACTCTGACTGTTGGTTGGGATGGAAATGCCTGCCTTGAATGCAGAATGCTCATGGTCAAAGTCAGCCAAATATTGTGTGAAAGATGCATCATTTGAAAATCAGTTTTAAGTTATGCCAAGTCTGCAGAAGATGCTTGACCTTGCCTGAAAATGTCATTATTATGAGAAGGACTTAATTGCTGCTCAGCAGGTCTTCAAAAATACAGCAAAGCCCCTTTAACTCAAGATCCGGTTTCAAGGTAGAAGCTATTTTATTGGTGCGCAGTTTGAATTTTGGGCTGGCATTTTATTAACGCCCTGACTTAATTTATTCTTTCAAGGGATGTGTTGTCACTGGCAATGCCAGCATTTATTGCCCATGCCGAATAATTACCCTTGAACAGTGTGACCTGCTAGGCCATCTCAGAGGGCAATAAAGAGACTCCAACCTTGAAGCAGCAAGAAACAGTCAACTAAGATGCAGTTTAGGGCGGCATGTGGCGCGTGCATAGCACTGGGACTGCGGCGCTGAGGACCCGGGTTCGAATCCCGGCCCTGGGTCTCTGTCCGTGTGGAGTTTGCACATTCTCCCCCACAACCCAAAGATGTGCAAGTTAGGTAGATTGGCCACACTAAATTGCCCCTTAATTGGAAAAAAAAATAATTGGGTCCTCTAAATTCATTTAAAAAAACCTAAGATGCAGTTTCACTGCAGATATGTGCTGTCTTTTCTGCAACCCCCCTGCCTCACCTCACTGCTGTCACCGTTGTCTGCCTTTCCTCCCACAGCACTGGCAAAATATTTAAACCAGTATGCCATCTACCCACTTGACTTTGGGAATGGCACAGCCAATACCTATCCTGCCATTATTTGATGTCTGCACACATAGAGCAGTACCTGTGGAAAGTGATTGGGCAGAAGACATTGGCTGATTTGATTGTTTCAACCCGAAAGGCGAGGAAATCAATTGTAAAATTCTTCCTTCAATGTCTGGTTGGTGCTACCTCTTTTGGTATTGATCCGGGATTGAGCCTGGGACTTTTCATCTTGGGTCATGGAGACTCAGTTGGACTGTCAAGTCTCTTGCAACATTTTTGCCGTTAGCCATCTGGGCCCTAAGCTCTGGTATTGCCCCTCTAAACCTCTGTCTCTCAATATCTCTCTCTCTCTCACTCTTCCTTTAAGATGCCCCTTAAAACTTATTTCTTTGATTAAACTTCTGGATTATATTGTCTTTTTGTTTTATAATGCCCCTCTGAAGCACCTTCTGACATTTTATTACAATAAAATCAATCTAATATACAAGTTTTAGTAGCACATAGAACATAGAAAAAGACAGCACAGAACAGGCCCTTCGGCCCACGATGTTGTGCCAAACCTTTGTCCTAGATTAATCATAGATTATCATAGAATTTACAGTGCAGAAGGAGGCCACTCGGCCCATCGAGTCTGCACCGGCTCTTGGAAAGAGCACCCTAACCGTTTAAACATTTCAGTTTTTTTACTTGAGAAATCGGGGCAAGCCAGATCACCGATTTCAAATTTATAACTATTTAATATTTTTCTGCTGTGATGGGGCAGTCATTCTTTGGCACCATGAATTGACCACTCAGTTTTCACTCCTGAATGAGCGTATTGTACAGAGCAGGAACATTTCTGCGCTGGAAACAATCTGTGTGCCATTCCTGGAATTTGGGATAGTGGCTGACTCTATAGTGTGGGCAGGCCTGTAAAGGGGTGTGTGAGCGGTTGTAATTTTTCTCTTCCCCCAACCCTGCACCCTGACAGCCGACGAGCGCAAGTCTGGAAAGATAGTTTAATAAGACCTTGTGTTTAGGAAAGTGTCCCTTCTGTACCTACACACTGTTAGAGTTGTATTTTAATGCTGGTCAACTGCTGCACACAATTGCTGCAATTGCTCAGACCCTGAAAAGGTCCAGCTCACAGGAGATGCTGCAGATACAGCCCCTTTCAGCCATACAATTCTGTCCCTTTGGGCACCCAATCTCCTTTGCTGCAACATTGGTGGCTGTGCCTTCACCTGCCGGGACCCCAAGATTTAAAATTCCCCTTCCCAAAACCTCTCTGCCCCACTCCCTCCCTAAGTAACTCCTTGAAAACTGCTTCTTTGACCAAGTTGTTGTCCTGTCCTAATATGTGATTTAGACCATCATGAAACACATTATTTTATTAAAACTTTTTTTAAAAATTTCGTGCACCCAATTATTTTTTTTGAATTGGGGGCATTTTAGCGTGGCCAATCCACCTACCCTGCACATCTTTAGGTTGTGGGGGTGAGACACATGCAGACACATGGAGAATGTGCAAACTCCACACGGACAGTGACCCAGGGTTGGGATCAAACCCGGGTCCTCGGAGCCGCCCCGAGACACGTTACTTTTAACCTATTGACTGTGACTGTCAAATTCTGTATCTTAACATATGTGTGAAGTACCTTAGAAAGTTTTACCACATTAAAGGTGCTATTTAAGTGCGCAAGTTGTTACTCCATCCTTCCCTTTCCCATTCCCTGCCCCTCTGCACACGTCTAGAAACTGAGTGCAGATAAATCCTTTAAAAAATTATCACAATTTTTAAAAAAAATTCCTCCTGCTGAAGGTTGGTCCTGCAATAATCCAAACATTTAAAAACTTGCATAAGCTATATTCTTAATAGCGAGGGATCTTCCCGGTCACCTTGCTGCTTTAAATGTTGGAAGGGCTTTCAGGATTCCCCATTCGTTCCTGGGAAACAACAACAACAACCGCATATTACATTCATATAGCACCTTTAGGACAGGTGACCAAAAGCTTGGTCAATGAAGTAGGATTTAAGGAGTATTTCAAAGTCCGAGTAGAAGAGGTAGAGGTTTGGGGAGAAAATTCCACATCTAGGGGGCCCAGCTGCCAATAATGGAATGATTAAAATCAGGATGTCCAAGAGGCTGGAGTTAAGAATGCAGGGATCTTGTGTGGATGATTAACCAGTTGAGATTACAGGAATAGAGTGAGGTCTTGGAGGGTGTTGAACTCAGAATTGCAAAGTTTTAAAAGCAAGTGATTGGGAGCCATTATAGGTCATTGAGCACAGGGCACACTGGATATGTGGAGCTTGTTCAAGGAACAGCTATTGCATGTTCTTGATAAGTACGTACCAGTCAGGCAGGGAGGAAGGGGTCGAGCGAGGGAACCGTGGTTTACCAAAGAAGTGGAATCTCTTGTTAAGAGGAAGAAGGAGGCCTATGTGAAGATGAGGCATGAAGTTTCAGTTGGGGCGCTTGATAGTTACAAGGAAGCGAGGAAGGATCTAAAGAGAGAGCTGAGACGAGCAAGGAGGGGACATGAGAAGTCTTTGGCAGGTAGGATCAAGGAAAACCCAAAAGCTTTCTATAGGTATGTCAGGAATAAAAGAATGACTAGGGTAAGAGTAGGGCCAGTCAAGGACAGTGGTGGGAAGTTGTGTGTGGAGGCTGAGGAGATAAGCGAGATACTAAATGAATACTTTTCGTCAGTATTCACTCAAGAAAAAGATAATATTGTGGAGGAGAATGCTGAGACCCAGGCTATTAGAATAGATGGCATTGAGGTGCGTAGGGAAGAAGTGTTGGCAATTCTGGACAAGGTGAAAATAGATAAGTCCCCGGGGCCGGATGGGATTTATCCTAGGATTCTCTGGGAAGCCAGGGAAGAGATTGCTGAGCCTTTGGCTTTGATTTTTAGGTCATCATTGGCTACAGGAATAGTGCCAGAGGACTGGAGGATAGCAAATGTGGTCCCTTTGTTCAAGAAGGGGAGTAGAGATAACCCCGGTAACTATAGGCCGGTGAGCCTAACGTCTGTGGTGGGTAAAGTCTTGGAGAGGATTATAAAAGATACGATTTATAATCATCTAGATAGGAATAATATGATTAGGGACAGTCAGCATGGTTTTGTGAAGGGTAGGTCATGCCTCACAAACCTTATCGAGTTCTTTGAGAAGGTGACTGAACAGGTAGACGAGGGTAGAGCAGTTGATGTGGTGTATATGGATTTCAGTAAAGCGTTTGATAAGGTTCCCCACGGTCGGCTATTGCAAAAAATACGAAGGCTGGGGATTGAGGGTGATTTAGAGATGTGGATCAGAAATTGGCTAGTTGAAAGAAGACAGAGAGTGGTAGTTGATGGGAAATGTTCAGAATGGAGTTCAGTTACGAGTGGCGTACCACAAGGATCTGTTCTGGGGCCGTTGCTGTTTGTCATTTTTATAAATGACCTAGAGGAGGGCGCAGAAGGATGGGTGAGTAAATTTGCAGACGACACTAAAGTCGGTGGAGTTGTAGACAGTGCGGAAGGATGTTGCAGGTTACAGAGGGACATAGATAAGCTGCAGAGCTGGGCTGAGAGGTGGCAAATGGAGTTTAATGTGGAGAAGTGTGAGGTGATTCACTTTGGAAAGAATAACAGAAATGTGGAATATTTGGCTAATGGTAAAATTCTTGGCAGTGTGGATGAGCAGAGGGATCTCGGTGTCCATGTACATAGATCCCTGAAAGTTGCCACCCAGGTTGATAGGGTTGTGAAGAAGGCCTATGGTGTGTTGGCCTTTATTGGTAGAGGGATTGAGTTCCGGAGCCATGAGGTCATGTTGCAGTTGTACAAAACTCTAGTACGGCCGCATTTGGAGTATTGCGTACAGTTCTGGTCGCCTCATTATAGGAAGGACGTGGAAGCTTTGGAACGGGTGCAGAGGAGATTTACCAGGATGTTGCCTGGTATGGAGGGAAAATCTTATGAGGAAAGGCTGATGGACTTGAGGTTGTTTTCGTTAGAGAGAAGAAGGTTAAGAGGTGACTTAATAGAGGCATACAAAATGATCAGAGGGTTAGATAGGGTGGACAGCGAGAGCCTTCTCCCGCGGATGGAGGTGGCTAGCACGAGGGGACATAGCCTTAAATTGAGGGGTAATAGATATAGGACAGAGGTCAGAGGTGGGTTTTTTACGCAAAGAGTGGTGAGGCCGTGGAATGCCCTACCTGCAACAGTAGTGAACTCGCCAACATTGAGGGCATTTAAAAATTTATTGGATAAGCATATGGATGATAAGGGCATAGTGTAGGTTAGATGGCCTTTAGATTTTTTTCCATGTCGGTGCAACATCGAGGGCCGAAGGGCCTGTACTGCGCTGTATCGTTCTATGTTCTATGTTCTATGTTCTAGTTGTTGGCTGTTCGGGAATTTGAGTTTGGTTATCGGACATCAGAGTTTTGTAAGAATTCCAGTTTACAGATGCTGCAAAACAGAGGCCAGTGAAGAGTGTTGAAATATTTGAGTCCAGAGACGACCGTACTTTGGGTGAAAGTTTCACTGGTAGAATAGCTGAGGCAGGAATAAAGATGGTGTACAGACAGAATGAGACCCGTAGCAACTCAATGATTTATTTCAGTTTACTGAATTGTGGGGGAGATTCATTCTCAGCCTGCTCTGCGTTTGACCTGCAATAGTGGGGGGCTTTTAACTGGCACAAACCTGACCTTTTGCCCTTTGTAACTTGCCTATTATGATTCTGCTCATTCCTCATTTGTATCACAGGACTGTTTCCATTGGAAGTGATTCTTTTATTTGTTCCCTTCATCACAAGAAATACTTGCATTTCTGTACTTCCGTCCTTTTGGCTCAGTGGCATTCTTGCCTCTGTTGTGGAAAGCTTTGGGTTTAAGTCCTACTCCAGGACTTGAGTACAGTGTATTACTGAGTGAATGCTGCATTGTTGAAGGTGCCATCTTTCAGACAGGACAGTAAAGTAAGGCTCCGTCCATCCTCTCGGGTGCGGTTGAAAGATTTCATGGCGCTATTTTGAAGAACAGGGGATTTATCCCTTGTATCCTGGACAATATTTGTTCCTCAAACCAACATCCCTGATTGCAGGTTATCTAGTCAGTACTACCATTGTGTTTGTGGGACTATGTTGTGAGCAAATTAGTTGCTGTGTTTCCCAGATTGCAACAATGGCTATTACTCTGAAAGTACTTGGGCAGCAAAGTCTTTTGAGGTTTCCTGAGGTCATGGAAGGAGGTCTTGTGGCACACTTCTTCCTTACTTCTGAGCCAGAGCTTCAGGTTCGAGTCCCACTTCGGGACTAGATGGCGATGGAAGGTGTGTTCATAATGTGGCTAAACAGGTTGCTTATCAGTCTGTAAATCCTTCAACGAAGCCTGATTGCAGGGTGTTAAAGTGGAAGGGATTCAGGGCAGCACGGTGGCGCAGTGGGTAGCACTGCTGCCTAACGGTGCCGAGGGCCCAGGTGCGATCCCAGCTCTGGGTCACTGTCCGTGTGGAGTTTGCACATTCTCCCCATGTTTGCGTGGGTTTCACTCCCACAACCCAAAGATGTGCAGGGTAGGTGGATTGGCCCCTTAATTGGAAAAAATTAATTGGGTACTCTAAGTTTATTTTTAAAAAGTGGATGAGTTTCCTGGTCGGGTCAACTATACTGCAGAAAGCAGCCACTGCTGTACTTTGCCAAGCTTAATCATGGCCCCTTCCAATAGAAGTCCATGATTGCCAACACCACCCAGGGTGTGATACCTGAAAGAGTGGGAGGTCCTGGAAGCCAATTATGTAAATGTTTCTGTTCAAAGTAGTGCAAGTGTTGCAATGCTATGAGTGGAACCAGAGGAGGGAAGTTCCCTACAAATGGATTACACTTAAAAGGAGACTGAAATGGTTAATAGTGTGTACGGTGGGAGAAAGATGAGATTGAGAAAGGAATTTTAACTAATGGTGTCTGTAACCTGCAGGTAGAGGTGAAACCAGATTACTGAACCACCAGTAAAGAATGCCGTGAATATAGCTCTGAGGCAAGCGTGAATGTCGCAACTGTGGAGTTAAGGATTGGTTACTGAAGGTGGGCGGTGCCACCTTTTGTAGACATGGGAATATTGTGACATAGAGACAAGTTGGCAGGTAATGTTAACAAGCATAGAACTGGAATGTAATTTGGATGGTCCAGATTTGGCAGTCGAGAATAGAAGAAGCTGCTTCAGGGTGGTTTTATGAACTGTGGATAGTGTGGAATCCTGTAGGTGGAAAGTGTGCGGTTGGCCTGTGCAGCCAGACTGAAAGATCTGCCCCGTTTGTAGCTAGACATTAGATGGATGGAATTACCCAAACAGCAAAATCCTACATCGTTTCTTTGCATTTAGCAGCACTGTCCCTTGAGGAGAGACTTTGTGCCTCCAACAACGCTGATGTTGCTTTAGTTGCTATACAGGACCCCCTTATAGAGAATGCTCACTTTGGGAGACGATACAGAAGTAACTGGGAGTGGCAAAGAGGTAGACAATTGAGGAGTATACAATCTTGTACCATCCTGCTGTGTTGAAGCCACTTTTTCCATTTTAATATGGTAGAAGTCTGACCTCTGGTGGTAGCTGACTTGCGCAATTGCTGCTGTTCACTTTTTGAGAAGTCTGGTGGGTTTCACAAAAGAATGGGAGACCTAGAAGAAAAGTGTTGTTTTCTTTAATACACAGATGCAACAAAAGTAGTAGCCAAAGATACTGAAATAAAAAGCAGCTCAGTGAATGTATGAAAGAGAAAGATTTAGCAATCCTGGGTGGGATCTTTCATATTTTGAGACAAAGTCTCAGCCAGGTGGATTGGGGACAGTATGGGTCAGATAATTCCTCACGAGGAAGGATGGTTGAATGGAAAAGCATCCTTGATTCTCTTTCCCACCAATTTTACCACCTCCCCTTTTTCAGCAGACTTAACCACAACTTGCATTTATAGTATCTAGCACCTTTGTTTCACTAAAAATGTCCATAGACACTTCAGAGGAACATTACCAGACAGCATTCCATTTGACCTTCAGTTACCACCTCGTATCCTCCATTGGAAAGCAGCTCCTCCTTCCACTCCATCGTCTCTTTCTCCCTGTCTCAGCCTGCCTGCTGTCACCTCCAGCGTCCACTATTCCAACACTCTCCTGGCTGGCCCCTCCAGCATCCAACCTTTGTTTCCTTGAGCAATATGTTGTGGCTCCAACCAGCGAACAGGCTATTTTGGATTTGGTAATGTGTAATGAGGCAGGTTTAATAAACAATCTGAGTAAAAGATCCCCTCAGAAGCACTGACCATAACATGGTAGAATTTGACATTCAATTTGAGAGTGAGGAACCCGGGTCAGAAACAACTGTGCTACACTTAAATAAGAGTAATTATAAAGGAATGAGGGCAGACTTGGTTGGAGTGGACTGGGAAAGGAGTTTAGCAGGAAAGACGGATGAACAGCAATGGCAGACCTTTCTGAAAGTAGTTACCGTAAATGACTCACGACAAAAAAATTTATACCTGTGAGGAAGAAGGATTCCATGAAGGGGATAAATCAACCATGGTTAACCAAGGAAATGAAGGACAGTGTTAAACTGAAAGAAAAAAACATAATGTGGCAAATATTAGTGATAAGCCAGAGGATTGGGAAAGTTTTAAAAAACAAAATATGACCAACCAAAATACAGAGCAAAGATAAACTGAGAGTAAACTTGCAATAAATATATAAATGGACAGCATGAGTTTCTTTAAATATATAAAAAGGAAGAGAAAGGCCAAAGTGAACATAGACTCTTTAGTGAATGAGGCAGGGGAAATAATAATGGGGAACCAGGAAATGGCAAAGGAGTTAAGCAGATACTTTGCATCGGTCTTCACGGTGGAAGACAATAATAACATTCCAAAAATAAATAATAAAGGGGTGGAAAGGCGGGAGGAAATAAATACAATTACTAGGAACACTAATGGCGCTAAAGACCGGTGAGTCCTTTAGACTTCATGGGTTGCATCCCAGGGTATTAAAGTATCTATGGAGAAGTGGATGCACTGGTAGTAATCTTCCAAGAATCTTTAAATTCTGGAAAAATCTCAGAAGATTGGAAAACTGACAATGTAACACAAAAAAAGGAGGGAGATAAAAAACAACTTAACTATAGGCCAGTTAACTTCTGTCATTGGAAACATGTTATCGTCCATTAAAGCGGATGTGATAGAGCATTTAGAAATGCATAATATCATCAAGTGGAGTCAGCATGTCTTCATGAAAGGGAAATCATGCCTGGCAAATTTATTAGAGATGGTAAATGTGCAGGGTAGGTGAAGAGGATCCAAACGATGTAATGTACATGTAGAAAAATGTGGTGATATACTTTGGTCAGAAGAATATTAATTAAATGGAGACAGACTAGAAAACTGCAGCACATTTGGGGATTTGAGGGTCCTTGTGCATAAATCACAAAAAATAGAATGCAAGTTTAAGGGTGGCACGTGGCATAGCATTGCTGCCTCCAGCACTGAGGACCCGGGTTCGAATCCCGGCCCTGGGTCACTGTCCGTGTGGAGTTTGCATATTCTCCCTGTGTCTGCGTGGGTTTCACCCCAACAACACAAAGATGTGCAGGTTAGGTGGATTGGCCACGCTAAATTGCCCCTTAATTGGAAAAAAAAAAATTGGGTACTCTAAATTTATATTAAAAAAAAGTTTATTAGGTAATTGGGAAGGCAAATGGAATGTTGGCCTTTATTTCAAAGGAAATGCAGAAAAAAATAGGGACGTCCTGTTAAAACTATAGAAGACACTCGTTGGACCACACCGGGAATACTGTAAACAGTTTTGGTCCCCTTATTTAAGGAAGTATTTACTCGCATTGGAGGCAGTCCAGAGAAGGTTCACAAAGTTGATCCCAGATATGGAGGGATTTTTTTTTAATAGAGGATGGTTGAGTAAGTTAGGCCTGTACACATTGGTGTTTAGAAGAATGACAAGATGAACTTATTGAGATCTATAGGATTCTCGGGTGCCTGGACAAGGTAGATGCTGAGAGGATGTTTCCTCTTGTCTAGTGTTGCCAATCGCCACCAGAGTCACCAATAATGTTGCCAATTAATAATGATACTATACTTCAGCGCAACCGGTTCTATGCAGATGGAAAAGGTCTTTGTCCGGGTCTTGCGTGGCTGGGTGGAAGAAGTGACTCTGTTTCTGCTGGGCTCATCTGTCTGGTCGGGATTGTTGGTCTTGAACTTGTCTGTCTGGTCGTTATGCTGCACTTGGGTTGGCATAGGCCGGATCCAAGAGAGACCGAGCACCTGGCTGTGTCTCTTCTTATCCCTCTGGGATTTTGCGCTCTTTGGGGCGGTGCTTAACTTGGACCCAATAATTCGACAGACTTCGATCACTGCCTTCGATTTTGGCCAATAAAGGGGTGGGTGCCTTGATGGCTGGGCATGTCTTTAGCGGTCATTGACCTTGGCTGTTTGGGCTCCCTGAGTAAAGGGAGTGGCACCGATCAGTCTGTGGCTGTGTCGGTTTCTTGAGTGCAGTCCTATTGTTCTGGGGAAATGGGCCATTAGAATGAAAACGAGCGGGGGTTTCAATCGCGTCTAGCTATCTGGGTTGCAAATACACACAAGTTCTGAGTCTATCTGAGCCCTGGGTTGGCCATAATTCCCATGGTCCTTTGCAGGTAGCCATCTGAGATGGCTACAGTGGGACCAGAGGGCAAAATCTCTTAGTAAGGGGTTGCAAGTTTAAAAAAGAGGTGATGAAGAATTTCTTCTGAGGGTAGTGAACCTGGGGAATTCTTTACCACAGAGAGCTGTAGAGGCTGGGTTATTGAGTATGTTCAAGGCTGAGATAGACAGATTTTTAATCAGTGAGGATATCTAGGGTTAGGGTATCTAGGGTAATGGGGATAAGGCTGGAAAGTAGAGTTGAGGATTATCATTTTGGATCAGCCATGATCTTGTTGAATTGCAGAGCAGACACGATGGGCTGAGTGGCCTACTTCGGCTCCAATGTCTTATGGTTTAAACTTTTGCACATCTACTGTTGGCTCCTACACCAAGACCGATTCACTTAGCTCAGCCATACTCGCTGACCTGCATTGATTGCTGGCTGCCAATACCATTTCAAGTTTTCACATACCGAACATCGTCCAGCTTTGAAACAGTGCTCCAAATCTTGACCATCCGTTCAGTATTTTCATGACGTCATTGGCAGCCATGTCTTAGAACACAGAACAAAGAACATAGAACATACAGTGCAGAAGGAGGCCATTCGGCCCATCGAGTCTGCACCGACCCACTTAAGCCCTCACTTCCACCCTATCCCCATAACCCAATAACCCCTCCTAACCTTTTTGATCACTAAGGGCAATTTAGCATGGCCAACCCACCTAACCTGCAGGTCTTTGGACTGTGGGAGGAAACCAGAGCAGCTGAAGGAAACGCACGCATACATGGGCAGAACGTGCAAACTTCGCACAGACAGTGACCCAGCGGGGAATCGAACCTGGGACTATGGCGCTGTGAAGCCACAGTGTTATCCACTTGTGCTACTGTGCTTCGCTAATCCTTTTTTGTTATAAATTTAGAGTAGCCAATTATTTTTCTTTTCCAATTAAGGGGCAATTTTGCATTAGCGCTTGCACCATTTGTTCTTTGTAGAAATTTGTTGCGAACTGTTTTAATAATGAATATCCACCCCCCTCCCTGTACATTGGTACGGAGGAGAGGGTACCCTGTTTCTCCAACACAAAATTAGTGTTTGTACCGTTTGACTTTGTATATATTTTTTTACTGTTTTAATAAAAAAAATATGGTAAATCCATCTAACCAGCACATCTTTGGGTTGTGGGGGTGAAACCCACGCAGACATGGGGAGAATGTGCAAACTCCACACAGACAGTGATCCAGGGCCAGGATTCGAACCCAGGTCCTCAGCGCCACAGTCCCAGTGCTAACCACTGCGCAACATGTCGCCCTCTGCTTCGCTAATGCAACACACTTCTTAAAGCTGCATCCCATTGTGTGGGTGCTATGTTTCTAGACTTGAAGCGCCAGCAGGTGACAAAGTGCAACAGCTGTTGGTGATTCAACGCACAATCCAGGTTCACAAATTTAGAATGGAATTTTAAGCAAGGAACCAGAGGATTGTCTCAATGGAACCATATCAGAGGATTATTCAATGGAACCATATCAGTCACTGCTTTCAAGATATTATAATTTGTGCATAAATTTCTAAAGGAAGGAAAAACAAAATCACAGATGGTCTTAAGTAGACCCAGCTCCTTGCTCTGGAGATTAGTCCTTAAATCCTTTTACTTTAACATCTCCTCCTTTAAGATCTAAACATCGCAAATGTAAGACAATCACTGAGGAATCCGGTAAGGAATTTAGGAGAGATTTGTTTACCCAGAAAATGGTTAGAATGTGCAATTTGTTACAAAATTCTTGAGGTGAATAACACACAAACAGTTAAAGGGAAATGAGGAACTAAGTACATGAAGAAAGGAATAGAAGGATATGATCAGGTGCAATGAAGTGGAGTAAGGAGGAGGCTCATGGGCAGCATGGTGGCCTAGTGGTTAGCACAACTGCCTCACGGCGCTGAGGTCCCAGGTTCGATCCCGGCTCTGGGTCACTGTCCGTGTGGAGTTTACACATTCTCCCCGTGTCTGCGTGGGTTTCACCCCCACAACCCAAAAATGTGCTGAGTAGGTAGATTGGCCACACTAAAATTGCCCCTTAATTGGAAAAAATAATTGGGTAATCTAAATTTAAAAAAAAGAGTAAAAAAAAAAAAAGGAGGAGGCTCATTTGGAACATAAAATACTGGTTTAAACCTACTGGGTCAAATGGCCTGTACATTATATGTAATTTTACTTAAAATTTGTGTTTCCTTTGGCCTGCTGATCCGTTTTCCTCATGTCCCAATGTTAACCGTCATTTCTAAAACAGCCCGTCATAGCTTCAAGCTCCCAGTTTTGCTGCTCCCTCTAGCCTCAGGATAGTTTACGTCAACGACCAGCACAGGCCTAAGGCGTAAGAGGGGACAATCAACAAAGGGAAGGGAGTGTGTTAGTGGGGGGGGAGAATGTATTTTTTTTTTTACATTTAGAGTACCCAATTCATTTTTTCCAATTAAGGAGCAATTTAGTGTGGCCAATTCACCTACACTGCACATCTTTTGGATTGTGGAGGCGAAATCCACGCAAACACGGGAAGAATGTGCAAGCTCCACAAGGACAGTGACCCAGAGCCGGGATTCGAACCCGGGACCTCGGCGCCTTGAGGCAGCAGGGTTAACCCACTGTGCCACTGTGCTGCCCTGGGGATAATGTATGTTAAGAAATATGTATGTAAATAAGAAACTGTACAACATGCAAATACCAAGTACACCATTCGTTAAAGGTATCACTCTGTAAAGTTGTAAAACGGCACTAAAAACATTTTTTAAAACAACTACCAGCACAGACACGATGGATCAAATTACAGCCTGCCGAGCTGTATCTTGCTAAGGTGCATCTTCAATGCCTAACAATAAGCACCCCGCTAACTGGGTTTATCACTTTTGACAGAAAGTTTCCCAGTAAGTTACCATAGATGTTGGCCTTTAAGTTTATGTTTAAAGCCTTGGAAAATCCCTCCCAAAGCTGGGTGCACTAATACAGAGTATAAAGGTGAGCCACCAATGTGGGTGTGGGTATTTGCCATTTTGAAATGTCATTGGCATCCAGTGCAAAGAATGGGCATGTCTTAAACTCCTCCACATCTTTGCAACACAGCCTGTATCATCTGCTTGATCCCTTGCACTTCGTTATAAAGTACTGGTAGGTAAGGAATGTATTTGCTGGGTGCAAATTTTTTTTAATGACAGTATTAGTGACATTATTCCACCCCCCCCCCCCAACCACAGCAGAAAGCCACAAGTGATCCCAGTAAGTAGGTGTCACAGCCAACGAGGATAGGACCAGAAGACCGAGCACAGCACAATCCCAGTAACGGGGTGTCCCAGCCAATGAGGATAGGACCAGAAGATGGCAGCTCACTGGTACCGAAGACATTTGCACTGAGACTTTTCTGCCTCGCTTACAAACACACACACAGCTGGGTGCAAAATTGGGGCTGAGTACTAATGCGAGTATAGCATGTCATGGCTGAAAAGGGGGTCAAGTATATGCAAATAACATGATTTATGAGGTGGAAAAATGGGGTTGCCTTATATGCCAGGAATAATGGTAAATAGGTGTGGAGTTGATTTTGATTAATGTGGGTGTTGGCCTACCTAATTTCCCTTGGGAAAAGTGGTGGTGAGCTGCCTTCATGAAATGCTGCAATCCATGTGGGGTAGATATGTCCTCTGTTGTTAGAAAGGGAGTTCCAGGTTTTTGTCCTGGGATAGTGAAGGAGCAGTGATACAGCTCGAAGTCAGGATGGTGTTTGGCAGGGAAGGGAACTTGCAGGTATAGGTATTCCCATGAATCTGCCCTTGTTTCCCTTGTTCTTGTGGTAGTGGTTGCCGGTTTGGAAATGAAATGAGGAGAAAGAATGCTCACTGTTGACCAGTCTGACACCGGCATCAAGTGTTGTGAGAACTGTTCAAATGTACATTAAATTGTGTCAGCCCCTGAGCCTGAACTCTTGAGCTTCATAATTACTAGTGCATTTGTTCCTATTTCCTGTGTGCTCTCATTTCCTACCCCTACCAAACGTCTGTTCAAATGCTAGTTTGGGTGTAGATTTACCTGGAAAAATGCAGGTTTTGTCATTCTTTTGGTTTCCAAACTTTTTTTAAAGCCTAATGGTTTGATTGGGATAACTGGATAATCGGATTCAAAGTCAAACTCAGTCTCAATATCTGTAAATCTTGTACTTTTCCGATCTGTGCTCTTCCCAGTCCGTAACCCCTCTGGCATCATTCCTCCACCCCACTACAGCCTCAGCTGATCTGCTGAAATCCTGATCTATTCTTGGTTTCCTTGCAATTTGGGTGTTCCATGTGTCTTCCTTCCGTAAACCTGAGCCAATCCAAAGCTCTGAGTATTCTCACCTACACCAAGTCCCATTCACTCGTGACCCCAGTGCTCACTCACCATATTGGCTACCCCCCGCCCCGCCCGCATCACAATTTTAAATTGTTCATGTTTTCAAGTCCCCCTTGGCCTCAGTACCATTGTAACCTCCCCCAGCCTTACAGTCCTCCCAGATCCATGGCCTCGCCCCTCCCTGTCATTGTAACCTACCCCAGCCTTGCAGTCCTCCCAGATCCATGGCCTCGCCCCTCCCTATTATTGTAACCTCTCCCAGCCTTACAGTCCTTCCAGATCTTTCTGATCGTCCTGTTCTGGCTTCTTCCGCATCACCAATTTTAAAAGCTCCACCATTCCGAAACCCCCCCCATTTCCTCCTCTTTTCCTTGCTTTGTACCTTTAAGATGTACTTTCAAACCTACCCCTTTGGTCAAGCTTTTAGCCACCTCTCCTACAATCTCATTATGTGGCTAGGTTTCAAATGCAGCTCAATACTTTTACTAATGCAGGCTGGTATACTTTACAGGCTATGGGGAAAGAACAGGAAATTGGATAGCTTTTTTTGAAGAACCAGCCGCTGTGTGAGGGTGATGAATAATACTATCTCGGCCCAGGAGAATTACTCTTGCGTGTAGCTCCTTGAGTGAAGCTAGTAGCACATAGTGAGGCACCTGAGCACTATAAAGATTTTTGGAGCTGAAAACTGAGTTTCTTTATGTGTGTTCCTGGGATGACCTGACTTGACTTGACTGCTGTGTCATTGAAATAATGTGGAGATACCGGCGTTGGACTGGGTGTGGGCACACTAAGAAATCTTAAAACACCTGGTTAAAGTCTGACAGGTTTGTTTGGAATCACTAGCTTTCGGAGCGTAACTCCTTCAGCAGGCGACTCACCTGAGGAAGGAGCTGCATTCCAAAAGCTAGTGATTCCGAACAAACCTGTTGGACTTTCGCCTGGTGTTGTAAGACTTCTCATTGAAATGAAGGTGCGCTTGTGTTTGTACTCTCACTCCAGTTGGAAGCTGGAAGCTCAGTGAAGGACAGGACAGCTCAACTCCACTGCTTTCTTTGCTTGCAGTGAGTGCCAAACAGAAAAGTGCTATTAAGAAAACCTGTTTGTCTGGCTCTATTACCAATGGACTACACTGTGTGGTGCAAATCAGCAGAAATGAAATCAAAATTGCTTATTGTCACAAGTAGGCTTCAAATGAGGTTACTGTGAAACCGCCCCTAGTTGCCACATTCCGGCGCTTGTTCGGGGAGGCTGGTACGGGAATTGAACTGTGCTGCTGGCCTGCCTTGGTCTGCTTTAAAAGCCAGCGATTGTGCCCTGTGCTAAACCAGCCCCTTAAGAAAGGAATTGTAAGGGCAGCACGGTGGCCTAGTGGTTCGCACAGCTGCCTCACGGCGCTGAGGTCCCAGGTTCGATCCCGGCTCTGGGTCACTGTCCGTGTGGAGTTTGCACATTCTCCTGCGTTGGTTTCACCCCCACAACCCAAAAATGTGCAGAGTAGGTGGATTGGCCACGCTAAATTGACCCTTAATTGGAAAAAATAATTGGGTAATCTAAATTTTTTTTTAAAAAGAAAGGAATTGTCATTTATATATAACCTTATATCCTCAATTTGCAAAGGAGTTTGGAACCACTGGATTATTTTTGAAAAATCAAGATTTTTGAAATCTGTGATTTACTCAGTGGTCACCTTGTGCAGAGCAAGGCCCCGCAAACAGGATTGGTGATAATCTGTTGTTTACTGATGGAGGTAATTTGGCCCAGAGCCTGAGGGAACATCCCAGCTCTTGTGCAACAGCAGTCTTGTGATTTGTTTTTATTAACATGCAACTGTAGAGGTCAAATGGAATCTCAGGTTAATGTCCCATAAAAGACTGCCCATCTTTTTTTTATAAAAGTATTTTAATTTATATTTATAACAAAAAAGAAAAGATAAGAAAACACAGGAAATATATACAGGGACACGAGACATACTGACAACAAAATTAATAATCTTTATTGTCACAAGCAGGCTGATATTAACACTATTGAAGTTACTGTGAAAATCCCATGGTTGCCACATTCCGGCGCCTATTCGAGTACACAGAGGGAGAATTCAGAATGTCCAAATGGCCCAACAGCATGTCTTTTGGGACTTGTGGGAGGAAACCGGAGCACCCGGAGGAAACCCACTCGCAACCCACTCGCACGGAGAACGTGTAGACAGACAGTAACCCAAGCCAGAATTGAATCTGGAACTGTGAGGAACAGTGCTAACCACTGTGCTATTATGCCGCCCACAAATCCAAATGGTTGGTTGCAACAGCCATACCATTAACTCTATACAATCATAGAATTAACAGTGCAAGAAGTATACATGCTACCACTTTGTAATAAAACATACTAAGGGCATGATCGAGGCAACAAAGGTGTAACCTATTGGTTGCCATGGCAGCATCAACGGGTTTCCCATTCCCTCTTTCAGCACTCTTTAATCCCTCTGTACCTGTTTTCCCTGTATTCTGGGTGTTGCCTCCTCCCCGCCCCCCTTTCCCCCTGTCTGGCTTGATTCCCCCCTTCCGCCGCCTTAGTTAATTGGTGGTCATGAACAAGTTCTCAAAGAGGCTGGTGAATTGCCTCCATGTATTGTGGAAGCCTCTTTCCAATCCCCTGATGACAAATTTAATTTCCTCCAATTTGAAGAATTCCACCAGGTCGGACAGCCAGTCCATGGCCTTGCTGGTCTCCAGCCGTGCAGGTTTCTATGACAAGCAATCAGGCAGGCAAAGGCTATAATAATAATAAACGCTAGGGCGTCTGTCCCTCTCCCTGAAAAGAGTTCTGGCTGTGCCGACACCCCGAAGACTGCCACATGGGTTCCACTCTCACTCCCACAACCCTGGACATGGCTTTGAAAAAGGCCGTCCAGTTCCTGACAAGTTTGGGACAGGAGCAGACATGTAGGTGTGGTTGTCAGGTACTCCCTGGCACTGTTCATATTTGTCCGTCTCATCCGGCAATGCTCTTAGCACCTCAAACACTCATCCGTACATCTCGGCACTGTTATGTTACCATCCCCTAATTCGCCGATGCTAACAGTCTGTCCAGTAAGGTGTGTCTGGGCAGCTGGGGGAACATTGTGGTCTCCTTGCAGAGGAATTTCCTCACTTGTAGACATCTGAGTTTGTTCCCTTTCGGGAATTTAAGCTTTATTATTTGTTTCCCAGGGTTGTGACTCTACCATCCAAGTACAGGTCCCCTTCTGTCAATACCCCTTTGTCATGTCTCCACATTTTGAAAGAGGTATCTAATGTTGCCAGGATGAATTTAAGGTTTTTTGCAGATGGGGGCCATCGTTGACATTGCACCAAGATTGAAATGGCTCCCGGCCCTGGGTCACTATTTGTGTGGCATTTGCGCACTCTCCGTGTCTGCGTGGGTCTCATCCCCACAACCCAAAAACGGTGTGCTGGGTAGGTGGATTGGCCATGCTAAATTGCCCCTTAATTGGAAAAGAAATGAATTGCGTATTTTAACTTCTTAAAAAAAAAAATTGAAATGGTACCTTAGCTGGTACCAGAGTTTTAGCGTGGCCACCACCACCAGGTTTCTCAAGTATTTGGCTGGAAATAGGTGTGGGCCGTGGCCAGTGCAGTGAGGGGTGTCCCATGCAGGAGGTCTCCTTCATTTGCACCCATTCTGCCTCCAGCTCCAAACCCTTTCTGCGTTTGCTGCCCAGTGGTAGAATAGGAGGTCCCTCCTTCTTTGTAAGACACTTTTACAATTCTGGAGTTTTTTCCTGCACACACAAATGCCACAATTAATTCATCCACCTTAGCGCAAAGGCTTTGGGGATGAAGAATGGGAGAGATCTGAATAGGAAGAGGAATCTTGGTAGCATGTTCATTTTTATTGTCTGGACTCTTCCCATCAGGGAGAGCAGGACTGAGTCCCACTGCTACAGGTCTCTCTTTGCCTCTTCCACAACACCCAACAGGTTCCATTTATGGAAATGTGTCCAGTCGTGGGCTATCTGGATCCCTAGGTATCGGAACTTCCTTTGGGCCAGTTTGAATGGGAGTCCCCCCAGATCTGGTTCTGCACCCTGGGGATTCACGTGGAAGATTTTGCTCTTTCTCAGGTTACGTTTGTAACCTGGGAAGGCTCCGAACTCCCATAAAAGTTCCATTATTCCTCTAATGCTGGCCAGGGATTTTGAGATCTAGAGGAACAAGTCATCCGCATAGAGTGAGACTCTGTGCTCTCTGTTTCCTTTTGGATGCCTTTCCACCCCTTGGGCATGAGAATGATAGCCAGTGGTGAGATTGTCAGGCCGAATAATAGCAGGGATCGTGGTTATCCCTGCTTCGTGCCTTTGTGCAGCCAGAAGTATTCAGAGCTTGTGGCATTTGTCCACACACTCGCCATGGGAGCACAGTACAATATTGTATCCACGAGGCAAACCCTGGCCCAAACCCAAACCAATCTAGTACTCCATGACGAGGTACCTCCATTCGACTCTGCTGAAGGCCTTCTTTGCGTCTAGGGAGAAGATCCCTTCTGGTGTCTTGTCCTCAGGTGGGGGTCATAAACACGTTCAACAGGCATCAGATATTCGCCGTTAGCTGTCTGCCCTTGACAAACTCTGTCAGATCGTCCGCAATTACTTCCGGCACCCAACTCTCCAGTACCCTCGCCAGGATTTTGGCATCAGTGTTCAGGAGTGAGATGGATCTGTGTGACCTGGACTCCATTGGGTCTTTGTCTATATTTGGAATCAGCAATATAGATACATAGAAGATAGGAGCAGGAGGAGGCCTTTTGGCCTTTCGAGCCTGCTCCACCATTTATCACGATATTTTTTAAGATTTAGAGTGCCCAATTATTTTTTCTTCCAATTGAGGGGCAATTTAGCATGGCTAATCCACCTAACCTGCACACCTTTATATTGTGGGGGTGAAACCCACGCAGACATAGAACATAGAACAGTACAGCACAGAACAGGCCCTTCGGCCCTCGATGTTGTGCCGAGCAATGATCACCCTACTCAAACCCACGTATCCACCCTATACCCGTAACCCAAGAACCCCCCCTTAACCTTACTTTTTTTTAGGACACTACGGGCAATTTAGCATGGCCAATCCACCTAACCCGCACATCTTTGGACTGTGGGAGGAAACCGGAGCACCCGGAGGAAACCCACGCACACACTGGGAGAATGTGCAAACTCCACCCAGACAGTGACCCAGGGCCGGGATTCGAACCCGGGTCCTGAGTGCCATAGGCATCAGTGCTAACCACTGTGCCATATGCCGCTCATTTATCACGATCATGGCTGATCATCCAACTTAATAGCCCGATCCTGCTTTCTCCCGATAAACTTTGATCCCATTAGCCCCATGGGCAATATCTAGCAGCCTCTTGAATATATTCAATGTTTTAGCATCAACTACTTCCTGTGGTAATGAATTCCACAGGCTCTTTGGGTTAAGAAATGTCTCCTCATCCCTGTCCGAAATGGTTTACCCTGAATCCTCAGACTGTGACCCCTGGTTCTGGACACACCCACCATCGGGAACATCCTCCCTGCATCTACCGTGTCTAGTCCTGTTAGAACTTTATAAGTCTCTATGAGATGCCTCCTCATTCTTCTGAACTCCAGCGAGAACAATCTTAAGCTAGTCAATCTCTCCTCATATGACAGTCCCGCCATCCCTGGAATCAGTCTGGTAAACTTTCGCTGCACTCCCTGGAGAGCAAGAACATCCTTCCTCAGAAAAGGAAACCAAAACTGCTCACACTATTCTAGGTGTGGTCTCACCAAGGCCCTGTATAATTGCAACAACAACATCCCTGCTCTTTATCACCTGCTGCACTTGCATGCTTACCTTCAGCAACTGGTGCAGAAGGAACCAGGTCCCGCTGCACACTCCCGTCTCCCAATTTACAACTGTTCAAGTAGTAAGCCTTCCTATTTTTGCTTCCAAAGTGAATAACCTCTCACTTATCCAAATTATACTGCATCGGCCATTGATTTACCCACTTGCCCAACCTATCCAGATCATGCTGTAGGATCTCTGCACCCTCTTTGAGATGTGACATTTTGTTCCCTCATCCAAATCATTAATATGTATTGTGAATAGCTGGGGCCCAGCACCGATCCCTGTGCAACCCCATGCGTTACTGCCTGCCAATTTGAAAAGGACCCATTAATTCCTAATCTTTCTTTCCTCTCTGCCAACCAGTTTTCTATCCACCTCAATACACTTTCCCCAATCCCATGCACTTTAATCTTGCACAATAATCTCTTATTCGGGACTTTGTCAAATGCCTTCTGAAAGTCCAAAAATACCACATCGACTGGCTCCCCCTTATGAACTGTACTGGTTGCATCTTCATTTCCAACAGATTTGTCGAGTATGATTTCCCCTTCATAAATCCATGCTGACTCTGACTGATCCTGCCACTGCTTTCTAAATGTTCCGCTACAAAGTCCTTGATAATGGATTCAAGAATTTTCCCATACCAATGTTGGGCTTACTGGTCTATAATTCCCTGTTTTCTCTCTATCTCCCTTTTCGAATATTGGAGTGACATTAGCTACCCTCCAATCTGCAGGGACTGTTCCAGGGTCTATAGAATTCCGAAAGATGACCACCAATGCATCCACTATTTCCAGAGCCGCCACCTTCAGCACTCTGGGATGCAGATTCTCAGGCCCCGGGGGTTTATCCGCTTCAATCTCATCAATTTTCCCAGCACCATTTCTCTACGAATGTTGATCTCCCTCAGTTCTTCCCTCTACTAAACCTTTCATTCTCCAACATTTCTGGTATCTGATTTGTGTCCTCATTTGTGAAAACGGAACCAAAGTATGTATTCAATTGTTTAGCCATTTCTTTGTCCCTTACTATGCATTCCCCTGTTTCTGTCTGTAGGGGGCTTACATTTGTCTTTACCAATCTCTTTCTCATCACTATCTATAGAAACTCTTGGTGTCAGTCTTTATGTTCTCTGCACGCTTACTTTCGGACTGTATTTTCCCCTTCTTAATCAATCTCTTGGTCCTTCTTTGCTGAATTCTAAACTGCTCCCAGTCCTCAGACCTATTATTTTTCTTGGCCAATCTATATGCTTCTTCCTTGGATCAGATACTATTTCTAATTTCCTTTGTAAACCATGGACTGGCCCTCTTAGCCATTTTGCTTTTTTGCCAGACAGGAATGAACAGTTGCTGCAATTCCCCATGTGTTCCTAGAATATTTGCCATTCCCTATCCACTGTCATTCCTTAAGTAACTCTTCCCAATCTATCTAGGTCAACTCGCGCCTCATATCTTCATAGTTTCCTTTATTAAGATTCAGCACCCTAGTCTCCAAATCAACTACTTCACTCTCCACCTTGATAAAAAATTCTATCATGTTATGGTTGCTCATCCCCAAGGGGTCTTGCACAGACAGATTGGCAATGATTCCCTTCTCTTTACACAGTACCCAGTCTAAGATGGCCTGCTCTCCAGTTAGTTCCTCCACATATTGGTTAAGAAAACCATACCGTATACACTCCAGGAATTCCTCCTCTACGGCATTGTGGCTCATTTGATTTTCCCAGTCTATGTGCAGATTAAAATCACCCATGATCACTGATTTTTCCTTATTACAAACATCTCTAATTTCGTGTTTAATGCCATTCCCAACATCACCACCACACTTTGGGGTCTATAAATGGCACCCACTAATGTTTTTTGCCCCTTGGTATTTCTCAACTCTACCCTACAAACTTCACATTGTCAGAGCTAATATTCTTCCTCACTATTGTGTCAATTTCCTCCTCAACCACCAGTGCCACCCGACCATCTTTTCTTTTACGCTTGTCCTTCCTAAATACTGAATACCCTAGGACATTCAGTTCCCATCCCTGGTCACCTTGCAGCCAATTCTCCGTATTCCCTATGATATCGTACCCATGTTTATCTGCGCGATTAGTTCATCCACTTTATTGCAAATGCTCCGTGCATTAAGGCGCACAGAGCCTTTAAGTTTGTCTTTTTCACATTGTTTGTCTTGCTCCCAATATTTTTCTCTTTTGCCCTGTTTGAATTTTGCCCTTGGTTTTTCTGCCTATCACTTTTCTTATTCCCTTTTCTACCTTTTGTTTTTGTCCTTGCTCCCTCTGGTTAATCCCAGAGCTGAAGGGGTTGGATTACGAGGAGAGGTTGAGTAGACTGGGACTGTACTCATTGAAATTTAGAAGGATGAGGGGGGATCTTATAGAAACATTTAATATTATGAAGGGAATAGATAGGATAGATGTGGGCAGGTTGTTTCCACTGGCAGGTGAAAGCAGAACTAGGGGGCATAGCCTCAAAATAAGGGGAAGTAGATTTAGGACTGAGTTTAGGAGGAACCTCTTCACCCAAAGGGTTGTGAATCTATGGAATTCCTTGCCCAGTGAAGCAGTAGCGGCTCCTTCATTAAATGTTTTTAAGATAAAGATAGCTTTTTGAAGAATAAAGGGATTAAGGGTTCTGGCGTTCGGGCCGGAAGGTGGAGCTGAGTCCACAAAAGATCAGCCATGATCTCATTGAATGGAGGAGCAGGCACGAGGGGCCAGATGGCCTACTCATGCTCCTAGTTCTTATGTTCTTTCTCTGACTCCTTACATCAGTTCACCTCCCCCGGGTATATTAGTTTAAACACTCCCCAACAGCACTAGCAAACAAACCCCCAGGGCATTGGTTCCAGTCCTGTCCAGGTGTAGACCATCTGATTTGTAATGGTCCCACCTCTTCCAGAACCAGTTCCAATGTCCCAAAATCTGAATCCCTCCCTCCTGAACTATCTCTCAAGCCACACATTCATCCTGTCTATCCTGTCATTCCTACTTTGACTAGAACGTGGCACTGGTAGCAATTCCGAGATTACTACCTTTTGAGGTCCTACTTTTTAGTTTAGCTCCTAATTCCCTAAATTCAGCATGTATACCCTCATCCCATTTTTTTACCTATATTGGTGGTGCCTATATGCACCACAACAGCTGGCTGTTCACTCTCCCCCTTTAGAATGTCCTGCAGCCACTCTGAGACATCAAGGACCCTTGCACTGGGGGCAACATACCTTCCTGGAGTCTTGTTTGCGTCCGCAGAAACGCCTGCCTGCTCCCCTTACAATCGAATCCCCTAGCACTATAGCTCTATCACTCTTTATCCTGCCCTCCTGCGCAGCAGAGCCAGCAGTGCCATGAACCTGGCTACTTCTGCCTTCACCTAGTGAGCCATCTCCCCCAACAGTATTCAGTATGCTGTACCTTATATACACGGACCCCTGAACTGCCTTCCTACTCTTCCTCTGCCTGTTGGTCACCCATTTCCTATCTCCCTCAGTACTCTTTATCTGCGGTGTGACCAAGTCACTAAACGTGACTTCCTCAGAATCGTGGATGCTCCAAAGTGAGTCCATCCACAGCTCCAGAGCCGTCAAGCAGACTAATAGGAGGACTGTGCCAATGTGGGTGACAGGGCCCCTCTCAACAGTGAATCATTGAGCATCTCCTGCAGGTGCAGGGCCAGTGCTGCCACAAACATTTTATGTGAGTCCATCTGGAATCTGTCCAGACCTGGGGCCTTCCCTGGCTGCAGGGAGTTGATGCTCTCCATGGCCTCCCACTGTCTGAGGAGGCGTCCAGTCCCTGTTTCTTTTCCTCCCCCACTGCTGCTATGTCCAGCCCGTCGAGAAACCGTTTCATCTTTGAGTCCCTCTCCGAAGGCTTGGAGCTGTACAGTTCCACTGGTAGAACGTCGTAGATTTCAACTGCGTACAGATCATGACCATTTAGCATGACAAATCCACCTAACCTGCACATCTTTGGACTGTGGGAGGAAACCAGAGCACCTGGCGGAAACCCACGCAGACACAGGAAGAAGGTGCAGATTCCGCACAGTCACCCAAGCCGAGAATGGTACCCTGGGACCTTGGAGCTGTGAAGCAATAGTGCTAACCAATGTGCTACCGTGCCGCCCATCGACGGTGAAGATCAAACATAGTTTAGTTGAATGGTACCGCAGACTCGAGGGGCCAAGCAGCTTACTGCTGCTCCTGTGTGGCAATCCCTCAAAATATTGCACAAACTTTTCAACCAATGCAGCTCAAGTTTCTTTAAATTCTTTTGGCTCACTGTACCTCTTCCTCCTTTCAAAATCCTCTTGAAACTACCCAATGCACATAGATCCCTTTTCCAACTCCGTTTGCTGTGTTAAAAGCACTTACAATTTTTGGCTACAGTGACCACACTCGAAAAGTGCTCTTTATTTTAAAGTTCGAGACGCAAACGGAGGTGTTTCTTTTTGAGTGTTAACCACTCCATGTCCCCAGAATGTTTCAGAGTGGGGACCAGTAGAAAAATAATGAATGGAGGTGACTAATGAAGGATTTAACGAACAGATCTAAAACAATGTCTCTGTTCAGTGTCTGGTACATTTGCTGCAGGATCTGGGTAGAGCAGACTGTTTACATAAGAATCTAGTGGTGGGTGGAGACACAGACACATATGCACACGCGCATACCCGTGGGGACACAGATCCACACCCACAGTGTCAGTAGCAGCACACACTATTTGTGGATCAGTTCCCCTCCCCCTTTAACCTCTGACTTCAAGTAATCTGCATTGAGGAATGATGGGCATTCATCTGAGAAGGGAAGTGGTGAGCTTACCTTATTTATGAACACAGGACAGCCCTTGAGGATTTAGACTGAGTCAAGCCGCTACGTGCAACACTTGGATGAGGCTGTGTCATGCAGCCTTTTGTTTTCTACATTGACAACGATCCTGGGACTACATGGTTGTTAAGATAAATAGCAGAGGAAGAAAGTTTAGAATGGGACAGGCTTCCTTTACGAAGGTGCCTGAGGCAGCCATTTGTGGTAAGTGCTGTGTGATAGAGTAAGCATTCAATTTACTTGGGTGATGTTACATCGTTCTGGTGCAGGTGAACTGATCTGGCGATAGGAATTTGAGGGCTGCGAAAAGCTGCTGTATATCAGATTTCATTCAATGGCATCCCTGCGAAAGAAATTAAGATATACTTTTAGATCTTTTGTAAGTTGTACTCTGGTGCATGCGAACTCGAGCATTCCGCGCGCAGGCTGAGTATGTAAGTCAGGAAGATGTTTTTGCAAAACGTTGTTACTTATATTGAAAACAATCGTTCTCCCTTAGCCCTGGCAAACTGCCTCTCCATCATACAGCATGAAAATGTTTTTCCTTGCCTCGAGTCAATGCACTAATTTACCTTTTTCCTAAATTGTTTCATCCTTCAATTTTGGCCTCTTCCTGCACATCCCTCCATTACACCATTGCTGGTGTACGTCTTCAGTGCCTGGGTCCTAAGCTCTGCAATATTTCCCCTTAACCTCTCCGCCTCTCTCTTCAATTAAAAATTCTTCCTGAAACTTCCTGCTTTAACCAAAGATGGTACCAGAACTGTGAGGGTATACCAACCAGAAAAGGGTGGTAAGGCTGTGTTTCTTGTCCCTGAGATCTTTAAAATTATGGAAGGTTTGATACGAGTCAACAGAGGTTATTTTCACGTGTTGCCTTATGTGACTTGGTGCTAAATTTACAATATTCTTGTGAAATATCTTGGGAATCCTTACTATGTTATATTAGCAGCGCGGGACAGCGCCAGGGTCCCAGGTTCGATTCCCCGCTGGGTCACTTTCTGTGCGGAGTCTGCACATTCTCCCTGTGTCTGCGTGGGTTTCCTCCGGGTGCTCCGGTTTCCACCCACAGTCCAAAGACGTGCAGGTTAGGTGGATTGGCCATGATAAATTGCCTTTAGTGATCAAAAAAAGGTTAGATGGAGTTATTGGGTTACGGGGATAGGGTGGAAGTGAGGGCTTAAGTGGGTTGGTGCAGACTCGATGCCCTGAATGGCCTCCTTCTGCACTGTATGTTCTGTGTACTATATAAATGCAAGTAGTTGTTTTAGCAATGATCTTAGTCAGGATAGAATTAATGAGGTCGGATCAGTCCTTAAAGACACCATATGATTGATGGGGAGCGCCTCTTAAAATTGAATGTTTGCAAAAGGAAAGTGTCTTTTTTAGCCCTCAAAGTTTAAACGGTTGATCATGCCTTCTGGGGCATGAGAACTGGGTCTTTTTGTGGATTAGTTTTCATTGCAGCTTCCAAAAGCGGGCTCCATCCACCGTCACAGTTAAACAGTCATCACCTCTGGATAAAATTCCCCAGTTATTAGTTAAAGGAATGATGGATTTGTGGTATACATGTCTGAGTCAAATTTAACCTTCTATTTTGGAAACCTGAAATTCCAGGATGTTTGCTGACGTTTTGAGGACTGCATTTCTTGATTCTGTGCATTTTTCTGCAAGATTTGCATGTCTTTTGGCCTTTAGTGACATTAATTGCATGTAAAAGAGGTGCACTGCTACTAGACAAGCTGAAACAATTGTTTGTATGTGTTTTTGGCTAGAATATTTTGACACAGTTGCTTGATATGAATTTGCCAGCGAGTATTCAGCACATATGTCCTTATTACTTGCTCACCTTATTCTTGAATACAGTATACTCTTGATGTGAAATTTGTGTTGTGTCGGTGGTTTAAATTCATGCAGGAAAATGTGTAGCAAGTATGTGGAGATGAGAGCAGGTAAGTAATGATAGTCAGCGTTGTGTTGCGTTTGTGAGAGGCCTTAACAGGGCAGCGTGTTTCTATAATCCGATTACTCTGATTTCTTTCTTTCCTTTTCCTACCAATTTCCTTCCTGCTCCCCCATATCCAGGTCTCCTGAAAGTGCCAGCACTTGCTGAGCTACCATCCACAGATATTAAGAAAGAAAGATTAGCATATATTTAGCTCCTTTCACTGCCGTGGGGTGAAGGGACCTCCACCCCAATGAGCTTCACAGTCAATGCTGTCACTGATGTAATACAGGAAACACAGCGGCAAGGAGAGTTCCAGAAATGACCCTTAGCTTGGAAAAACCTTCCCCACTCGGTCTGAAATCCATTTACCTCAGAACAACATAGGTGAAGAGGTGACTGGATAAATTTATATAACATAATTAAAAGGTTAGGTATCACGCCTGGGGATTGATTATTTCAGAGTAAAAGGATGGGAAGCACCAGGGACATGAGTTTAAACTGTGTGTAAATTGGAATAGACCTGATCTTGGGTGTTTCTTCTTTTCACAGAGAGTAGGGAGCCTCTGGAATACATTACCAACCAGTGTGTTGGGTGCTAACAGCTGGTCTTTTGGTGCCCATCAGTTCCATATGTTCATGTAAATAGATTCTGGATACAGTCGGCTTCATGGGCTGAACTCTATTTCTGGAACTTGCGTTCTTAACGTATTAGATAACTGATCAGCTGATTCAGCCAAAAAATTTCTTTCCTAATCCAAATTTATCATTCATTCATTAACTAATAACAAGCAACTGATTTAAACTGTTCGCTTTCTGTGACATGGTATTTATTATTAAACTGTTTCCATAGTTTTGGCAGCTTTTAGAAAAAGTTTTTGTCTTGTTTTAGAACTCGGACCGTCCCTGCCTCCCTCTGGCGTGGGGACCGTCCCTGCCTCCCTCTGGCGTGGGGACCGTCCCTGCCTCCCTCTGGCACGGGGACCGTCCCTGCCTCCCTCTGGCGTGGAGACCGTCCCTGCCTCCCTCTGGCACGTGGACCAACGCTGCCTCCCTCTGGCACGGGGACTGTCCCTGCTTCCCTCTGGCACGGGGACCAACGCTGCCTCCCTCTGGCACAGGGACCATCCCTGCCTCCCTCTGGCACGGGGACCATCCCTGTCTCCCTCTGGCACGGGGACCGTCCCTGCCTCCCTCTGGCACGGGGACCAACGCTGCCTCCCTCTGGCACAGGGACCGTCCCTGCCTCCCTCTGGCGTGGGGACTGTCCCTGCCTCCCTCTGGCGTGGGGACCGTCCCTGCCTCCCTCTGGCACGGGGACCAACGCTGCCTCCCTCTGGCGTGGAGACCGTCCCTGCCTCCCTCTGGCACGGGGACCAACGCTGCCTCCCTCTGGCACGGGGACTGTCCCTGCTTCCCTCTGGCACGGGGACCAACGCTGCCTCCCTCTGGCACAGGGACCATCCCTGCCTCCCTCTGGCACGGGGACCGTCCCTGCCTCCCTCTGGCACGGGGACCGTCCCTGCCTCCCTCTGGCACAGGGACCGTCCCGGCCTCCCTCTGGCACAGGGACCATCCCTGCCTCCCTCTGGCACGGGGACCGTCCCTGCCTCCCTCTGGCACGGGGACCGTCCCTGCCTCCCTCTGGCACGGGGACCGTCCCTGCCTCCCTCTGGCACGGGGACCAATGCTGCCTCCCTCTGGCACTGGGACCATCCCTGCCTCCCTCTGGCACGGGGACCAACGCTGCCTCCCTCTGGCACGGGGACCGTCCCTGCCTCCCTCCAAATAAATAGATTCTTTATAGTTAGCTGAAATGCAACGTCTTATAAGAAACAGGTAACCAGAGATGTGCAATTTGCTCCTCGCAGTGTAGTGATGAGTGACCTGCTTAAAATATGTCTTCGTACTATGGAAAGTCTTTCAGTTGGCAGATTGCTTGCAGGATCACGATATGTTAATATTTAGCCTGTTGAGGAATAATGGAGCTGGGAGACCCTGGTATAAGCAGAGAAGTTGCATAGCAAAAACTGCTCCAGATTCAGTCTTGGAACTGTTGAATGTGGTATGTGAAGCAAACATTTTTTCCATTGTGGCCCATTATCGTATCATCTTGGTGTCCTGGTACTTATCTCTCTCCTGGAAAGATTTTGCATTCTTTGGAGAGGAGCTTAAAGATTAGGATTTTGGAACATTTTTGAAGCAGTGTGCTTCACTTCGTACTCCCATGCCTTGGCATATCAGACATGAAAACTCTTGGGTTTTAGATGTGCTCTTGTTTTGTATCTTTTTTTTAATATAAATTTAGATTATCCAATTATTTTTTCCAATTAAGGGGGCAATTTAGCTTGGCCAATCCACCTACTCTGCACATTTTTTTTTTGGGTTGTGGGGGCGAAACCCTTGCAGACATGGGGAGAATGTGCAAACTCCACACGGACAGTGACCCAGAGCCGGGATCGAACCTGGGACCTCAGTGTCGTGAGGCGGTTGTGCTAACCACTAGGCCACCGTGCTGCCCGTTTTGTATCTTTTTAAATGTAAGGCAACTAATTTAAAAACTGTGCGCCATATGAGGGAGCATTTCAACACTATTCATTCCATCATCTCATATATATTAGGAAGGCTGTCCTTTTGAGAAGGGTAGCTATTCAACAAATATAGCTTGCATCAATATAGCTCTCCCAAGATCAGGATGCTTCAGAAACTCTGAAGAAATTGGAGAGGGATGAGGTGGAGGATCGGAGGGGGGAGCATGAGGATAGAATGCCTACACTACATTACAATACAATACAGGGTCAAAGGAAAAGGTTCTGTAAGATATTTGCAGGGGCTGGTTTAGCAGCAGGGGCTGGTTTAGCACACTGGGCTAAATCGCTGACTTTTAAAGCAGACCAAGGTAGGCCAGCAGCACGGTTCAATTCTCGTACCAGCCTCCCCGAACAGGCGCCAGAATGTGGCGACTAGGGGCTTTTCACAGTGACTTAATTGAAGCCTACTTGTGACAATAAGCGATTTTCATTTAATTAAAGGCTGTGGTACATTTTATAATGCGGGAAATTTGATTTGTAGCTTTAGGGGTAGACACATGATGCTGTGCAGCAGGGAGGAAGTCCATAAGAAGGAGGGAATTTGGTGGGGAGGTGCTGGGAGGCAGATACATGGTGGCTTAAAGTAGATATCAACAATGGATCCAGGTCAATTGACATCAGCACTGAACTAAGTGAGATTAAAATTATTAGAGAAAGAACAAGGGCATTCTTCCATCACACTTATTTTTTTAATATAAATTTTCAGTACCCAATTATTTTTTTTCCCAATTAAGGGGAAATCAACCTAAACTTCACATCTTTGGGTTGTGGGGGCGAAACCCACGCAGACACGGGGAGAATGTCAAACTCCACACGGACGGTGACCCAGAGCCGGGATCGAACTGGGACGTCGGTGCCGTGAAGCAGCAGTACTATCCACTGCGCCACCATGCTGCCCCTCATTTGACTAACTTAATCTTGTTAGCTGTGAACTGTTTTGAGATAATCTGAGGAATTGAAAGGTGCTATCTAAAGGGTAGTTTTCTGAGGATAGTCGGAGGAAAGGTTACTCCTAAGACACAGACTCTGAGCATTTGGCACAATTATTGAGACCTGGGGTAACCCTGGAGGGTGGAACGCAGGGTTGTGTGCGTGTGTGACTTTTATTACAAGCTACACAAGTGCAAATCTGGCCACCTTTGCTCTTCTGTATGCAATCCCTTCTCTTGTGGGGTGGGGGGAGGATGGAATGCTGCAGAATCCATACTAAGAAAACTGTCCGTTTTTACTTTGTCATCGTTATTAAGCAATCAACTCCTTGTCCATATAGTTCCCCCCAAAACATGGATGGCCCTGTGTGGGATTTGGCGTTATTGCATGTTGGCGGGTGTTTAATCATCCTGGATAAAAGGGAGGGTTTTGCTCCTTCTTAAAAGTGACCAAAACCAAACACAATTGAAGAACAATGTTAATTAGGGCTGAAGCTTTGTGTAAGTCTGGAGCTACAGTGATCTTTTTGAGCTCTTCAATCTATTACAGCAAACCAAGTTTGCAGTGGTTGCTTGAGAGTTTTGTGCACTGAGGAAATTGACCCTCTTATAGACTGACCTCATTAACACTACACCCTGTATGCTTCATCCGATGCCGGTGCTTATATAGTTACATAGTATTCCTTGTGTTGCCCTATTATGTATTTTCTTTTATTCCCTATATGATCTGTTGAGCTGCTTACAGAAAAATACTTTTTACTGTACCTCGGTACACGTGACAATAAACAAATCCAATCCAATCTAAATTTGCATTGAGCCGGTCACTTCACAGAATCGGACTGCGAATGTCTGCACAAACAACCCTGGAGGAATGGCTTACATTGATTTGCTCCATCTGCATGATATATATATAAAATATCAGGGAGTGCTTGCCAGGAGTCAATTTATGTACGGGATGGTTTTAAGAAATTTTTGAATCAGACTGTGGAAATCTAGAAATGGGGAATGTCCAGAAGGCTTTTCATTATTTAAAAAATCCTCTTAAATCTTTCTAAATTGAAGCTGAGATTTAATACCTCTCAAAATTGAGTCTGATTCATCCGGCCACTTGAATAAATAGATGATGCCCCACCCTTCTTTAGTTGACTCTAATACAAAGGACATGATCACGTACAAAGAAGCTTCTGTGTTGATGAAAAAAAAATTCTGCTGGATGTATTAAATGTTCAATGCTTTGAACATCTTTTCAAAAATTATTTACAAGAACTGTAAACATTTTAATTTCGTCCTTTTGTGTGCAAAAGTGTACCAGTCCTCTTTTTGATCAAAGCAATTGTGAATAATTTGTGCATATTGGAAGTCAAATTAATAATTTACTCCATTCTAAAAAAACATCTAGTAATAGATGCTAAAATAAGCAAAATAGTGCAGATGCTGGAATCTGAAAGAAGAACAGAGGACGCTGGGTCTCTTCAACGAAGAGTCTAAGAACTAGAAACGTTAACTCTGTTTTTCTTGCAACAGATGCTGGCAGGAATTTTTTTTTAATGTTAAACTACCTCATTCTCTTTTTCCAATTAAGAGACAATTTAGCGTGGCCAATCCACCTACCCTGCACATTATTGGGTTGAGGGGGTGAGACCCATGCAGTCATGGAAGAATGTGCAAACTCCAGACAGAGTGACCCGGGACCGGGATCGAACCTGGGTCCTCAGCGCCATAAGGCAGCAGTGCTAACCACTGTGCTACCATACCACCCAGATGCTGGTGGGCACACTGAGCTTTTCCAGCATTCTCTTGTTGTAGTAGTAGATGTGATAGGGTAGGATGAAGTAGAATAGAAGGAGGGTCTTGGAGCATAAAGAGCTGCATGGGCCAGTTTGACTGAAGCCTATTTCTCTACAGTGCATTCTTTGTACATTTTAGCTGAATGTGTACCTCTTTTTTTTAATTTAGAGTACCCAATTCATTTTTTCCAATTAAGGGGCAATTTAGTGTGGCCAATCCACCTACCCTGTACATTGGGTTGTGGGGGCGAAACCCACGCAAACACGGGGAGAATGTGCAAACTCCACACGGACAGTGACCCAGAGCCAGGATCGAACCTGGGACCTCAGAGCTGTGAGGCAGCAGTGCTAATAAATGTGCCACCGTGCTGCCCAGTTGAATGTGTATCTAATATATAGGTGTATCAGTTGCTCTTTCCTCTCCCCTCCCTTTACTTCCCCTTCACGGTCTTCTCCAATTTTATTTCCACTCCAATCTAAAATATTATCATTTAAATGTTGAAAGTTTTAATTGCTCCATGGACCACTGTTTTTTTGGAGTAGAGTTTTTCTTTACCGTTTGTGGGTGAATATGCTTCCTGACTTTACTCTTTTAAAAAAAAACAAGTTGTTTTTTTGTCGCCTTGTCCTGATTTTCCCCAGCAGGTGCAGTAATTGCTATCTAACCAATCAATCCATTTTAACATTTTACACACATTGATTGGATCACTCCTCGTCTTCATGGTGAAAAATACAAGCCAGGTTTATGCAACCTATCCTCATAATTTACCACTTCGGGTCCAAGTATCACTGTTAGTCTACACCCGTGCATCTCAAACTATCTGATGTGGCGGACCGGCAGTTTTTTTTTCAATGTGCCAGGGACCGGTGAGCGAAACAAGCCAATCCAGGATTACTGTCTCTTTCTTTTCTGGAAACACTTCTAGTACCGGCAGACGATGGCTCGCGTACCGGCACCGGTACGCGTACCACACTTTGAGAAGCACTGGTCTACACTATACCCTCTCCAGGCCAACTATCCTTCCTGAGGTATTGTGCCCAAAAATGAATTGAACATTCCACAGGTGGAGTCTGACCAAAGCTCTGCAAAACTGAAGCATAGCTTCCTCTTATATTTGAGCCCTCTTTCGATAACGGCCCAATGTCCTTTTCATTATATGGCCGTTTCTACATATCTGCTGCCTTTTCATGATTGGTGGGGGTAGGTATCCAAGTCCCTTGCTTCCCCAATGTTTCTAATCCCTCAGCTTTTAGAAGATTTATCGTTCTTGAATTCAAAGTGTATAACCTCGCGCTTCCCATAATTGAACTCCATCTGCCACAGTTTTGTCTAATCAGTTAACCAGGCCATTACTTTTTGTCTTGGATTGTTGGCAAAGCTTATGATAACTCAATTTTGAACTTCCTAACACCTAGTGCATGCATGAGGTCAGAAGCTTTATGACTGATCTTGACTGCCAGCAAATGCTTACTTTCCATGATGATCATTTAGATCATGGAAACATGAACAGATGTTTTCCATCAGCCAAATTCCGAACTGCTGCTCTTGGCCAATGTTTAGAGCTGGACCAAAGGGCAAGTAAACTACTGTGTGTTATTCTGTAGTCCTAAAACTGGTGGGAAATATGTTGCTCCATGAGGATGCCATCCACTTGAATAGATTCTTGCAAGGTGAATATCCAGGTTTGTCACTGTCTCACTAGATTCCAGTACCATTGCAGTAAACTTTAAGGAGAACCTGTTGTGTCTTGGATCATTCAGTTCTATATGAAGCCTTATTCAAATTTGACTGATTTTTGCACATGATTGAATGTATGACATGTTGGAAAATATTGTTTCCAGGCAAAGAGTAGGATAAGATTAATTGTTCGTATGCTTCCTCTCAGAATGGAAAAACAAACCCAAAAACAAAAGAGCGAAGTGTACAAGAATCGGCAGTCTGTCCTCCAATTTGATTAACTTTTTGTCACAGCAATGAATTGGTGAAGGATGCTTTTTCAGTTTCTGCTGGAATCTCTGGTCAGCAATTGATCTCTCGTGATGAAAGCAAAATAAAGGAAAAGAAAGATTAGCATTTATACGTTTTAACATCAAACATCCCAGAGTGCTCGAGAACAAGGGTTCCAAAACCATGTGTCACCATTTTCTTTGGATTCAAAGGGCCCATCGGGAAGCACTTCTCTAAAGCAAATCGGCTACATCTGTAGGAAACCCATTTTGTTGAGGGTTCTTAAAATTGACAACAGAAATAAGTGTCCTATCATCCTGGGCTGGATTAAAATTCTGGTTCTAGATGTGAAAAGCTAGTGTGGAGTCCAAGGCCCCATCAGTCTTCCCCCTCCTAACCCTCTACCCACTTTCTCCTTTGCTTTTCTTGCCTCTTTTCTTTCTCCCTCCTTTTTTTCACCTGCCCTCCTTTCTCTCCTTCCACCTGTTACGACACCCTCAGCTAGTGCACGATTGATTCTAGCCCACAGACACCGGTGTGCCAATACAAATTAATTAACCAATAATTAGTATCAAGCTTGCAGAGTCTTTGGCCCTTTAACTGCTCGATAGGTTATAGCCACCAGTTTTGTAAGTTGAACACAATAACTATTTATTTATAACAGGAACAGAGTCAGAATATAAAATAATTATAATAGAATAATGGCCAACTAATCTACTACTTCCCCATCCCACCCATTACCCAAATACACAGACAGACATACGGGGAGGGGTAAAAATAATAGGAATTAAAATGAAATGTGTCCATGCTTCCAATGTAATGGCCGTTGCAGCAGACTGTCCTCCCAGGATATTTAGGGATCAAAGCCACCAGCTGGATTGCTGATGACGGAACATTCAGTCAGAACTCCCAGGCTGTAGCATTCCCTCTGGGGACTCACTTTAACTTTTATTAACCCAGGCCTTCACTCAAAGGATCCGCCTCAGGCCTCAGTCCTGTTTACAATTCCACCAGAATGTTTAACAACTTCACTGAGATAAGAACAGAGTTCACCACATGAGATTTTACAAAGGGTTTTTAAATAGCTGACCCTGCCTGCAGCTAGTTGTTGGAATTAATTTGAATCTGGCTGTGGAGAGAGAAAGGTCTTTTCTTTGGATCTTCAGAATCCACAAGATGAGAGAGAGATCAGGGCTGTGACCCTCCAACTTCTGACCAAACAAAAATAAGTGCAAACACAGTCATACAGAGGAAGGAACATGTCAAAGAGAACCCTGACCAATCGGCAGGCGCCATTGAGAAGGCCTGGCAATACAAAATAGTCCATTGGCTGACAGCCAAGTCCATCACGATGTGTCAGCACTGATCTTCCTTAAATCTGCTGATCAAAAATATAAACAGCTCTTCGCAACCTGCCTTGCCTGAGGTCATGAGTCAATCTTCAGTTCACCAGCCACGCAAATTAAAGGTGCAGTTCATCTTAAAGGCATAGGTCCCATTAATTGTCCAGGTACCAAACTGGAAACAGAAAAATAACAGAAATTAAAAGGGAAAAACAAGGGACAGATGGGGATTAGAATCATAGAATCCCTACAGTGCAGAAGAAGATCATTCGGCCCATAGGGTCTGCACTGATCCTCTGAAGAGCACTGATCCTCTGAAGAGCACCCTACCTAGGCTCAACTCCCCACCCCATCCCTGTAACCCCATCTAGGAAGCAATTTAGTGTGGCCAGTCCACCTAGCCTGCACCTCTTTAGTCTGTGGGAGTAAACCCACGCAGACATGGAAAGAAAGTGCAAACTCCACACAGTCACCCGAGGTCAGAATCAAACTCTGGTCTCTAGCGAATGAAGCAGCGGTGACTACCACTGTGCTACAGTGCTGCCCAGGAGTATCCTCAGACACCGAATTTCCCCCCTTCCCTTTGCCCTGCCCCTTCCCTTTGCCCCGCCCCTTCCCTTTGCCCCGCCCCTTCCCTTTGCCCCGCCCCTTCCCTTTGCCCCGCCCCTTCCCTTTGCCCCGCCCCTTCCCTGCGCCCCGCCCCTTCCCTGCGCCCCGCCCCTTCCCTGCGCCCCGCCCCTTCCCTGCGCCCCGCCCCTTCCCTGCGCCCCGCCCCTTCCCTGCGCCCCGCCCCTTCCCTGCGCCCCGCCCCTTCCCTGCGCCCCGCCCCTTCCCCGCGCCCCGCCCCTTCCCTGCGCCCCGCCCCTTCCCTGCGCCCCGCCCCTTCCCTGCGCCCCGCCCCTTCCCTGCGCCCCGCCCCTTCCCTGCGCCCCGCCCCTGCCCTGCGCCCCGCCCCTTCCCTGCGCCCCGCCCCTTCCCTGCGCCCCGCCCCTTCCCTGCGCCCCGCCCCTTCCCTGCGCCCCGCCCCTTCCCTGCGCCCCTTCCCTGCGCCCCGCCCCTGCGCCCCGCCCCTGCGCCCCGCCCCTGCGCCCCGCCCCGCCCCTGCGCCCCGCCCTCTTTCCTGTGCCCCGCCCCTGCGCCCCGCCCCGCCCCTGCGCCCCGCCCCTGTGCCCCGCCCTCTTTCCTGTGCCCCGCCCTCTTTCCTGTGCCCCGCCCTCTTTCCTGTGCCCCGCCCTCTTTCCTGTGCCCCGCCCTCTTTCCTGTGCCCCGCCCTCTTTCCTGTGCCCCGCCCTCTTTCCTGTGCCCCGCCCTCTTTCCCGTGCCCCGCCCTCTTTCCCGCGCCCCGCCCTCTTTCCCGCGCCCCGCCCTCTTTCCCGCGCCCCGCCCTCTTCCCCGCGCCCCGCCCTCTTCCCCGCGCCCCGCCCTCTTCCCCGCGCCCCGCCCTCTTCCCCGCGCCCCGCCCTCTCCCCGCGCCCCGCCCTCTTCCCCGCGCCCCGCCCTCTTCCCCGCGCCCCGCCCTCTTCCCCGCGCCCCGCCCTCTTCCCCTCGCCCCGCCCTCTTCCCCTCGCCCCGCCCTCTTCCCCTCGCCCCGCCCTCTTCCCCTCGCCCCGCCCTCTTCCCCTCGCCCCGCCCTCTTCCCCTCGCCCCGCCCTCTTCCCCTCGCCCCGCCCTCTTCCCCTCGCCCCGCCCTCTTCCCCTCGCCCCGCCCTCTTCCCCGCGCCCCGCCCTCTTCCCCGCGCCCCGCCCTCTTCCCCGCGCCCCGCCCTCTTCCCCGCGCCCCGCCCTCTTCCCCGCGCCCCGCCCTCTTTCCCGCGCCCCGCCCTCTTTCCCGCGCCCCGCCCTCTTTCCCGCGCCCCGCCCTCTTTCCCGCGCCCCGCCCTCTTTCCCGCGCCCCGCCCTCTTTCCCGCGCCCCGCCCTCTTTCCCGCGCCCCGCCCTCTTTCCCGCGCCCCGCCCTCTTTCCCTGCGCCCCGCCCTCTTTCCCTGCGCCCCGCCCTCTTTCCCTGCGCCCCGCCCTCTTTCCCTGCGCCCCGCCCTCTTTCCCTGCGCCCCGCCCTCTTTCCCTGCGCCCCGCCCTCTTTCCCTGCGCCCCGCCCTCTTTCCCTGCGCCCCGCCCTCTTTCCCTGCGCCCCGCCCTCTTTCCCTGCGCCCCGCCCTCTTTCCCTGCGCCCCGCCCTCTTTCCCTGCGCCCCGCCCTCTTTCCCTGCGCCCCGCCCCCTTCCCTGCGCCCCGCCCCCTTCCCTGCGCCCCGCCCCCTTCCCTGCGCCCCGCCCCCTTCCCTGTGCCCCGCCCCTTTCCCTTTGTCCCGCCCTCTCTCTCACCCCCACCCTCTCTCCGCTTTTCTCCACCGCTAAATACAACATTCTTCACAAATTACTAAAACATGTTCACCCTGCACCAGTGGGCTCTGGGTGAGAGGTTACGCTGTGTCAGGCTTAAGAACTGAAAACCAATGCTCAACAGCTGATTTCCTGATGCAACTTTCTGTTGTTTAATTCTAGTCCATCGTTTTGCACCCCATAATTTAATTGGGTTTAACTTTTCTCTTCTCATGGCTATTTGCAGCTGAGGAAGGGGAGCAGCTTCCGGCAATGGGCTCGGAAAACGATGTCTCTGGCTCAAACACGCCCACTGCTCGTAGAAGAGGAAAATTCCCGGGATTTGGGAAAATATTCAAACCGTGGAAATGGCGGAAAAAGAAAACCAGTGAAAAGTTCAAGGAAACATCTGCAGGTAAGAAATTAACAAAATATTTGAAGAAGTTTAACATATTAAACGTTTAAATAGTTTTGTTGGGGGAAGAATGAAGCTTGTTGGCTTAAGTGAAAACTGATTCAATATGCCCAGGCTGATTGATTGAAATCTGTTAGCTGTTCACAGAAAAAAGCAGTTGATCACTCCAAATAGCTAAACAGTCTGTCTGTATTCATTGACATGCGAGTGCTGCTATGGATGGTGACGAGGGCTGCAATTGTATCCCAACAAAAATGTGCACCTCCAGGAAAACTAAAAATAGAATTTAGTTAGCAGAGTCAATGTAGAGAAGAAAAGTATTTTCACATTTTGACTGGGACCATTCATTAATTAGAATCCTAGAATGGTGAGGATTTTGCTGACCCATCATAGGTGTTTCAGCACTTTGACAGAGTTGTCCAACTAGTTGCATTCACCCAGCTCTGTCCTCAGCCCTTCACATTTCTTCACTTCAAGCAGCTAACTTATCCCCTTTTGAAAGTGTTTCCTCATGACGCTTCTGGTTATTTTTTTTTAATTGTGCCCAATTCATTTTTTCCAATTAAGGGTCAATTTAGTGTGGCCAATCCACCTAGCTTGCACATCTTTGGGTTGTGGGGAGAAACCCATGCAAACACAGGTAGAATGTGCAAACTCCACGTGGACAGTGACCCAGAGCCGGGATCGAACCTGGGACCTCGGCGCTGTGAGGCAGTAATGCTATCTCCTCTGCCACCGTGCTGCCCTCGCTTCTGGTCCTTTTGCCTCTCACCGTAAACCTGTTTCTACTGAGTTTCTGGCCACTGGAAACTGTTTCTCTGTTTACTCTTACCAAAGCTGTTCGTGGTTTTGCACGCCTCTAGTGAATCCAATTGTAAACAACTGAAACTACACCAGGCTCTTCACACAACTAAATCCCTCAATTTTAGTAGCAATTTCTCGAAGGCCTTGATTCTTTCGAAAATTTGGTGCCCAGAATTGAACATCGTATTCCACCTGAGACCTGTTTTATATAGTTTTTAGCACAACCTTCTTGTATTTCTTCTTTATTCCTCAAACTAATAGAGCCCGGAGTTTTGCATTTTTATACAGCTTTTTCAACTTGTCGTGCCCTGTCAAAAGATTATTTAAAATTATCTTTTTCCAGGGATGTGGATGTCATTGGCAAAGCTCCATAATTGCCTTGAACTGAGTGACTTGCCAGGCCATTTCAGAGAGTAGTTCTGTGGGTCTGGAGTCACACTTGGGCCAGACCAGACGAGGGTGGCAGATTTCTTTCCCAAAAGGACACTACTAAACCAGATGGAGTTTTACAACAGTTGATCATGGTCACCATTACTGAGACTAGCTTTCAATTCCAGATTTTATTAATTGAATTCAAATTCCACCAACTCCCCTGGTGGATTTCAAATCCGTACACCCAGACCATCAGCCTGGGTCTGTGAATTACTAGTCCAGTGACGTTACCACTACACTACCTGCTCCCTTTTATAAAAATACATCTTAAAATCTCTTCCTGCTTTCTTTGTAAGTTTGTACTTAGTGTCTTCCTTTCTTTCTTCCGACCAGAATCTAGCACGTCGCACTTCTCTGTGTGAAATTCCATCTGCCACATATTTGCCCATTTTGTATGTCAGCTTATATCCTGTAATTTGTTACTACATTCTGTTTCTCAGCACATTCTCCTCAAACTTTAACACTATGCCCTGTATAGCAAAAGTCAGGTTATTAATGCAGCATTAAGAAGAGTACTGGTCCTAATACTGACCTCTGGGGAATCCCACTGTCTACATACCATCCTGCTTTGAAATTATATCACCATTCCTTTACTGTTGCTGGGTCAAAATCCTGGAACATCCTTCCTCACAGCACTGTGGGTGTACCTTGAGCAGCTGTACTGTAGCAGTTCGACAAGTTGGCTCGCTATCACTTTCAAGAGCAATTCAAGATGGGCAACAAATACTGGCCTTGCCAGTGATGCACACATCCAATGAAAGAATTTGTAAAAACCTAATCTTATTTTGAATAAAGCCTGTTCTTTTCTAGTTCTTTCTTTTCTTTTTTCTAAAAATTTTAGAGTATCCAAATCATTTTTCTTCCAATTAAGGGGCAATTTAGCGTGGCCATTCCACCTACACTGCACATCTTTGGATTGTGGGGGCGAAACCCATGCAAACACGGGGACAAAGTGACCCAGAGCCGAGATCGAACCTGGGACCTCAGCGCCACTGCTAACCACTGTGGCACCGTGCTGCCTAGTTCTTTTCTACTTCTGATTCCTTCTGCAGCGGAGTGATTGACTCTTTCCAAAGTATAGTCGATACTTGCATCTACCAATTGGAATAGAGAACCTGTGTGATGGAAAACATGCATTTTAAAGAAAGAAACTCTTAGATGAAAGAAGATTTATACTTGTACTCAGCAGTTCCAGATGGCATCTGTGGCAAGAGAAGCAGTTAAGCTCCACTCCAGACACTTGAGCATAAAAATCGAGGAAATGCTCCCAGTTTAGCAATGAGGGAGAGCTGTACTGTTGGGGGTGCCATCTTTTGGATTAGACATGAAACCAAGGTCCTTCAGGTGTAAGATCCCATGGCACCATTTTAAAGATGAACAGGGGAGTTATCCACTGTGCCCTGCTCAACTTTACTTAAACTTATCCGGTCATCATCATCATGCTGTTTTAGTAGCTTGCACAAATTTGCTGCCACATTTCCTACATTACAAAGTACTGCACTTCAAAAGTACTTTATTGGTCATAAGGTGCTAACTGGGAACCAGAGTCATTTTCAGGTTGGCAAACTGTAACTACTGGAGTGTCATAGGGATTAGTACTTGGGCCTCAACTGTTAGCGATCTATTAACGACTTGGATGAAGGGCTGACTATTGCTGAAAGTAAAGGATGTAGATAAGTTAAATGTGTTGGCAAAAACTTAACAGAAATGGAGTATAATGTGGGAAAATGTGAGGTTATCCACTTTGGCAGGAAGAATAGAAAAGCAGAGTATTAGTTTATTTTTTTACATTTAGTGTACCTAATTCATTTTTCCTAATTAAGGGGCAATTTAGCGTGGCCAATCCACCTAGCTTGCACATCTTTGTGCTGTGGGAGCGAAACCCACGCAAACACGGGGAGAATGTGCAAACTCCTTACGGGCAGTGACCCAGAGCCGGGACTGAACCTGGGACCTCGGTGCCGTGAGGCAACAGGGCTAACCCAATGCGCCACCGTGCTACCCAGAGTATCATTTTATTAAAGCGAGACTGCAGAATGCTGATGAGGGATCTGCCGTCATTGTACAGGATTCTCAAAAAGTTAGCATGCAGACACACCAAGTGATTAGGAAGGCAGTTTGAATGTTGGCTTTTATTTCAAGGGGGGGTGGAGTACAAAAGTAGGGAAATCTTGCTACAACTGAGCAGGGCACTGGTGCGGCTACACCTGGCGGACTGTGTATAATCTGATCTCCTTAAAGAGGGGGATATACCTGTATAGTGACGAATAAGAAGTTAAAAGAAAGTTCTGTGAGCTGATTCCTAGGATGAAGGGGTTGTCTGTTGAGGACAGACTAAACAGGTTGGGCCTATACACAGAATTTAGAAGAATGAGAAGTAATCTTATTGAAACCTATAGAATTCTGAGGAGGCTTGAGAAGGTAGATTCTGAGAGAATGTTTCCTTTAGAGAGGGAATTTGCAACTATTTACAAAAAAAGGGATTTCCCATTTTAGATGAAGATTTGGAATTTCTTCTCGGGGGGGGGGGGGGGGGGTGGTGGTGTTGTTAGTCTTTGGAATTCTCTTCCACGGAGTGTAGTGAGGCTGGGTCACTGAATGTATTCGAGGTTGAGTGAGACAGATTTTTGATCAACTGTGGAGCTGAAGGTTGTGGAGGGCAGGCAGGAAAGTCGAGTTAATAGTGGAATGATTACTGGCACCTGTTGGGGAGGCTTTTCCAGCCATTTTCTGCAGTGGGACCTTCTGGTCCAGCTGACCGCAAACCCCCGCTGTTGGTTTTCCGTTGGCAGGGTATGAAATCAATGGGAGCAGTAAATACCGCCCCACCCCACCCCCGTCTGAAAATATTCATGATGTGGAGATGCCGGCGTTGGACTGGGGTGAGCACAGTAAGAAGTCTTACAACACCAGGTTAAAGTCCAACAGGTTTGTTTCAAACACGAGCTTTCGGAGCACGGCTCCTTCTTCAGGTGAAGAAGGAGCCGTGCTCCGAAAGCTCGTGTTTGAAACAAACCTGTTGGACTTTAACCTGGTGTTGTAAGACTTCTTACTGAAAATATTCAGACAGTGCTCATGATCTGAAATAGTTGACTCTAGAAGATTATCAAGTGCTCCATCAACAGAAGAGGTGTCATCCTTAAAATTTCCTTTTCTGAAAATAAATTTAGAGTACCCAATTATTTTTTTTCCAATTAAGGGGCAATTTAGCATGACCAATCCACCTAGCCTGCACATCTTTGGGTTGTGGGGGTGAGACCCACGCAGACACAGGGAGAATGAGCATCCTGAGAATTTCCAATAAACATCATTGGAACAATGTAGGAGATTGAGGACAGAACAGTGGGGTGGGAGTGAGGCAGAGAATTATGGACCAATTGGAGGTGTTCCACAAAGCAGTCACCCAATCTGCATTTGGTCTTTCAGGTCCCGCATTTTGAGCAGTTATTTCAAGACCAGAATTTCAACAAGCGCAATATTTTGCCATTTGTATTTTTGTAGTGTCTTTCATGATCTCAGGTGTCCAAAATCTTTTTATTTATTTATTTAACATTTTCAAATAAATTTAGAGTACCCAATTCATTTTTTCCAATTAAGGGGAATTTAGCGTAGCTAATTCACCTACCCTGCACAACTTTTGGGTTGTGGGAGCGAAACCCATGCATACACGGGGAGAATGTGCAAACTCCGCACGGACAGTGAGCCAGAGCCGGGATCGAACCTGGGACTCCGATGCCGTGAAGCTGCAGCACTAACCACTGCGCCACCGTGCTGCTCCCAAAATCTTTTTACAACAAATTATGTACTTTTTTTAGTGTAGTTCCTTTTGTAAAGCGGCAGTTAATGTGCCTGCAGCAAGCTTCTGTCAATGTCATAATGACCAGCTGTTTTAAAATGATGTTTGAGGGATAAATATTGGCTGGGACACCATGGAGAACTCTGTCTGCGCTAATTCAAAATGGTGCCATGGGAGCTTTTGTTTCCAGGTGAGAGGGCAGGTGGGGGCTCAGTTCAGCATTTCAACCAAAAGACAGCAGGTTTGACAGTACAGTATAACACTCCTCAGTCCTGAGCTCGGTGCATCAGCACAGACTTTGTGTTCTAGTGTCTAGAGTCAGACATGAACCTGGGATTTTCTGACCTGTAGAGAAATAAACCACAGCTGCTGTTATATTTCTTTGTTGCCGCAAAGAGAAAAGATACAGAGGTGCCCACACTCCAAATTCTTGTAAAATATGATGAGAGGTTTATTAAGGGTGTTATACATACAAACGAGATGGTGATCTGCCTAAAGCCTGCACGCACACTGCTAGCACCACTGCTCATCGTGTGATGCAGAACCAGCAGGAATCTATTCTCAGATACTTAACATCCATCCCTCTTTACTTCATTAGTGAAATGACAACAATTAACATTAATACAACAGATCCCCTGATTTGTTGTTTCTATACATATATGCAATTCTAAAAGACAATCTCTGTAGTGGACATCTATTCCTTTTTGGTAGAACTCATCGTTCTTGAACACATTCAAACATGCATTCAGACACATTCAAACATATTGGAAACATTGTTTACTCTTCTTGATGTTTCCTGGTCCTTCGGTGATTTGATAGAATGCTTAATGATTGCACAAAACGTTTCGCCAGTCCATTAATTGCTGGATGATATGGAGCTGACTTGATCTGGTCCCTTTCAAGTAGACCTCAAACTCCTTCAAATAAACTGCGTATCATTATCACTGAAAGGGCAGCGCAGTGGTTAGCACTGCTGTCTACAGCGCTGAGGACCCGGGTTTGATCCCGGCCCTGGGTCACTGACCGTGTGGAGTTTGCATATTCTCCCAGTGTCTGTGTGGGTTTCACCCCCCACAACCCAAAGATGTGCAGGTGAGGTGGATTGACCACGCTTAATTGCCCCTTAATTGGGGGAGGAAAAAAATAAATGGGTACTCTAAATTTATTTTAAAAGAGCCATTATCACTGACTTTATAATCTGCTCGGGTGTTCCAAATCTTGTGAATATTTTGTCCAGTTTTTCAATGGTCTGCTCAGTCGTCATTGGAACATAAGAACTAGGAGCAGGAGTAGGCCATCTGGCAATTCGAGCCTGCTCCGCCATTCAATGAGCTCATGGCTGATCTTTTGTGGACTCAGCTCCACTTTCCCACCCGAGCACCATAACCTTTTATTCCTTTATTCTTTAAAAAACTATCTATCTTTATCTTGAAAACATTTAATGAAGGAGCCTCAACTACTTCATTGGGCAGGGAATTCCATAGATTCACAACTCTTTGGGTGAAGAAGTTCCTCCTAAATTCAGTCCTAAATCTACTTCCCCTTATTTTGAAGCTATGCCCCCCAGTCCTGCTTTCACCCGCCAGTGGAAACAACCTGCCCACATCTATCCTATCTAGTCCCTTCATAATTTTATATGTTTCTATAAGATCCTTCTAAATTCCAACGAGTACAGTCCAGTCTACTCAACCTCTCCTCGTAATCCAACCCCCTCAACTCTGAGATTAAACTAGTGAATCTCCTCTGCATCCTCAGCACCAGTACGTCCTTTCTCAGGTAAGGAGACCAAAACTGAACACAATGTGGCCTCACTAACACCGTATACAATTGCAGCATAACCTCCCTAGTCTTAAAATCCATCTCTCTAGCAATGAAGGACAAAACTCCATTCGCCTCCTTAATCACCTGTTGCACCTGTAAACCAACTTTTTGCAACTCATGCACTAGGCCATCCAGGTCCCTCTGCACAGCAACATGTTTTAATATTTTATCATTTAAATAATAAACCCTTTTGCAGTTATTCCTACCAAAATGGATAACCTCAAATTTGTCAACATTGTATTCCATATGCCAGACCCTAACCCATTCACTTCAAGTATCCAAATCCCGCTGCAGAATTCCAGTGTCCTCTACACATTTTGCGTCATTGACTTTATTATCGTGACTTCTGCCCATTTTGAATGTGCGCCCACAATCATTAAGAATGTGTCCCGACAACACCAACACCAGATCCATTCGCGTATCACCCTCTGTAATTATTCTCTAATTGTTTCTCCGGCACCCAAATGTATATTTACCTCCCCAGTTCCACCACCCCCCCCCCCCCCCTCCCCCACACACAAACAGATGCCCACTTATGTGTTAAAAATAATACTGCTAATTGTACAGACTTGCTGTTGTTGATTGAGCAAGCGCATAATACCCTACCAGTTATTTTATTTTAATTTTTGTTCGTATTCTGTGCGTGTTCCCTTCTCTCCCTCTCTTCTGTGTATATATATATAATTTATTCTGTGTACATAACAGTAAATATACTTTCTACAATAAAAAACATTTATAAAAAAATGAGTGTGTCCCACCATGTGGACCAGCATAATCAATGTATATCGATGGCTGAATCAGCCATTCTCACCAATGTAATTGTGGAGTGTGATGTGTTGGGTATGCTGGGTCTGCGAGGACTGCGTTTACTATAGCAGTGAGAGAGACAGGCTTCCAACACTTGGAGAAATGCAATTCTATTTTATTGAACTCTTAACTATTAAACATACTTTAACTGTGGGTTGACACAATGCTGAGATGACTGGAGACCTGAGGCTAACCTGACCAGACTATCTTACTGCCACATGGTGGATGTTTGAGTTGTTGCTCACAGGCTCTGCCTGTCTCAGAGGCTGCATCCCAAGAGAGCGGGAAAACTAGTGCCCTCTGGCTTTATAGTGGCCATGTCCTGTCTGGTGATTGGCTGCTGTGTTCTGTGTGTTCATTGGTCATCCTGTGTGTCAATCAATGTCTGTCTGTGCATCATCATATACTTGTGTGTATATTATGCCAGAGTGTTCCTTAGTTTTGCACAAGATTGGCATTGCCCAACTTTCTCTTCAATTTGTGTATCTAATCCTGGCCACCAAAAATAACTACATACTAATTCCTTCATCCTTCCTATGCCAGGATGCCCCTCGTACAGTTGGTCAAGGGATGAATAGCAACGCCCTCATCCCATGAATGCATAAAATAATTGCAAATTTCCCATAAGAAAGACAGACCTGCATATCTATGACACTTTCCATGACCTTGACATGGCAAAGCCCTTTCCAACTGATGTATTGGCGTGGGTTTCCTGCAGGTTCTCCGGTTTCCTCCCACAGTCTGCTGGCTACGTGGATTGGCCATGCTAAATTGCCGCTTAATGGAGTTAGGTGGAGTTATGGGGCTAGAGCAGGGGAGTGGGCCTGGGTAGGGTGTTGGTGCTGACTTGATGGCCGAATGGCAATCTTCTGCAGTGTAGAGATTCTATGGCATTCTGTGTACAACGGTGACATGGTTGCACCTTTGCAGCCTTGTTCCTCAAGGTATCCATTTTGGAAATCTTCGGTCTGGCCCCTATCTACAAAGGCTCTCTCGTTGCAACCTCCATAGATGTAGCAACTTCCACAGCAGCTTTCAGAGTTAGATCACTTACAACTTACAGTAAACAGCTTCCTCTCAATAACTTCACTGCTTAACCCGCAAATCAGTCTGTCTTGGAGGGTACCAAATTCACAATATCCGGCTAATTTCATGAAAGACGCCACAAACTGTAAAATGGCTTCACCCTCTACCGGACTACAGTGGTGGAATCGGAAACCTTTTACAATCAATAATGGTTTAGGAGAGAAATGTCCCTCTAGAAATTTCATTAATTTCACTGAAGGACTTGTTCACCCAGCAAAACCAGAAGACAAGTTTCTGTGGCAACATAAACATTTTACGGCCAACTCAGCTGAGAAATGTTGTGAACTTTAGGGCTTCTGGCATCTCATTAGCTATTTTAAAACAATTGAAATCCTTTCTTCACATGAATTCCATCTTTCTTTTTTTTTAAATTTAGAATACCCAATTAACTTTTTCCAATTAAGGGGCAATTTAGCGTGGCCAATCCACCTACCCTGCACATCTTGGGGTTGTGGGGGCGAAACCCATGCAGACACTGGGAGAATGTGCAAACTCCACACGGACCGTGACCCAGAGCCGGGATCGAACCTGGGACCTCGGCGCCGTGAGGCAGCAGTGCTAACGCTGTTTTTATGACAATTGACAAGGGTTTCATGGTCATCATTCGACTTTCAATTCAAATTCCACCATCTGCCGTGTGGGATTCGAACCTGGGCCCCAAGAACATTACACCGACAATACCACTGTGCCACACTGCCTCCCGTTGACTTGAGGGTAGCAAGAAGTGTTGGCAGGAACTGCTGCCCTTGCCCTTCTGGTGGTAAAAGTTGGAGGTTCAGAATTTCTTAAAGAAACCTTGACAAGTTGCTGCAGTATATCTTTTAGATGATGCACGGCTCTTCCAGTGGGCTGGTGTTGAATGGGGTGGCTGGGGTGGTGATCAAGTGGGTTGCTGCTGCTTTCATTTGCTTGCATGTTTCTCTTGCTGTTCATAGAACAGTACAACACAGAACAGGCCCTTCGGCCCTCGATGTTGTGCCGAGCCTTGTCCGAAACCAAAGTCAAGCTATCCCACTCCCCGTCATTCTTGTGTGCTCCATGTGCCTATCCAATAACCGCTTGAAATTTCCTAAAGTGTCCCACTCCACTATCACAGCAGGCAGTCCATTCCACATCCTAACCACTCTGAGTAAAGAACCTACCTCTGACGTCCCTCCTATATCTCCCATCCTGAACCTTATAGTTATGCCCCCTTGTAACAGCTTCATCCACCCGAGGAAATAGTCTCTGAATGTCCACTTTATCTATCCCCCTGATCATCTTATAAACCTCTATTAAGTCGCCTCTCATCCTCCTCCACTCCAAAGAGAAAAGCCCTAGCTCCCTCAACCTTTCCTCATAAGACCTAACCTCCAATCCAGGCAGCAACCTGGTAAATCTCCTTTGCACCCTTTCCCATGCTTCCACATCCTTCCTATAGTGAGGTGACCAGAACTGCACACAATACTCCAAATGTGGTCTCACCAGATTTACATACAGTTGCAGCATAACCGCACGGCTCTTAAACTCAAGCCCCCTGTTAATAAACGCTAACACACTATAGGCCTTCTTCAAAGCTCTATCCACTTGAGTGGCAACCTTCAGAGATCTGTGGACATGACCCCAAGATCTCTCTGTTCCTCCACATTCCTTAGAACCCTGTCGTTGACCCTGTAATCCGCATTCAAATTTCTGCTTCCAAAATGAATCACCTCGCACTTATCAGGGTTAAACTCCATCTGCCATTTTTCGTCCCAGCTCTACATCCTATCAATGTCTCTTTGCAGCCTACAACAGCCCTCCACCTCATCCACTACTCCACCAATTTTGGTATCATCAGCAAATTTACTGACCCACCCTTCAGCCCCCTCCTCCAAGTCATTGATAAAAATCACAAATAGCAGAGGACCCAGCACTGATCCCTGTGGTACACCGCTGGTAACTGGTCTCCAGTCTGAACATTTTCCATCCACCACCACCCTCTGTCTTCTAAGTGATAGCCAGTTACTTTTTTTTTATAAATTTAGATTAGCCAATTATTTTTTCCAATTAAGGGGCAATTTAGCGTGGCCAATCCACCTACTCTGCACATTTTTGGGTTGTGGGGGCGAAACCCACGCTGACACGGGGAGAACGTGCAAACTCCACACGGACAGTGACCCAGAGCCGGGATCGAACCTGGGACCTCAGCGCCGTGAGGCGGTTGTGCTAACCACTAGGCCACCGTGCTGCCCTTTGTGATAGCCGGTTACTTATCCAATTGGCCAAATTTCCATCTATCCCACACCTCCTTACTTTCTTCATGAGCCGACCATGGGTAACCTTATCAAACGCCTTACTAAAATCCATGTATACGACATCAACTGCTCTACCTTCATCTACACACTTAGTTACCTCCTCAAAGAATTCAGTCAAATTTGTAAGGCAAGACTTACCCTTCACGAATCCATGTTGACTATCCTAGATTGAGCTGACCTTTTCCATTAACTTACCGACCACTGAAGTAAGACTAACCGGCCCATAATTACCAGGGTCATTCCTATTCCCTTTCTTGAACAGAGGATCAACATTTGCCACTCTCCAGTCCTCTGGCACTATCCCCGTGGACACTGAGGACCCAAAGATCAAAGCCAAAGGCTCTGCAATCTCATCCCTTGCCTCCCAAAGAATCCTAGGATATAACCCATCTGGCCCAGGGGACTTGTCGACCCTCAGGTTTTTCAAAATTGCTAATACATCCTTCCTCAGAACATCTACCTCCTCCAGCCTACCCGCCTGTATCACACACTCATCCTCAAAAACATGGCCCCTCTCCTTGGTGAACACTGAAGAAAAGTATTCATTCAACGCCTCTCCTATCTCTTCTGACTCCATGCACAAATTCCCACTACTGTCCTTGACTGGCCCTAACCTCTCCCTGGTCATTCTTCTATTTCTCACACAAGCGTGAAAAGCCTTGGGGTTTTCCTTGATCCGACTCGCCAAGGAGTTCTCATGCCCCCTCCTCGCTCTTCTAAGCCCTTTTTTCAGCTCATTCCTTGCTACCTTGTAACCCTCAAGTGACCCAACTGAACCTTGTTTTCTCATCCTTACATACGCTTCCTTTTTCCTCTTGACAAGACATTCAACCTCTTTGTGAACCATGGTTCCCTCACACAGTAATTTCCTTCCTGCTTGACAGGGACATACCTATCAAGGACACGCAGTATTTGTTCCTTTAACAAGATCCACTTTTCATTTGTGCCTTTCCCTGACAGTTTCTGTTCCCATCTTTTGCTCCCTAATTCTTGCCTAATCGCATCATAATTACCCCTCCCCCAATTATAAACTTTGCCCTGCCGTATGGCCCTATCCCCCTCCATTGCAATAGTGAAAGACACCGAATTGTGGTCACTATCTCCAAAGTGTTCTCCCACGAACAAATCTAACACTTGGCCCGGTTCATTACCCAGTACCAAATCCAATGTGGCCCCACCTCTTGTCGGCCTATCCACATATTGGGGGAGAGAATCGGAGCAACCGCGCCACGACACACCGACACCGGAGCGCGATTCTCCGAGGTGCGGAGTGTGGAGAATCGGCGCCATTTACGTGGCGCGGCCCGCTGGAATCGGCGGAGCCGCCGATTCTCTGGCCCTGATGGGTCGAGCGGCCGCACTGACACGACAGAGTCCCGTCGGCGCCATTCACCCCTGGTCGCTGCTGGCGGGAACTCTGCGGGAGCGCTCAGTGGGCGGCATGTGGCGGGGGGGGGGGCTCCGATAGGGTCTGGCCCGCTGTCCATGCACAGCCTTTTCACCACTAGAGAAGTCGCTGTTTGACCGTATGTTGTATGTTCCGGTTGCCTTTTAGAGAAAATGCCTGCCCTCAATCTAAATCCCACTCCTACAGTGTGGCAGAGATCAGAAACATGTTTCCAATTTCTACTTCCTCTCTCTCTTGCCTTAAAGGCTCTTACTGGGATATGGTGCTATAGGTATAATCACAGCCAAGTCCAAGTTGGTCTTCAGAGATCACTTAAATATAAATGGCAACATAAACCTAGCTTTCCTTTTTTTGTTCTTTAGGCTTCTGAGCTGAAGAGGAGGAAATAAAAGGATTTGGTACTGTTTAATCTGCAGACATATCCAGCTGAAAGCAGCTCGCTAAACAAATTGGGGATTGAACCTGAAGTTAACTTTAGTCTGTATCTCTCCGTATCACTGTATGGTGCAGTCACTCTGCGCCATTGTTAGGAGATGGGAAATATTTCAGCAAATAGAAATTGCATCTTGACAGTGCAAGGCAATGGCACAGTTTGTCAACACAATTTAGTTTCAAACTTCAGTTAGCTGCTGTTCAGAGTAGATTTATCCTAATTCAGCAGTACAGCTTTCACTCCATCTGTATCTTTCAACACATCCCAGAGTTAACATTTAATTGAGTTTTCCATCAACTTTCTAAATTGGGAGTGAGTGTGGGAGGTGATGACAGTAATTAGAATCTGTCAGTTTGATTTCTATAGTGACTGTATTTACATAAATTTATACTGCAAAGTGTTGCTGAGGGGTCACTGGATTTGGTTACATGTAACTTGATGACAGTGCAGTGACAACCCAATAGGCTAGAAGCTTAGCGTTTGCAGGATACTTTCATATTATAATCTATTTATGCTGTCACTGTGGCTTCAGTACAAATCAAGAGTGAACTCTTCTGTTTTGACGTTTTGTTGCATCTATCCTCACACCCCTTCTTCCTCTCCTTAGCTCAGTAATGTGCGCTGCATTCACTGCATGTAGAAAATGGTTATGCTGGGGAGAAGAGCTTGATAGGTGTTGCAAGTGTTACCTTTATTAACTTAAATAGAAAATGAAGGATCAAAGAGTGCAATGCTGGGGAGCTTTAATAATACAGGTTTACTCCTTCCTTTCAAGTGCTTTCATTCTTTGCACTACAGATATGTTCTTGCAAGACACTTAGATTTTAATAATGCTGTGATTAAAAGAGCCCTTTGTTGACTGAGAAGTTGAGGATCCCCCCTCCCAGTAACAGAGATATCCAGGTTTGTAGTAGCTCCAGTAAAACTGCGGTTACCTCAAGTGGGATATCCTATTTCAGATGACTAACACCAGGGAGTGATTCACATCAGTGGTGCGTCGGAATTGGTCATTCCTGCATCCAACTTGAGAACAGCTATATGTTCCTTTGTCTATCACTTTTTTTTAAAATATTTTAATTTTTCATATTTCCATCATTTTCACCATACAAAAGAGAAACAAAAACAACCCCAACAATAAAGAAAAAGAAATAATTCTCCCCCCAAACCTCACTCCTCCCTCTCCCTGATTTCTCCCCCCCACCTCCAACAGTCAGCTGTAACCAAAAGTGCATAATAAACAAAATCCCCAAGAATTGCAGAACTCTTCCTTTACCACCCTCGGCTCAAACTTAACCTTCTCCAGGGTCAAAAACTCCAGCAGGTCCGCTTGTCACTCCGAGACATAGGTTGGAGAGACTGACCTCCACCCCAACAGGGCCCACCTACGAGTTATCAGCGAAGCGAAGGTTAAAACATCCGCTCCCACCTGCAACTCGGGCCAGTCCGACACCCCAACTATGGATTCTAGGGGACCAGACTTCACATCCATTTGCAAGACCCCCGAGATTGTGCTAAATAGTCTTTCCAGTTTTGGGAAGGACACACGAACGTAGTTTTCAGGGCACCTCCCACATCGCTCACAGACATCCTTAACTCCCTTGAACTGCTGGCTCATCTTTGATTTTGTGAGGTGTGTCCTATGTCCGACTTTCAGCTGTATCTGCCCCAGCCTCGCACACAAGTTTGAGGCATTTACCCTCCACAGCACTGCACACCACAAACGCTCTTCCGTCTCCTTTGTCTATCACTTTATGATGAGAGCATAAGAGATAGGAGAAGGAGGAGGCTGAAAGTTCCTCAAGCTTGCTTGCAGAACGATTCAGTAAGATCATGGCTGATTGACAACATCAGTTTTAAAGATCTGTCTATTTTAAATAGTTTTGCACCTTTTTAAAATAGATGGAGGAATTCCATCAGAACACAGAGCCAATTGCGAGGCTGCTGTATTTACATCTTTCAAGGCGGAGGCCCGTTTTCACCTGTGAATTTCCTTTACCAGAACTCTATTTTAAAGTGATAGAAAACCACATAGTGTGTTTTGATATGTGAATTCCTTCTGAACTAAGCTGCACTTGTACCCTAGCCAGCAGGTGAGCACTGTTTACTTTTCATTGGTAGCTCTTGACTTTTTCATGGTGACCATTACTCCTGAAGATGTTTATCACATCTCACCTGTTCGCCACCATTCTATTTACAACTGCTTGATTAGAATTTGTCTTTGAGCTTTCCACACTGTAATTCCTGCAAACAGGAAAACCAAAGATTGCTATTTCCAAGCCTCATGTGCAACTTTGTACTAGAACTATGCAGTGCACCAGGCTGGTCTATGTTGGATCTCAGTTCTGTGATTTATTCTTTTGCAACCTCCACTTCAAAGGAGTTGGAGACTTTTTTAGAACACTGGTTGCTCTGGTACCTTGAACCACTGGCTATTCTGTGTGAGTCTAAATGGTGAATGTTGGCAGTTTGGTTCGATGTAAATGCATCTTTAATGGAGCCCAGTGGAAATCATGAGGTTGTGAACAGCAGTGGGAACTCCAATTTGAATTTATTTTCCTATTTCTTTTCATCCCTTTTCTTGTCGCCCATTTGCCGCAGTCCAGAGACCAGTTGTTGCATCTCGGCTGCTACCTTGGCAGAGATGAGTTCATCTCTGGCAGCACGGTTGCACAGTGGTTAGCACAATTGCTTCACAGCTCCAGGGTCCCAGGTTCGATTCCAGCTTGGGGTCACTATCTGTTCGGAGTCTGCACGTTCTCCCCATCTCTGCGTGGGTTTCTTTCAGGTGCTCCGGTTTCCTCCCACAGTCCAAAGATGCGCAGATTAGGTGGATTGGCCATGACAAATTGCCCCTTAGTGTGTTACGGGGATAGGGTGGAGGTCTGGCTTTGAGTAGGGTGCTCTTTCCAGGACCGGTGCAGACCCGATGGGCCGAATGGCCTCCTTCTGCACTGTAAATTCTATGAAATTCTGAGTAAACAAAGGGTCTGGTCTGAATGGTTTTGTGCTGCATTTGCCGATGAGGCCATCAAGGGAAACTCCTGGTCCTGTGATTTTAATTAGATTTAATATTTATTCATGATCTAGCTCGCTAATCTGCAATTCCCAATAACACAATCTGAAAGGAGAGCAATCTGTAAATTTAATCTGTGAACACATTTTATATTCTGTCTTCATCAGATAAACCATTTATGCAGCTATTCCAATTACAGTTTAGTGGATGATTTTTAAAAGAAAACTGGCACTTAATCTGACAATTTAAATTGAGTGTTTCTTGATTATAAAAATGGAAATTTTCTGAAATAAAGCATGAATACTGCAGGTCCGTGTGTGCCAGTAAAAGGAAAGCTAATTTAAGTCATCATTTCTGAGGAGGGGTCATGAGGCATGGCAATGTGATGCAATGGAAGGAGTAAAGAAAGTGGGGGGGGGGGGGAAAGAAAATATCTCTGCTGCCTAAACTGTTGATGGGCAACAGTAATATCACCGAATGATGCAGCACTGAAGGCCATTCAGCCCATTGTGACCCTGTAGCTTCGTGAAAGAGCTATCCATTGTAGATAGAAATAGGTCTGCGCAGACTCCAGTCAAGGGCTGTGTTCATGAAGGTGTCACATTTAAAACTTCTAAAGAGTCGCATCAGTGCAATAGCGTCTGGCTCAGGGGTCGGAAGCATGAGAGATTCGGGTTGGGTTGGGGGGGGGGGGGGGGGGGGAAGAAAAGAATTACTGCATTAACAGTTTCAGATACTTCTTCATTGTGAGCACAATTTTTCCGAGGAATATTTCTGCATGTCGAATCCACATAAGTAAAGTGCATAATTTCCCTGTGTCTTATTGCATAACATTGAAAGTATTGCAATTTGAGCCTTGACGTGCATGATGACATGTACTAAAGTCTTCACATAAATTAATGTATTCGATTTGAGATTGCATTTAAACTATTTCAGCTATTCTCAACTCTCCTGTCCTCCACTACACCCACTCTGAGATGCTACTGCTTATCCAATTTTCTAGCGAGGTCAGCAATTTTACACCAATTCCATTAATTTCAACTTTAGCTGAAAGCTTCTGAGAGATTTTATCAAATGCCTTCTGGAAGTCCATATAGGTAGTCCCCTGTCGACCCATACCAGGATCTACCATACCCTGTCTAGTGGTACCATTCAAGAGAAGGAAGGAATAAACCAAAAAAGAACAGTCTAACCTCTGGTAGGGAAACTATTGGAAGCAATTCTGAAAGACCAAATTAGTTTGCATTTGGAGAGGCAGGGATTAATCAAGAACAGGTTTTCTTAAAGAGAGATTATGTCTGACCAACTTGATTGAATTTTTCAAAGAGATGACCAGACCAGGTGTGTAGATGAGGGCAATGTATTTGACAAGTCTGCTTGGGCTTCAGCAAGGCTTTTGATAAGGTCCTACATGTAATGACAGTGAAGGGAAGAGCCCGTGGGATCCAAGGAAATTTGGCAAATTGGATCCAGAATTGGCTGAGTGGCAGGAAGCAGAAGGAATCCTGTGTCCAGTGGGATCTCACAAGGATCAGTGTTGGGGCCCTTGCTGTTAGTAGTTTATATAAATGAGTTGCACTTGAATGTAGGAGGGTTAATCAGTAAGTTCACAGATGATGCAAAAATTGGTGGTGTGGTAAAAAGTGAGGAGCCTAGCCTTAGTTTACAGGAGGATATAGATGGGCTGGTCCATGGCAAATGGAATTCAATCCAGATAAGTGTGAGGTGATGCATTTGGGCAAGGCAAGCAAAGCAAAGGAATACATGACGAACGGCGGGACCTTGGGAAGTACCGAGGATCAGAGGGACCTTGATAGCATGACAGGTGAATAAAGTGGTTAAGAAGGCATATGGAGGGGCAGCACGGTGGCACAGTGGTTAGCATTGCTGCCTCATGGCACCGAGGTCCCAGGTTCGATCCCGGCTCTGAGTCACTGACCGTGTGGAGTTTATACGTTCTCCCCATGTTTGCGTGGTTTTCGCCCCTACAACCCAAAGATGTGTAGGCTCGGTGGATTGGACATGCTAAATTACCCCTTAATTGGAAAAAATGAATTGGGCACTCTAAATTTATAACAAAAAAGGCATATGGCATACTTTCCTTTAGTAGCCGAGGCATAGAATTTAAGAGCAAGGAAGTTATGCTGGAACTGTATTAAATGTTGGTTAGACCACAGCTAGACTATTGTGTGCCATACTAGAATTCACATTATAGTAAGGATGTGATAGCATTGGAATGGGTGCAGAAGAGATTTACCAAGATGTTGTTTGGACTGGAGATTGTAGTTATAGAACATAGAACAGCACAGAACAGGCCCTTCAGCCCTCGATGTTGTGCCGAGCATTGTCCGAAACCAAGATCAAGCTATCCCACTCTCAGTCATTCTGGTGTGCTCCATGTGCCTATCCGATTGGCTAGACTGGGGTTGTTTTCTTTGGAGCATAGGCAACTGGGGGTGGAGAAGGTGGGGGGAGACGACATGATTGAGATGTTATAGAAACATATAAAATTATGAAGGGACTAGATATGATAGATGCGGGTCGGTTGTTTCCACTGGCGGGTGAAAGTAGAACTTGGAGGCATAACCTCAAAATAGGGGGAAGTAGATTTAGGACTGACCTTAGGAGGAACTTCTTCATCCAAAGGGTTGTGAATCTATGGAATTGCCTGCCCAGTGCAGCAATTGAGGCTCCTTCATTAAATGTTTTCAAGATAAAGATAGTTTTCTTGAAGACTAAAGGGTTATGGTGTTCGGGCGGGAAAATGGAGCTGAGTCCACAAAAGATCAGCCATGATTTAATTGAATGGCAGAGCAGGCTCGAAGGGCCAGATGGCCTACTCCTGCCCCTAGTTCTTATGTTAAATTGTGAATGGCGTAGATATAGTAGACAGGAATAAACGTTTTTTCCTTGGTGGAGGGATCAATGACCAGGGGGCATAGACTTTAGGTAAGGGACAGGAAGTTTAGAGGGGATGTGAGGAAAACTTGTTTCACCCAGTGTGCGGTGGGAACTTTATGGGAACTCAACTGCCTGAAAGGATATGAGGAGCTGTTGAGGACTCTGGGTCTGTACCCGTTGGAGTTTAAAAGGATGAAGAGGGATCTTATTGAAACTTGCAGAATACTGGGAGGACTCGATAGAGGGGACGTGGCGAGGATGTTTCAACGAGTAGGAAAACCTAGAACCTGAGAATAGTTAGGTGGTAGTTTTGACCGGCACAGACGTGTTGGGCATAAGGGCGTTTTTTAGACCTCTGACTTTATCACTACAACTTCAATCACCTCTTCAAAATAATGCACTTTTTTACAAATCCAGGTTGACTGCTTGATCAACTGAAAATATTCAACCTATTCAGTCACCCTATCCTTGGTTATAGACTCTAATTGTTGGGAAATTACTATTTTAGGCTAACTGGTCCATAATTTTATGGTTTCCCTCTGTCACCTTTCTTAAGTAGCTGAGTGAAATGTTCAAATTTCCAATCCAAAATAATTACCGAATTTGGAGAACCTTGGGCAATTATAGTTTAGGCATCTGCAATGTTCTCGTATACATGTTTTAAAATCCCGGTATGGGAAGTATCTGGTCTGGGGGATTTATTGCCATTCATGCCAGCTAGCAGTTTGGTGAGAATCTGGTAAGCGGATAAGCTCTACTCTATCCCTAAGGTTTAAAACGGTGCACAACCTGGTGGTGAAGTTAATAAAATACATAAAAAGCACCATAAATAAGTAAATAATTTAATTAAGTAATTATTTAAAACATACAGGATGACAGGGCAGGTGATGCATCAAGGCTTTAGCATGTGGCTGCTCCTGGATAACATTGTGATCCAGGGAAAACAAGTCTGAAATAAGTGTTTGTGGCTTGAGGAACTTTGGCTGAGAGTCATGTGAGCTACAGACACTGCAACACATCAGGGAGGGAGAGTTACCTGGATACTTTGTTTCAGGAGGTGGTCACACCCTTAAGATAGGTTTTTGAATTGACAAGTAGACAGGGAAAGGGGTGTGACTGCAGCTGAGGCAGATAAGAGACCCAGAGGGCAGGCGTGTCAGCCTCTGCAATTGCCCAACAGGTTTGAGGTTCTTTCCGCTTGTTTGGGTGAGAGTGGGAATTGCAGGGTGGATGATCCGACTGACCATGGCACTATGGTACAGGAAGCCATTCCATTAGGGAGAAGCACACAATAATGTACTGGTAGTAGGGGATAGTACAGTGAGGGGGATTGACACTGTTCTCTGTAGCAAGGAGTGAGAGCCCAGACAGCTGTGTTGCCTGCCCACTGGGGCTGGAGATGGGGAGGATCCAGTGGCCGTGGTCCATTTAGGTACCAATGACATATGCGGGGCCAGGAAGGAGGTTCTGCATAGTCAGTTAGAGGAGTGAGGTAGGCACCAAATTAAGAAGCAGAATCTCAAAGGTAAGAATTTCTGTATTATTATCTGGCACGTGAAATGGACATAGGACAAATGACATTAGAGAAATGAATGCGTAGCTCAAAGACTGGTGTGGGAGAAGTAGGCTCCTGTTTGTGGAGAACTGGCTTCACTGTTTACCAAAGCCACACACGTTTCTGAGATAGCTCCAGGCGACTTTTCTCCAATACCAACCACTTCTTTAAACACCCCTCTTTTCCCCTACACCTTTATCACCAAGTGAGAGAAGCTCACGGTCTTCTTCAGGCTCTCTGTTGTCTCTTCTGCTTACTCCACTTCTCTTTCCCAATAATTTAAACATCTTCTAATTCTGCTTGTTGCAGCCCCTGAATCCATGACGCTCTAGTTTCCTTTCCATCTCTTCCAACTCTCCCTGAGCTCTTTTCAAACTCGTCACAAATTCTTTAATTCCCCAAAGTCCGTAAATTATTTCATGCAGCATTATTGTCTCAAAGAATCTCAGCACAGTATAATAGTGAGTGGGTCAGATTTCTATGCCTTGTCCACCAGAATCATGGAAAACGTCCAGCAACATAGGTATGGGATTTGAATTTCCAACTTGGGTTGTGTTTTGAAGAACATTTTGAGCTGTGTAAGACCAGAGTGAAGTACTGAGATGATAGTGCTAGAAGATAATAGGTGAAGAATTTTTACATGAAGCAAAAATCCAAATATTCCAGATGCTGAAAACATGAAACAAAAAAACAGAAGAAAATGTGAGTGCTCACCAGGTATAAAACAAGATTCGGTTCTGAAAAGTGTAATAGCTGAAACATAAATAGTCTTGCATTTTGTCAATGGATACTGCCTGACCGCTGAGTATCTCCATCTTTTCCTGCTTTTGTTTTGTGCAAGAAGCACATTAATACATGGCTGAAATACTTTGGTTGAAGTGATTGTTTTCTTCCGTAGAAGATATTGGTCCTTGCATGCCAAGCATGTCCTGTAACCATGTTCTGAGGGGCCTCATTTTAGCTTTGATAGTGCCCAAGTGCTTAAAACAGCTACCAGACCTATTGACTAAGTGCCGAAGGCATTGAATGTCATGTTATTATTACCTTGATAGAATCACTGGATTATAAGCAAGACGTGAGACCACTTGGTCTATTGTACATGTGTAGGCTCTGTGAAGGAGCTATCCACTTAATCCCACTCCCCTTTTGTTATAGCTCTTTTGAGTTTTTATTCCTTATGAAAGCTGATCTAGATTCTGTTTCCATCGCTATTTCTGGCAGGGTTCCAAGATGAATTTTCCTAGACACCCACCCCACACACACACACACACACACACACACACACACACACACCTTGCAGCTTGAGTTTTAATGTGTATTTTATGATGTCACTTGAGGGAGTTTTGGAGAAAAATTTATCTGAAAGTCTGTTCACGGACATATTTTTATAATTCCAGTTTTGGACAGGAAGTTATCTGTGAGACAGAGCAGAACTGAACTGGTTAAGAAGGGAGTGTTGAAAGAAATTCCTGAACAAGGCAAGTATGATGTGCACAGAATGAAGAGAGATTTGATATATCTGGAATTAATTAACATAGTCCAATCAAGTAATTAACAAGTTGGGTCCTGTCTTCCATCAAACTCTTCGCGGAACTTTGTGATCGAGTCCCCTTGCCCTTCTAGATGGTGGAGGTGTTGCTCTGTTTCGATCCCAACAGCGTCGCTAATACTGTGGGTATTTCTATTTACCTTGGTGAACCACAATCCTTCCCTTATATCGATCAAATGACCACACAACTAGTTAGTTAGTTCAAAAGATGGTTTATTTACATACACAAGAGTTATCTCAACATGCAAACACAATATCTACTACGAGTTAAACTACACCTATCAGCTACAATAACCTGTACTTCAGGGCGACCGGCACTGTGCAAATGGATATGGCCTTTATCTGGATTTCACTTGGCTGGTTCGAAGAAAGCGGCTGTCTTTGCTGGGCTCATCCGTCAGGTAGCAATCATTGGTCTTGAACTTAGCTGGCTGTACCTGCTGCAATTGGGCTGGCACAGGCCGGATCCAAAAGAGACGGAACACATGGCTGTGTCCTCTTTTATCCCTCTGGGATTTTGCGCTCTTTGGGGCGGTCCTTAACCTTAGACCCAATAGTTCGACAGGACTCTGATCACTGTCTTCAATTTCGGCCAATAAAGGGGCGGGTGCCTTGGTAGCTGGGCGGGTCCTTAGCGGTCATTGACCTTGACAGTTGTGCTTTCTGAGTAAGCGGAGTGGCGCCGATCAGTCTGTGGCTGTACCGGTTGCTTGATTGGAGTTCTATTGTCCTGGGAAAATGGGCCATTAAAATGCAAATGAGCATACACATATGAAAAATTGGTTGCTAATCACTGCTGCTATACACGCAGGTTACCTATGTTTTAAATATACATAGGCTGTGTATCTGTCTGAGTCCTGGGTTGGCCATAATTCCCATGGTCCTTTGCAGGTGGCCATCTGAGATGGCTACATTCCGCCCTTTTGATCTTGAACGCGAAGCGTGGTGGATCACACTATTGGTCCCTGTTCATCCTTGGTGGACCGGTCACCCTTGGTCAAGGCAAGGTTCTGCTCTACTCTATATTATGGTTTGGGACATTTACCTAATATTCAATTAATACATTAATAAATTAATTCATCTCTAATGGTTACTCTAATTCAGGTCACTATAAACCATTTAATTTATCCGCACAGTTGATCTCCAGCTAACGCTATCTAAGCTACTCTCATGCTGCTAGTGGATATCAAAGAACTTGTACACAGTACAAAATTTAAAACAGAAGATCACATGTCTACTTAATCCTAATAACGTTAGAGGTTTATTTTTAGCAGCAATTGTTACATGAGTTCAATTTTGGTGAATTCCAAAGAAGGGGGCTCGGACTGTATATATCGGGGAGCGAGAGGATTTTGCTCGCCATTTACGGAGTCGGAGTATCTGAATGACACTGTAGATTATTGCAATTACTAGAAGGACCTCCACTATGTATGAAAGGGGTTCCATTTAGCAATGTTTTCGCACCAGGTGGGGTTTTCGATGTCTGTCTTTATGTGTGGTGTATTGTCCGGGCTGATAGTGGCCTGTTGTGTGGTAGTGTTCGGGGCTGGTGTAGTGTGTTACAAAAGTCAGTTGCGTGCGCAGTTGCAGAAGTCCAGCAATGATTCAAACGCATGTCAGCAGTCCTTGCTTCATCCTGGGTCTTCTATTTTCCATGTAATCCTGGGGGTGCAAGCATAATATCTGTTATTATCTTCGGTTAATATCTCGTTTTATTAATCTTTCTCTCCTTACTCCAATTACCCGTTATGATTGTCACCATGTGTGACTCACTTTTTTTTTTAAATATCATTTTGGAGAGCCAAGAAATGCAAATTTTTAAAGTACAGAGACTCTCGCAGCTTGTGGTCGATGCGGGGAGTGGTCGGGCAATTTCTTCGACCAGTCTTTCTTAAATCACAACCAGTGGTGGTTGAGGCTTATCTTAACCAGACGAATTTCAGGGCGGCCAGTTTTATAGAGTTTTGTCCCAGGGCTCAGAGGTAGTTTACGTGTAGCATGTTTGGCAGCATTGATTAGCAACCAATTGTGTAATATGTGTAAATAGCATGTGGGGAGCGACCAGGGGATCGCGTGAGGTAAAGGAAAGAAGGGGTGAGTGTACGGAATGTGGAACAATGCATTCTTTATACCACAACCAAAGGGAGAGTAGAGAAGGTGAAACTAAGGCCTGCCAAAGGCAACGCAAAGTGTAGAGAACCATTTCAGAGCGTATGAAGTGATGGGAACATGAGGTGTGTGTGGGCCGCTGCAGGATAGGAATGGGTGGAATCCCTGGGTAGGGCGGGGGTTAGTGCCGTTACTCCACTACCCAAGCTTAACTGACCGTATGAATTTACTCCCTACCTGGGTGGACGGTAAGAGTTTGTAGTTGTGTGAAAACTTGTCATAAAGACTGGAAGAACGGTGATCTGTTTCTCAATAAACGTGTGCCTTTAACTGTCATTGGGCATCGTACCCTTGAATCAGAAGAGTAATGTTGTGTCAGGCGACATGAATGAAAACCATGTAGTAGAAAAAATAAGGAAACGGGCGGGTAGGCTCCATCAGAACTTTGGACACCTTAATACTTTGGCGGTGTCTCTTTCTCATTATCTGGACACCTCCGGGTTCTGTACCAAACAGTGTTGTAAAAGCATTACCAGAATGATACTCAGTATCTGAAACATCACCATTTCCTGGTTGCCAGACTCATGTCTGCCGTTTCTGTGCCTTGGCCACATGGGCTGTCGGATGGTCCGAACCGTCGTGCCTTACCAGTATGCAAGTGTTGTCGTGGTGCCAAAGAGGGTTTGTTATGAGGCGTAGGGGTGGTGGGAGTGGAGGGCAGGTTACTGTGGTCGGATGATGGATGTGGTGGTGGCTGGGGGAAGGCATATAGGGGGTCAAAGACATCTAAGTCGTGGTTCTGGGGGCTGGGGTGACTGGGGAGAGAGACTCTCGCTGTCGTCGGAGTCAAGTTCAAGGTTAAAGTCTGTACCTGTGGGCGGAGACAAGTTCGGGTCTGTGGGCGTGGACAAGGGATAATGTCGACATGGCTGGGGGAGGGTTGGCATAGGGGTTGGACTAAGTTGTTGATGGGCGGGGCGTAATCATCTCCTATTGCCAGAGAGATGTGGTGGGAGTGGCTACATTGTGATCCGTAGACTTTGAGTTGGTTGATGTGGAACCAACCAGTTTTACCGTTGGGGTACATTATCTTGTACACGAAGGGGCTCACTTTGTCGGAAATGGAGTAGGGTCCTACAAATTTGGAGGAGAGGAAAGAACTGAGGTTGTAAAGTGAAACCATTACTTGCTGACCGACTGTGTACTCTACGGGGTGGACGGTTTTGTCAAAGCAGGCTTTACTCTGCTGCTTTCTAGCCCCTAATCGGACAGCTGCAGCGCGTTGTGCCGCTTTAATGTTATCTGTAACCTGTTGGACTGGTTTTTCGTGGGTGAGGGCAATTACTGTGGGACTTGCCAGATAGAGGCCGAATAAATATTCAGTACCCTTCATGGGCCGTCCGGTCATGAGTGTGGGGGATGAAACCTGTGGCACTGGAAACGGTATTCTGAATAAACATGAGAGCAAATGGGATGACTGTGTCCCACGTGGTATTGTTCTGTCGCACCATCTTCTTAACGGTCGCTTTTAAAGTTCGATTCATTCTTTCGGCAATGCCACTGGATTGGGGGTGATAGGCTATATGGAATTTCTGCCTGATTCCAAAAATTGTTAAAACATTTTGCATTACTGTGCCGGTGAAGTGGGAACCTTGGTCTGACTCAATACTGCAGGGGAGACATAGAACATAGAACAGTACAGCACAGAACAGGCCCTTCGGCCCTCAATGTTGTGCCGAGCAATGATCACCCTACTCAAACCCACAAATCCACCCTATACCCGTAACGCAACAACCCCCCCCCTTAACCTTACTTTTTAGGACACTACGGGCAATTTAGCATGGCCAATCCACCTAACCCGCACATCTTTGGACTGTGGGAGGAAACCGGAGCACCCGGAGGAAACCCACGCACACACGGGGAGGACGTGCAGACTCCGCACAGACAGTAACCCAGCCGGGAATCGAACCTGGGACCCTGGAGCTGTGAAGCATTTATGCTAACCACCATGCTACCGTGCTGCCCACCGTCCTGGGAGACACCAGTGTGTGAATATCTGTTGAGTCAAAATCTTACCGTTGGCCTTTGCTATGTACGTCCGTGAAGGGAATGCTTCTACCCATTTAGTAAAGGTGTCGATTACAACCAGCACGTACTTGAAACCGTTTCTACAAAGGGGAAGGGGGCTAATATCATTGATTTGCAAATTTTTCCAAGGGTTATTCACAGGCCGGGTGTGACGTAATTGTTCTTTCTTTGAGTGACCAGTGACCATGGCGTGATCCTGCTTTGGCTAAGGCATCTTTACATTACCGGGTGGGGAGGAGCGATGATGGAGTCTTACTTTAATGATGATGTGGAGATGCAGGCGTTGGACTGGGGTGAGCACAGTAAGAAGTCTTACAACACCAGGTTACAGTCCAACATGTTTGTTTCAAACACTAGCTTTCGGAGCACTGCTCCTTCCTCGGATTCACCTGAGGAAGGAGCAGTGCTCCGAAAGCTAGTGTTTGAAACAAACATGTTGGACTGTAACCTGGTGTTGTAAGACTTCTTACTGTACTTTAATGGTACCATATGTGCGATTTGAGGCTGTCTGGAGAATGTGCTTTAACAACGGGGCAGAGGGTAGGGGTTTTCCATTGGCTGAAACAAAACCTCGAGATTCCCACAGGGGCAGGAATTCTGTTAAGCTGTTGCACACATACAGGCTGTCCGAGTGTATGTCTGCAGGGGTTGGAAAAAAGTCGGGGTGCTGAATTACATAGGCTATGGCTGCGAGTTCTGCTGCTTGTGAACCTAGGTGGCCGGGCAATTTTAAAGAGATCTCTTCTAGTGGGCGTCCCTGCGTGTCTTCCACGTAAATTCCACAACCAGTAATTCTAACTCCATTTTCGATTGTGGAAGAACCATCTACATAATTTGTTGTAAGTATCCCCTGTGGTTTGGGAATCCTGTGTCTTTCTGCCTGCTCATGGGTGTAGTAACTTTGGGATAAAGGGTCCTGTGTGGTGTTGGGCTGCTATGATCTGGCACTCGTGTGGGGTCCCTGCATATTGGAGATTATCAGTCAGAAATATGTGGGTTTTGGTGCGTTTTACCGTAATATCCCTGCCTTGTAATAGTAGTGTCCAGCGAGCTGCTCTGATTTGGTTGACTGAACCGTCCTTTAATCTACCGTCTAGTAATAGTTGCGTGGGGGTGTGCTCAGTCAAGATCGTGACTGGGTTGAGGCCTGTGTTCTACGCAAAGTACTGTACTGCCCAAAAGACTGCGAGCAAGTGCCGTTCGCAGGCTGAAAATCCTTGCTCTACGGGGTCTAATACTCTTGAGGCATAGGCTGCGGGTCCTAAGTGATCGTGCTGTTTTTGCAGGAGTACTGCTGATAAGGTTCGGTCGGTGTTTGCTACTTCTATGGCATAGGGCAAGTCTGGGTCTGGAACTTGTAAAGCGGAGGCTGTGCCTAGGGTGCGTTTTAAATCATCAATGGCGTCTGTGTGCTGCGGAAGCTATTCCCATGGGGTGTTCTTATTAAGGAGCTCTGATAGTGGGGCTGCTTTGGTGGCAAAACCATCTATATAATTTCTGCAATATCCTGCCAAAACTAGGAATGACCGGAGCGCAGTGACATTTTGGGGCAGGGGCAATGTAATGATGGATTTGATCCGTTTTTGCTCAATTTTTCTCTTCCTGTGGGTGATGATGGTGCCTAAATAAAAAACCTTTTCCTTTCAAATCTGGGCCTTTTTGGGGTTTACCTTACATACGTTTGATTGCAGGAGGCCTAGTAATTCAGATAAGAGCTCTACGTGTGTCCGTATGCAAGAGCAGATTGTCTACATATTGTATTAAGCATTTGGTTTGGGAAAATTTAGAACGTCCGTTGGCCAATTGTCAGTGGAAAATGGAGGGGGAGTTATGGAATCTTTGTGGGAGGCATGTCCACGTGTACCGCTGCCCTTGAAATGTAAATGCAAATTTATACTGGCAGGCCCTGTCTAATGGGATGGACCAGAAGCCATTGCTGATGTCCAGCACTGTGAAATATTTTGCCCGTACTCCCTGTTTGAGCATGGTCGCGGGACACGTGACAACAGTGGGGGTGCTGAAAGGGTTACCTTATTAAGTTCTCAGTAGTCAATCGTTAGTCGTCATGAACCATCGGGCTTTTTTTACGGGCCAAATTGGGGCATTATTTGTGGACGCTACGGGTCAAATAACTCCTTGGTCTAGCAAACTGTTAACCTTCGAAATCTCACCCTCGGCTTGCTGTGGGAAACCGTATTGCCGTTGTGGCTTTGGATCGGGATCTGAAATCATTACTGTACCTGGGATCTTCCCACAGTCGTGTTTGTGTTGTGCGAAAGAAGCTGTGTGATTCCTGAGGACCACTCTTAATCGTCTGATCTGCACTAATTGTTTGCGGATAAACCAACAGTCCCCTACTGAGCAAATCCTGTTTTCATAATCCCCTACTGTGAGCGTAGCGGGAGCCCTAGCTGTTTTAGCCATTTGCCATGCACATTTGTTTACTGGGTCAAATAAAAGGTTATGGGAGGTCATAAAATCAATGCCTAAAATGTGCTCTGCGGTTTGGGGTCAGTCAACTAAACGACGGGGTGTCTGGCGCTAATGTTCCCTATCTGAATGGGTACGGGGGGAGCTGTGATATATCCTTGTTGCATGTGGCCTGTGAATCCACTCAGGATGATGGTGTCTGTGTCCCAAAGAAAATCGACTGCATGTCCCCGGACTGTGCCTGTAACTACTGGTCTGCCTGATTTGTCCTAGCGTGTGTCAGAGACCCAAGTTGGGGAGTCCGAACACCGTCAATCTGTGGAGTTAAACGCTAAGTCGTCTGAATGGGCGCTAAAATTATGCATGGGCCTAACATTGTTCCTAGGTGGGGGGTTTGGTTGTTGGTATGGTTGCTGGTTCGGGGGTTTTGTCTGCAATCGCGGGTGTAATGTCCTATGTGGCCACAATTGTAACAACCTCGTGGTGCCTGGGGTGCTGTCCCTCGTGTCTACCCTTGTTTATCCATGCTGGGTCCTGGCTAATCCTAACTGGGTGCATATTGGCTTCTATCTCGTCCTGATCTGTCTGTCGGTGTAGGGTTTGTTCCCATGCTCTAGAAAGTTGTTTCAATACCCAAACCTCATTGTGTGTGTGGTCTGCGGGGTTGTAGTTTACACAAGCCTTTTGACCTGTGTCTGTGGCATGCAAGACTAAGGTGCGGGACCATTTAGTGGTGTCCTCTTCATTTAGGTGTGCGTGGTTCAATTGTCAGTAGACTGCCATGAAATAATAAATCCATAGATGGTCAGCAAAGGTGGTTGGATGTTCTCCCTTCTTTTGCCTGCACTGATTTAAACCCTCGACTGGATCTCCTTTGTTATACCCGATGGCATCTAATCTGGCTGTTTTCATTTCCTGTAGGGTTCCTCCTACATTTTGGGGTTCTGGCAAAGCTGACCTTACGGACTGGCTAAGGCTCATAACTATTAGCTTTACTTCCCCTCTCTCATCTAGGCTGTACATAACTTTTTGTTTGCACACCTCCTCAAAGAAGCTGTGCGGGTCTGCGGTGGGCTGGAATGGACTAATTTTCGTGCAAGTGTCTCTTAATTGGGTTATGGATAGTGGGGCGGTGTAAATGATATCAGGCTCCTCCTGATCCGATGACTTGCATTGTGTGGTAACTGGATTCATGGGGGTCGAGTTGTGAGTGGGGGTATGTGCTGCCTCTGCAGCCAGTGGTGCGGGTGCTTTTCTTTTTGGGGCGTGGGGAGCTTGATTTTGATTTCCCGTGTCCTCTACGTATTTTTGGGCGCTTTCGCTTAACTCTTGCCAATCAGGAGCATCTTCCTCATCTAAATCCTGCCCAAAAGTGTACCTGAAGCCATTCTGTACTGAGAGTAGCGACTGTAACTTTTCTATCTTCGGTCGGTGTTTAGCATGGTCAACGGTACTCTGCCTCTGTTCCTTAGTGGAGTTGTGGAGCACTCTCAAAGCTGCTTTTAAATCTGTGCATTTGCTAGTTAGCTGGGTGACCTGTTGTTCTGTTTCCTCTCTTACCAGGACTGCACGCTGTGTATCTTGGTAGGCTTTATCGTACTGGGTCTGGAAGCTACTAAGGTGAACTAGACAAGATTGATGTGCATGTTTTACACCGGCAGTTTCCTTATCCTTAGCTGCTAACTGATCCTGTTGCTCAATTATCTTCTCACTTTTGTTACTGTTTCCCTCGTTCTTTTCTTCCTTCTCAATTAACTGCCTACTGAGTGTCTTCACGACCTCCTCTGTGCCTCGCAACTGTGCCAAACAGGACACTAATACCATCTGACTTTCCCTACATTTTTCTTGTGGACCTCGCTTAGGTTCTCCCACCAAGTCTGTCCTATCTTTCCTGGACCTGACTCATCCTTAGCGCAAAAATTCGACCAAAGGGGCCATATTAAACATATGGAAACAGCCGTATTAGATGCCATCGGGTATAACATCCTTTCCCTTTTAAGTATTTCCTTAACTCTTCCTCCCATATGGGGCATTGCTCTGCTCTGTTGGGTGCTGCAACCTTGTGTTCCTGTGGATTCATCAATATAGTGGCCATTACTTCTCTTATCTCTTTCTCTACTTTTAATTTGGGATAGGGGAATAAGGCGGTGATTTGAACAGCGGGTATGGCTTAAGCTGTTTTCCCGCTCACAATCCCTCGATAGTTGTACATAATTCTAACAAGTTTACCTTATTGTTCCTGTTAGGTATGCATGTGGTTTTGTACACACTTCCGAAATTCGGCTATTTGGTCGATATGGGACTTGCACTTGTGGTTCTTTCTCTTTCTCGCAATTAGATTCAAAGTTTGTGGGTTCTCTCGGAGTGACAAAGTCACTTCTAATTGAGTTCCGTTGGAGTTCGCCAATAATGTTGGTAGTTTTCCCACCCAGTGACGCCAATAATGTTGCTCTATTTATTTATCTTGGTGAACCACAAGCCTGCCCTTATATCGATCAAATGACACACAACCCGTTAGTTAGTTCAAAGCATGGTTTATTTACATACACAAGAGTTATCTCAACATGCAAACACAATATCAACTACGAGTTAAACTACACCTATCAGCTACAATAACCTAAACTTCAGGGTGACCGGCACTGTGCAAATGGATATGGCCTTTATCTGGATTTCACTTGGCTGGTTCGAAGAAAGTGGCTCTGTCTCTGCTGGGCTCATCCGTCAGCTAGCGATCGTTGGTCTTGAGCTTAGCTGGCTGTTCCTGCTGCAATTGGGCTGGCACAGGCCAAATCCAAGAGAGACAACACATGGCTGTGTCCTCTTTTATCCCTCTGGAATTTTACGCTCTTTGTGGCGGTCCTTAACCTCGGGGCCCAGTAGTTCTACAGGGCTCTGATCACTGTCTTCAATTTTGGCCAATAAAGGGGCGGGTCCTTAGCGGTCATTGACCTTGGCAGTTGTGCTTTCTGCGTAAGGGGAGTGGCGCCAATCAGTCTGTGGCTGTGCCGGTTGCTTGATTGGAGTTCTATTGTCCTGGGAAAATGGGCCATTAAAGTACAAATCAGCGGTGGTTTCGATCAGGTCTGGTTACCTGTGTTTTAGATACACATAGGCTGTGTATCTGTCTGAGTCCTGGGTTGGCCATAATTCCCATGGTCCTTTGCAGGTGGCCATCTTATTTATTTATTTATTTATTTTTAAAAATAAATTTAGATTACCCAATTATTTTTTCTGTTAAGGGGCAATTTAGCGTGGCCAATCCACCTACTCTGCACATTTTTGGGTTGTGGGGGCGAAACCCACGCAGACACGGGGAAAATGTGCAAACTCCACACGGACAGTGACCCAGAGCCGGGATCGAACCTGGGACCTCAGCGCCGTGAGGCGGTTGTGCTAACCACTAGGCCACCGTGCTGCCCGAGGTGGCCATCTTAGATGGCTACAGAGGTCATTAGCTTTGGGAAGTACTGTCTAAGAAGTTGAGTTGCTGCAGTACAAGTTAGGAAGTGGATAACACGGTCCAACAGGGATTTCTGTGCTGAAAGATATCCTACGTGTACAGGTCATTATAGCAATGTATATTGTCACCAGGATTTCATTAGGCATAACTTTAGAATTGTGCAACTTTCCTACAGTTGCCACTTTATCTGTGAAAAGTATCCAGCTTATTACAGACTTATGTCTGGACAAAACATTTGGATCTGTACAGCACCAGGTTGAAATACTGTCACCAGGTTATAAGTCTGTCACAAATTGAGGCAATAAATGAAAGCCACAGTTCCACAGGACAGTATGATTTTTATTTTTATTTAAATATAAGTGCCTATAGTGTAGCAGAGTTAAAAAAAACTGAAGCCTGTTGACAATAGTAGCAGTTCCTTCAACAAACCTGCTGAGGCTTTCACACCTCACGTCTGCAACTCTGATTGCTGCAGATCAGCTGGTAAGCAAAGTTAAATATAAATGGAGCAAGTGACTTGGTGTGGCATGTTCCCCTGTGACACATCCCATGCAGTGTCAACATGGCTTGTACGGAATTCAGGAGGAAATTCTTTATCCAGTGAGTGGTTAGAGTATGGAAATTGCTGCAACATGGAGTGTTTGAGGCAAATAGCATAGATGCATTAAAGAGAAAACTAGATTAGGTCACGAAGGAGGTTTGAATAGAAAGCTTGAATAGAAAGCTATGTTGATGGGGTTCAATGAAGTAGGGCAGGGGAGGTTTGTGTGAAGCATAAATGTTCAATCAGTTGGGCTGAATGGCCCATTTCTGTACTGTAAATTCTATGTGATACAGTATTATAATCTGAAATTTATTGCTTGAGGATAGTGGCAGCAGATTCAATAGTAACAGTCAAAAAAGGTAGCTATAATATTGAAAAGGCAACCTTTGCATAGATACATAATGGACTAATTGGATAGCTAATTCAAGAACTGTCCTGGACTTGATTGGCCCTGCAATGTTGTCTCTTCAGATATTTATCCATTTCCCTTTTGATGCGCATAGTTGATTCTGCCTCTAGCACACGTACTCTCAGGCAGTGCATTCCAGGTTCTAACCACTCGCTGCTTTTTAAAACAAGGTTCTTCATATTACCATTGTTTCTTTCGTGAATGACCTTAAATTGATGTCTTCTGATCAGCAAGCCTTCTACAAGTGAGAACTTTATCTTCTTACCCAGAAGCCTCATGAATTTGGACATTTTGATGCAATGCACACAGTAACAGCAAAATTCCCCCACCTTGCAGTCATTAAACATAGCAGACATCATCATGGCTTTGGTAACTGCAGTGCTTAAACAACTTGGGGGCCAGTTCGTGGACTCTCCTACCATCCACTAATTGTCTTATGAAGTGACTTGGGGTGTTTATTCGTATATTTTATTGTACGAAGCTGTTGTCAAGTAAAACTAGCTAATGTATCCACAGCTGGGATTATCTGCCTTTATTTTATAAAAAAATAGTGTTGCCAAATAAAATTTTGAACAAGTAAATCTTCACAAAATACAACAGGACAACAGTCTGGCATGCCCTAGAAGTTTCTTTTGAGGAAATTAAGGTTTTACTTGATGCATTTTTAGCAATTGTTATATGTAGCATTTTTGAGGCAAACGCAAGTAAGTTTTTTGTTTAATTGCAGGGATGTGAGTGTTATCACAGGCCATCATGTATTGTCCAAATCCAATTGCCCTTGGGAAGGTGGTCATTAGCTGCCTTCTTGAACCGTTGCAGCCCTTGAGGTGTAGGTACACCCAAAGTGCTGTTAGGGAGGGAGTTCCAGGATTTTGACCCAGTGACAGTGAAGGAACAGCAAAGTGTTTTGACTGGGGAAAGAGGGAGAAACTGACTGGAGGGCCACTAATAGATTACAAGAGTGAAGGTAATTGGTAAATGAGCCAGAGGGGAGATGAGAATTTTGTTTTTACACGGCACGATATGATGACCTGGAAAGTTTCAAAAGTACTACTTTTTTCTTCATAAATTTAGAATACCCAATTTTTTTTTCAATTAAGGGGCAATTTAGCGTGGCAAATCCACCTACCCTACACATCTTTGGGTTGTGGGGGTGAAACCCACGCAAACACAGGGAGAATGTGCAAACTCTACACGGACAGTGACCCAGAGCCGGGATTGAACCTGGGACCTCGGCGCTGTTTCAAAAGTACTTCTAAAAGGGAATTAGATATGTACTTCAGCCGGATAAATCAAGGAACCAGCACCTGGGTTATACGATTCTATAAACATGTGTAATTGGATTCGGAAGCCAACAGCTTTTAATTATTTTCTTGCTCAAGTTTGTATTCAGTACTACTCTGCAATATATCTCTGTTGAGCTGTGTTTCCAACTGTCAAAATGATCTGATTGGTTTAATGCCAGCAGTCTCTTCTGTCAATGATTAAAGTTGTTCCCCCTTCTAATATGCTGACAAACAGGCATGGGTTTAAAAGTTTTTTTTAAAATATTGATTCTCTGGATTTGAGTGTCACTGGTAAGACCAGCATTTATTGTCGATTCCTAGTTGCCCTTAGAAGGTGGTGACGAACCACCTTATAGAGCTGCTGCAGTCACGTGATGATGATGCTCCCCACAGGGCTCTGGAGGTGAAGGATTTGACCTAGTGAAAATGGAGCAGCGGCAATATTTGTCCCAGGTCACAATGGTGCAACTTGAGATGATGGTGTTCCTATGTACCTGCTGCCCTTGCCCTTCTAGATGATGGAGGTCATTATCTTTGGGAAGTACTGTCTAAGAAGTGAGTTGCTGCAGTACAAATTAGGAAGTTTTAGGGGAGGAGGAAAAATAGAGCTACACTTGGAACTGTTCATGATCAGGGTTCACTAGTCAGAGTAATGGAAGTTTTTATTGAGATTGCCAGTGACTTAAAAGCATAAAATGAAGACCCTTAAAATATCAAGAGTTTAGGGAAATGTCTTCACTGGTTCTAGCAGATAAATTTTTCAGGTGGGAGCAAAATCCAGAACAGATTTTAGAAAGGAAATAAATATTTGAAAATGAAAATAAGAAATGCAGTAGAAAGATTGGACAAAGTAGATAACACGGGCCAACAGGGATTTCTGTGCTGAAAGATATGAAAATGAATGAATGAAATGAAAATCGCTTATTGTCACAAGTAGGCTTCAATGAAGTTACTGTGAAAAGCCCCTAGTCGCACATTCCGGCGCCTGTTCGGGGAGGCTGGTACAGGAATTGAACCGTGCTGCTGGCCTGCCTTGGTCTGCTTTAAAAGCCAGCGATTTAGCCCAGTGTGCTAAGATTCTAGAAGTATTGGAACAATGTGCCGTGCAACCCATCAAGCTTGTTCAATTAGATCATAGGTGATCATCTACTTCCGCACCACATCCCTGCGCGATCTCCATATCCCTTGCTGTCATTAGTCTCCAGAACTCTATCAATTTCTGTTTTGAACATGCTCACTAATATGTGCGACAATCTTCTAGGGTTAAGAATTCCAAAGATTCACCACCCTAACAGTGGTTAGCACTGCTGCCTCACAGCGCCAGGGACCCGAGTTCAATTACATCCTTGGCCAATTTCCTGTGTGGAGTTCGCACATTCTCCCTGTGTCTGCATAGGTTTCCTTAGGGTGCTCCGGGTTCCTCCCACAGTCTAAAGGTGTGCAGGATAGGTGGATTGGCCATTCTAAATTATCCATAGTGTCCAATGGTTAGATGGGGTTACAGAGATAGGGTGGGGGAGTGGGCCTAGATAGGTGCTCTTTCAGAAGGTTGGCGCTGGCTTGATGGCCCCCCTTCTACACCATAGGGATTCTATGATTCTGAGTGAAGAAATTCTTCCTCATCTCAGTCTTAAATGGCTTACGCCTTGCCCTGAGATTATGTCTCCTGGTTTTAGATTCATCAGCCAGGGAAACATCTTATCTACATCCACCCTGTCACGTCCTGTAAGAATTTTATAAGTTTAAATGAGGTCACCCCACAGTCTTCAAAATCCAAGGGAATACAGACCCAATCTCTCATCCTAAAACAATCTCACCATATCAGGGGTGAACCTCCGTTGAATTCTCTCTCTGTAAGAATATCTTCCTAAGGTAAGGTGACCCCTTGGATAAAGGGACCAAACTGTACACAGTACTCCAGGTGAGGTCTCACCAAGGATCTATACAACGGCAGAAAGATATCTTTACTCCTTCCAATTGTTAATTTTGGTTTTTCTTTTAATCATACCTCAGTGATTTATTTGGGGTGTTTCCTATGTTTAAAAGAGCTAGATAATTGCAAGTGATAATTGTATTCTGTTGACATAGAATTTGTCATGACCAGCTGAAGATGGTTCAGAGCAAGGGAAAGAGGAGGTGACTCAGCAGTTTGATGAATATCCTACAGATAAATGAAAGGGAGAAGATAAGCTGGAGAGTGGTAAATGCCCCCATCTTCCCCTCGACCCTCCCCATAAACGAAATGCAATTGGGTTTGCTGCAAAGAATAATTGTTCTCAGCTTGCAAATTTGTAATAATTTAATGCATTACTCCCTGATGCAGTTACGGTTTGTCAAGTCTCTCGTAGTGTCTTGGAGCCTCTGGGCATTTAAAGATAGATCTCCTGGCGACTGCTTTTGTAACACTGAAGTAAGATCATGGGAAATGTCAAAAGGAAAATTATCTTTTCGCCATTGCTTTATTCGTTATACATTTTAGAGATGGAGAAGGGTGTTTGACTGACCAGTCAATAATAGTCCATTCAATGTAATTAGAAGTCTGTACATTTTCCGTTTGGCCGTTAGGAAGCGGAGCACTACAGGTCAACGTGTTGGACGATCAGTGGTGGGACCATGAGGGTGGGGCAGTTGCAGGCAGGATAGTCATGTGGCAACAGCCCCACAAGTATGTGCAGCTGGAGTTGACAACCTTCGATGCATGTTTAAGCTTTAAGGTATCAACTGGGTGCACCAGTGATGAAATTTCATAGAATTTACAGTGCAGAAGGAGGCCATTCGGCCCATCGAGTCTGCACCGGCTCTTGGAAAGAGCACCCTACCCAAGGTCAACACCTCCACCCTATCCCCAAAACCCAGTAACCCCACCCAACACTAAGGGCAATTTTAGACACTAAGGGCAATTTATCATGGCCAATCCACCTAACCTGCACATCTTTGTGACTGTGGGAGGAAACCGGAGCACCCAGAGGAAACCCACGCACACACGGGGAGGATATGCAGACTCTGCACAGACAGTGACCCAAGCCGGTATCGAACCTGTGATTCTGGAGCTGTGAAGCGATTGTGCTATCCACAATGCTACCGTGCTGCCCAGGCTGTCTCGACTGGGTGACCATTTTGAGGAGTTAGTTGCTCATCAGATCCCTTTTGCAACACCAGTTCCTACACTGTTAAAGCCAAGGAGAATTAATTGACCCATGCCTTTTTGGATGTGGAAAAGAGTCCAAATAATTTTTAAGTAATCTACCAAACGGATAGCAATGGAAAGAGGTAAAGAAAGATTGCAATAAGTAACGCAAAGAAAGGAGCTGTTGAGAGGGCATAAACAAATAATCTTATGTCTATTTGATGAGAGTAGATACTACACAGAAATTTTTGTCATTATACTGTGTGAGCAGTGACTGCTTGAACAGTAACTGATTTATACTGAGAGAACAGGTTGGTTACAAGACCTTTTTCGTATGTATCCCAAGCCTCACTTTGTATTACTAGCAGTGTGAGCTGGTGTTCAGCAGTGGCGCTGACTGCCTTTATAGAATCATTAAAGGGTGCAGAAGGAAGGCCATTCAGATAACTATGTCTTTGATAGCCCCTTGAAAGAGTTGTTGAATCACTCTCCTCTCTTTGCCCATAGCACGGCAAATCTCTCCTTGAGTATTGTCACAATGAGGATATTGTAAAGCACATAAAGGGTTAATGTTACTACTCTAGTCACGAAATGGTGCTATAGAGCAACCATATAAATATCACATGCCTCCCTGACTTCTGGGAGATAGATGGGGATTGATGGAGATAAATAGAGAGCAAGACAGAGTAGTTGTGACATAGTTGAGCTAATAGTATAGTTAATGGTGTAGATGTGTAGTGTAACCTTTCCTTAACTAATTCCTTAGTAATATCTTTGAATCTAATTCAGTGTAGTGTAATAAATTAGCTTTGTTTATTAAACACAGCTTGCTGTTCTTTGTTAGCACTACAACCTTCACCATCCTGAAAGAACTAAAACAAAGCACACAGCAAATATGTGTTCAATTTTTGTTCCAAAGTTACCAATGAATCTGCTTCCATCGGTCTTTTCTGACAGTGCATTCCAGATCGTAATCTGCTGCGTAAAGAAAATTCTGCTCGTTTTCTCTTTGGTACTTCTGCCAATTACCATAAATAAGTTCTCTGGTTACTAACCCTTCTGCCAAATGGAAACAGTTTCTCTACCAAAAACTTACCAAGCTTCTCTTTCTTCCCTTTGTCAGGTGGGGAAATTAACAGCAAACCTGCCCAAAGCAGTACACTAAAGAATGGGCACACAGTTCCTGTGGGTGAATTGTCTACCTCAACAGAGGCTGAACCAGTAGCCAGAGGTGAAAAAAGGACAAGTTTTTCAAAAACTCCACAGGAAATAGAGGGGAGAATGAAGAGCTCCACTGAGGAACCCCAAAAAACTAAAGGTAATAACAAATCAAAGCAAAGATGATGGCATTTACTGTGGTATTAAAACACACACCATTTGTTTAGTCAGTTTTAAACTGTTTTAATTCAGTCTTCGCTATTTTACATAAGGTGTAGAATGATAACCAAAAGTAAAGGCTCGCCTCACCCTTGTACAATATGAATGACACTGACGTGCAGTATTTCAAAATCAAATGTTTCAAAATTAATAAATGAAAGTCTAGTCAATTTCTGCACCGCTGCATGATCTGGTTAAATTATCTTGCCCAGATGTGTTTTTGCAAGTTTTGTGACTGCAAGCTGTAAATGTTTGAATTTGAGTGATTGATCCACTGTTACTTTTATTCAAGTAGCCTCAATACAGCCAAATAAAATACAATTTGCATTGTATTGTAAGTATGGTACAGTAGCACAGTGGTTAGAACTGTTGCTTACAGCCCCAGGGACCCGGGTTCGATTCCCGGCTTGGGTCACTGTCTGTGTGGAGTCTGCATATTCTCCCCGTGTCTGTGTGGGTTTCCTCCGGGGGCTCCGGTTTCCTCCCACAAGTCCTGAAAGACGTGCTTGGACATTCTGAAATCTCCCTCAGTGCACCCAAATAGATAGTGGGTGACTTGGGGATTTTTACAGTAACCTCATTGCAGTGTTAATGGAAGCCTACTTGAGACACTAATAAAGACTATTGGTATTATAATTCATCACAACTAGCGTCTTTTTCATTTTTTTAGCTCGGCAGCTTCATGAAATACTGTAAAACCAAATTTACAGTACAAGGGCAGGTCATTCGACCCATTGTGCATCTGCTGGTGCTAGTTATTATACTAGAGCTGTCTAGCCTTAATTCTCTGCCATTTCCCTGTACCATATACAGTATAATTATTTGATTCCCATTTGTCTTAATTGACATGTCAATGTATAGAGCCAGTCCATTCGCTATCTTATTTGGTTGTTCCCCATTGTACTAATAATCGCTGTGCATTGTTGTAACCTACTTTCAAGGAACTGAGAAGGCAAATTTGTAATTGGACCATCTGCATTAAAAGCTAAAACTGGACATCGTCCAGTATAATACAGTGTATACACTGCTGGTTTAGCTCAATTGGCTAGGCTGCTGGTTCATGTTGCAGAGCGAGACCAGCAGCACGGAGTCAATTCCTGTACCTGCTGAGGTTATTCATGAAGGCAGTCTTCTGACGGCATGTGGCGCAGTGGATAGCACTGGGACTGCGGCACTGAGGACCCGGGTTCGAATTTCGGGGCCCTGGGTCACTGTCTGTGTGGAGTTTGCACATTCTTCCCATGTCTGCGTGGGTTCACCCCCACAACCCAAAGATGTGCAGGTTAGGTGGATTGGCCACACTAAATTGCCCCTGAATTCGAAAAAAATAATTGGCTACGCTAAATGTATATTTTTAAAAATGAAGGCCATCTCCACTTTAAAAAAAAAAAAAAAAAAAATTTTTTTAACAGTTTTCTAATTAAGGGCAATTTAGTGTGGTCAAGCCATCTACTTTGCACATCTTTGGGGTGTGGGGATGAGACCCGCGCAAACATAGGGAGAATGTGCAAACTCCACACGGACAGTGACCCGGGGCCGGGATCGAATCTGGGTCCTCAACGCGTGAGGCAGCAGTGCTAACCACAGCACCACCATGCTGCCCTAAAGGCCCGTCTTCTCAATCTTGGCCCTCGCTTGAGGCGTGGTGATCCTCAGGTTAAATCACCACCAGACAGCACTTCCCCAAAGTCGAAAGCAGACTATGGTCATCTGGGCCTATGGCAACTTTACAGTGTATATTCCTGTAGTGCAGTGTTTTCTGCTGCCTAATAAATAACCACTTTTTTCTAAGTGGCATTGTCCACATAAGTGTTTAGTGAATTACTTTTTTTTGTCTCCGTGTAGTAATTTTGATAGTTGAGAGGAGAACCCCAGGTGGCACTTCTCCAGAAATATGGTTTCCAGTTTTTAGTGAGGTCCTGCTGTTTTTATGAGTCAATCAATGCCCAAGTGCTTATTGTGCTTGTCATTCTCTCCAATCATAGAATCATAGAATTTACAGTGCAGAAGGAGGCCATTCGGCCCATCGAGTCTGCACCGGCCCCTACAAAGAGCACGCCACTGAAGTCCACGTATCTACCCTATCCCCGTAACCCGTACTTAATATTTTTTGCACACCAGGGCAATTTAGCATGGTCAATCCACCTAACCCGCACATCTTTGACTGTGGGAGGAAACCGGAGCACCCAGAGGAAACCCACGCAGACATGGGGAGAACATGCAGACTCCGCACAGACAGTGACCCAGCGGGAAACCAAACCTGGGACCCTGGTGCTTTGAATCCACAGTGCTAGCCACTAGGCTACCGTGCTATCTTTCCCAATCTTGTGCTTCCTCTGTCTAATGCATGTTTTCTGCAAATGTTGTTTTTTAGCAGAGGCTGCGGATAGACGTCCAATGTCAGGAATGGAAGCCATCCGTGATCAGAAACAAGCTCTACTTCCTCCTAAAAGGCCACTATCAGCTCCTACTCTGGAAGCAGGCGAGGGGCAAGTGAAAGATCCTGCAGTCAACTTGAACACTGACAAGGACATCTCTTCCATTATTTCCTGTTTCCCCACTTCCTGTTCCACCAATACCACTGACACTTTGGCCACAGCTGCATATACCACCACCACCACTACTATCACTGTTCCTGCCAAGCAACCCCCAATTCCACCTCCAAAGCCTAACCGGAATAGCAATCCTTTGTTTGGTAAGTCTCTATGTATCACTGCATGGCATACTTTACAAAATAAACAACAGGTAAAATTTGACCTTGAAATGGAAAGCAATCTCAACCAAAAGATGTGCAGTGTAGGTGGATTGGCAATGCTAAATTGCCCTTTAATGTATATATTGCAGAGGTTCACCAGAATAATATTGGAGCTTGAAGGGTTGAATGAGAATAGGTGCATAAACTTAAGGTGTAACAACAAGTGATTGAATTGTTTAAAATGATTCAGGGAGTTGATGGGGTACATATAGAGACATGGTGGGGGGGGGGGGGGGGGGAGAATTTTCCGAGTGACCCCACGATGTATTTTTCGGCGTCGGGAGGCGGCCCCATTGTTGACCGGATGTGGGATCTTCTGGTCCTGCCACTGTCGATGGGATTTTGCATTGAATCCATCCTTGCTACCGGGACACTTGTGGCAAGTGTGTGCCATCAACGAGACCGGGTGATCTCGTTGACGATAACAGCCAGGAAAGCCCTTCCAGAACAAGAGAGTTTTGACTTTTAAAATTAGACCTAGACCACTTAGAAGTGAAACCACTTTTCCCAACAAAGGTTCATTGAAATCTGGCAGTCGCTTCTCAAGAAGCTTGTGGATGTTTGGAATCAATTAAAATCTTCCAAGACTGAGATTGGTACGTTTTTGTCAGGTAAAGGTATTTAGTGACGTAGAACAAAGGCAGGTAAATGGAATTGAGACACGGGTTAGTCATGATCTAATTGAATGGGGGAACAGAGTTGAGGGATTAAATAGCTTATCACAATGATTGTTCAGTGCCTGCGCACAGTAAGGTTGATACTGTAGCAAATGCTTTTGAGCTTGACCTTCCCCTGTTGTCCTGTGTCCATATATAGCAGCATTACTCACGTCTAAAAATCCTGATGCAGCATTACTAATTTGTTGCTCTTCTGATGTCATAAATCTTTTGTCTCTCTCTCTCTCTATCTATATATATATATATATATATATATATATATATAAAATTCCTCATGTTAATGTAACAACCTACAGCATGATGGTGCGGTTGATTAAAAGTTAACTTGTGTTCTTCCAAGGCAGAGTTTTAAATGGAAAAGATTTAAGAAACAAATGTTCAACCTTATACTGAGCATGGTTTGTGCTCAAGTCATAATGCCATATTTAATATTTTCATATATTGACCACAACTGCCTGCCATAGGATATTTTATTCTGTCCAGCTGACCATTGCGAAACTAGTGTCTTGCTGTTCATTTAACAAATGGGGTCTCACAATGTCCTTATCGCATCGGGCTGAAGTTTATGTTATTGAGCAATGAATAGTGGTACAATTCTTAAAACGGGCAAGTTTCGGAAAGCTGACTCAATTTGCAAAATTGTGTTTCAGCGGAACTTAGTCACATGACCCCTGGCCAGGTTGTGCCAGGTAAGCATTCGCCACCGGGGTCTCACAGGAGGATAAGCTTCAACCCTCCTGTGGCTGAGCCAAACACTTTCCAGAACGCATGTGAGAAAAAGGAGAGACCGCAGTTGCCAATGCAAGTATCAACATCAGCACATGGACCTACATCTTCGCCAGCATTGCCTTCACGCCCGCCTTCTGCTCCAGAACCCGCTCCTCGACAGTCCCTCCCACCAAGACCTCCAGTCAGAGTTACTCCCCCTGTATTGACATTCTGTCATGCTAGCGTGCAACATGAAAAAGAACCTGAGCAACAGCCTCATCCTTCATCTGATGACTGTCCTGAGCTCCTTCCGACTCGCCAATCTCAAATTCCTTTGCACATAATGATCCAGCAAGCGTTGTGTAGCCCTCGACCTGTCGTCACTGCAGCTGATTGTTCAAATACGGCAAAGTCGTTGCTTTTCGAGGCTGCCTTTGAGGATGCTAATAAGACCCGGGCTTTGCAAGTCACCTTGGAGAAGTTAAAATGGTGAGTACTTGTGTAATTTCAAATGGCTGTTGTTTTAATTTTTTGCCTCTCAAGATGAGGAATTTTGGGCAATGGAACTCTCTCTTTCTCAGGCACCCAGTGTCAATGTTCAAGTACACACAATTCGCATTTAATGAATATATCACTTTCCCAACCTAAGAAAATACCCTACAACACTTCAATGACCCATTTCCACACCGGCCATTCTTTTGCCTCTCTATGTGTGACTGCTAATTGGTGTAAAGTTAATGGCTTTCTTGTGCAGTGACCATCAGGAAGTGGATGCTGGAGGCAGTGCTTCTAGCTGATTAAAGAAGTATTTGTATTTACACAAGTGTTTTGACATCCTAAGAGTGTCACAGGGTTGGCTTCACACCAACAAAACATCTAGTGTAGTCATTGTTGTTATGGAGCAGCCACTTTGCACGCAGGAAGATCACACAAATAGCAGTGAAATTCATGTTCAACTAACCCTTTTACAGTATTATTTGTTGAGGAAGAAATGTTGACCAGGACTCCCTATTCTTCTTTGAATAGTGCCATTGATTATTTTAATATGACCACCATTAAACATTAATCCCCCTGTAGTACACCCTGCATCTACATGTTATCTCCTTCCAAACCCAAAGTGTAAAGCGTGTTGCAATCAATAAAAAACTTTAAGAGTGCTTAGAATGTGGTCTGTATCATGTGAAATAGCTGAGGTGATGAGCAGAAATGTATTTAGGGAGAGCAGGATAGAAGAATTAGTTGAAGAGGAGGCCGAAGAGGTTCACATAGAACATAAACACAATGTGGGCCAGTTATACCCAGTGACCTGTTTCTGTGCTATACTTTCTATGTAATTACCCTTTCATTGCACTTGTACCCAAATTTCAGTGAACTTTGGTGTACTTTTAACCTCTGTTCATACAATTGTTTGTGTTTGGGTTGGATGAGCTTTGTAAACTGACCTGAGTTTATCAGAATGTGGCAAATGGTTGAAAACTAGGTTAAGTTGAATGCTATACCACAAGTGCATGGCTGGACCTGAGGTGGAGTGAGAGAAAGTACTCTACAGCAAATGTTCATAGAATCATAGAATTTACAGTGAGAAGGAGGCTATTTGGCCCATTAGAGTCTGCACCGGCCCTTGGAAAGAGCACTCTACTTAAGCTCACACCTCCACCCGATCCCTGTAACCCAGTAACTCCACCTAACATTTTTTGAACACAGCAATTTATCATGGCCAATACACCTAAACTACACATCTTTGGACTTGTGGGAGGAAACCGGAGCACCCAGAGCAAACCCACGCAGACACGGGGAGAACGTGCAGACTCCGCACAGACAGTAACCCAAGCCGGGAATTTAACCTGAGACCCTGAAGCTGTGAAGCAATTGTGCTAATCACTGTTATAGAAGTTTAAAAGTCTGCAGCGGTGACAACTGTGCTTGTGGATGTGGTTGAACCTGTACTAATGATTGGCAGAAGAAATGTCTTTGTGATTCAGCCATGTGAGCATCAGGAACTCCGTTGATTGGTTAACATTTTAGAGGGAACCCACAGGGACATTGCAAATCTAAATTCCATAAGATATATTTAATTCACTTCTAATTTTTAACCAACTTCAGTGGGGGGCCCTTAAAAATTACAGAATTCTAGGGCAGCACGGTGGCGCAGTGGGTTAGCACTGCAGCCTCACGGCGCTGAGGTCCCAGGTTCGATCCCGGCACTGGGTCACTGTCCGTGTGGAGTTTGCACATTCTCCTCGTGTTTGTGTAGGTTTCGCCCCCACAACCCAAAAACGTGCAAGCTAGGTGGATTGGCCACTCTAAATTGCCCCTTAATTGGAAAAATGATTGGGTACACTAAATTTTTTTTAAAATAACAGAATTCTGATTCCCACGGACATTCAAAGCCACCTTCGACCCTGTACATTTTTATACCGTTTCTGTTTTCATTTCTAATTCATGGTTTGAGTCGGTTTGCTTGCAAAATTTTCTCAGTTTATTTTCTCCCACCACAGAGAAGGCATTGTCTCCATTCTAGCATATCAATGCCTGATTATCATTCACCCTCGAGTCCCCCATTAAAGTGGCAGTATTTATAGGCAAGCCTTGATGGTAAGAGGCTGATTGACCCGGATGGTGTGGGACCTCAGCCTTGCCATATTTTTTATTCTCTGGATGCGGAATGTTTGTGCAGGGAATGCTGAATGATATTTAGGGATGAGAGTCTTGGCTGGTTGTCTCCTCCCTACGTTGGGGGTTGTCTAGTGACTGCTTTTCATTACCTGCTGCTGCACCTACTAAGGCCAGCTCACATGGCATGAAAAATAGTTCCTTTTGGGTTTCTCCATTTTCTCTTCCCTTACTAACTCATGCAAGGATGTGATTCAGTGGATCATGCTGGTTGTCCTTATTTGTGTGTAAACTTTGACGGACTATATGCTTGTGTCGCAGAGCTAGTCTGAGCCATTAGCCATCATCAAATAATTAGCCTGGGCCTCTGGATTACTTGTCCTGTGTTAACACAATGCTGCCATCTTTTTTTTTTATAAATTTAGATTACCCAATTATTTTTTCCAATTAAGGGGCAATTTAGTGTGGCCAATCCACCTACCCTGCACATCTTTAGGTTGTGGGGGCGAAACCCACGCAGACACGGGGAGAATGTGCAAACTCCACACGGACAGTGACCCAGAGCCGGGATCGAACCTGGGACCTCAGCGCCGTGAGGCGGTTGTGCTAGCCACTAGGCCACCGTGCTGCCCAATGCTGCCATCTTTGACAGCGGATAGTTAAGAACTAGCCACATTAGTGTGGACTTGGAGCCACAAGTAGACTAGGTTTTTTTTTTTAACAGACAATTTTATTGAGGTATTTTTGGCGTTGTAAACAGTAACAATATACATTAGTGTGCAGATACCAATTACAAAAAACATAGTGCAAATAACAGTACCACTCTCGCAAATAGACCCGCTGACGATTAGTTCCCGCGAAGAAGTCGATGAATGGTTGCCACCTCCGGGCGAACCCCGATAGTGATCCTCGTAAGGCGAACTTGATGTTTTTCCAAGCCGAGAAAGCTTGCCATGTCCGACAGCCATACTTCGGTCATTGGGGGCTTTGAGTCCCTCCAGGCCAACAGTATTCGTCGCCGGGCTATCAGGGAAGCAAAGGCCACAACTTCGGCCTCTATCCCCTCCTGGACTCCCGGGTCTTCCGACACCCCAAAAATCGCCACCTCTGGACTCATCACCACCCTTGTTTTCAGTACCTGGGATATGACGTCCGCAAATCCCTGCCAATATCCCCTGAGTTTTGGACACACCCAGGACATGTGGACATGGTTCGCTGGTCCACCCCCACATCTAGCACACTTGTCCTCCAGCCCAAAGAATTTGCTCATCCGAGCCACCGTCATGTGGGCCCGGTGAACTACCTTGAACTGAATCAGGCCGAGAGCCTGGCACATGTTGCGGTTGCATTTACTCTCCTCAGAGCGTCTACCCATACGCCTCCCTCCAACTCCCCACCAAGCTCCTCCTCCCACTTGAGTTTCAGTTCCTCGGTCCTTGTGTCCTCCGCTCCCATAAACTCCTTATAAATATCCGAGACTCTCCCCTCTCCTACCTCACCCCTGGAAACTACCCTGTCCTGGATCCCCCCTTGGTGGAAGGCGTGGAAAGGACGGGACCTGTCTGCGTACGAAATCCCGCACCTGCAAGTACCGAAAGTCATTCCCCCTCGCCAGCCCAAACTTCTCCTCCAGCGCCCTCATGTTCGCAAAGCTCCCTTCCAGGAACAAGTCGCCCATCCTTCCCACCCTCTGCCACGCTCGAAACCCGCCATCCATCTACCCCGGGACAAATCGGTGGTTGTCGCATATTGGGGACCAGACCGATGCTCCCACCTCCCCCGCATGCTTCCTCCATTGGCCCCAAATCCGCAAAGCCGCCATCACTATAGGGCTGGTGGAGTACCTGGCCGGCGGGAGTGGCAGGGGAGCCGTGATCAGGGCTGCCAACTGGTGCCCCTGCACAAAGCAGCCTCCACCCGCTCCCAAACCGACCTCGTACCCACCATCCATTCTATTATGTATTCTCATGTATTTTCTTGAATTGTTTAATTCCCTTTTCTTCCATGTACTGAATGATCTGTTGAGCTGCTTACAGAAAAATACTTTTCACTGTACCTCGGTACACGTGACAATAAACAAATCCAATCCAATCCAATCCAATCCTTATCATGGCTATGTTAGCCGCCCAGTAGTAGTTGCTGAGGTTCGGCAACACAGCCCCCCTCGCTACGGTTCTGTTCCAGCATCCCCCTCTTTACCCGCGGGGACTTCCCCTCCCAAACAAATCCCAGGATGATTTTATTGATTCTTTTAAAGAAGGACCGTGGAATGAAAATAGGGAAACACTGAAAAATAAACAGGAATCTCGGGAGGATCGTCATCTTCACCGTCTGTACTCTCCCCGCTAGTGACAGCGGGAGTGCATCCCACCTCCGAAACTCGCTCCTCATTTGCTCCACCAGCCTGGACAAGTTCAACTTATGCATCTTAGCCCGGTCGCGTGCCACTTGTATCCCTAGATACCTAAAACTTTCCCCAACCAGCCTAAATGGTAGCTCCCTCAGCCTATTCTCCTGACCCCTCGCCTGCACCACAAACATCTCGCTTTTTGCTATGTTCAACTTGTAGCCCGAAAACCGGCCAAATTCCCCTAGGATTTCCATAATCCCGTCCATCCCTGCTGCTGAATCTGACACATACAAAAGCAGGTCATCCGCGTAGAGCGAGACCTTGTGTTCTACCCCCCCCCCCCCCCCCCCATTCCCTTCCATCCCCTTGCCGCTCTCAGAGCAATTGCCAACGGTTCTATGGCCAACGCAAACAGCAGTGGAGAGAGGGGGCATCCCTGTCTTGTCCCGCGGTGTAGTCTAAAATACTCAGATGTCGTCCTGTTCGTCCTTACACTAGCCTCTGGAGCCTGATATCGCAGTTTAACCCAGTCCACAAAGCCCTCTCCAAACCCAAACCGTCCCAGCACCTCCCATAAATAGTCCCACTCCACCCAGTCAAAAGCTTTTTCGGCATCCATTGCCACCACTACCTCCACCTCTCTGCCCTCCGGGGGCATCATAATCACATTGAGTAGCCTTTTTAGATTGGCTACCAGCTGCCTGTCCTTAACAAACCCCGTTTGGTCCTCCACAATCACGTCTGATACGCAGTCTTCGATTCTGGACGCCAGGATCTTGGCCAGCAGTTTAGCGTCTACATTAATCAGGAAGATTGGCCTATAGGACCCACAAACCTCCGGATCCTTATCCCGTTT